>NC_056751.1:7621837-7944337 GCF_019279795.1 Protopterus annectens
CAGCTGTCTGCACAGACCACCTTCACATCCAGAGAGATGGAGCTTTAAAGGAAAAAACCCTCAAACCACCCCAATGGCTGACTAAATGATGGCCCCTCCTTGACTACCCTTTCTCCAGTGATGGAGAATGAATGGTCCAATTGGCCAGGAAATGATGACTGACAGACAGCAAAGGTCAAAAAGTGAAAAAAAAAATGTTCTACTACTTTGAGTATTGTTTAATTCATTTTTTAACTGAGGTAATTATTAGAATAAACTTGTGTATAAAACAGATGAACTAAACCTACACATTGAAGGAGCTATCTCCTCATGGTGAGGACTGGTATCATCTTTAAGCAAATGCTATGGCTGATGTTCATAGACCCAGAGTTAGAAAGTCCAGTTGAGGGGGGGTTGTTATGGTGGACCAATGCTAGAAGTTGGGTATTTGTGCGCTGCAGACCAGGAGTTGGAATGGCTATCTGTTAATGTTATTTGGAAATCTCTATGGACTTAGAAAAGTACTGTGCACATAATGTTTTGAGACTGTAGAACAAAGTTGGGCTATTTACAGGTTATGGTTGAGGTTACCACATGAAAGCAACATGGTGCAGGGGGGTGAAGTTGACCCTACCCCTCCCCCTGACTCTTAACATTAACCCTACACATTATTTTACTGAACACCTTTTGAAAATCCCTATTAAATATAACAATAAAAATGTAAGACTTAAGAAATGTCGACAATTTTAGTTTCAGTTACAGCACAGAGTAGATTATCCGAAATGCCAATTATCTGAACCCAGTCTTCTGAAGTTTTTGAGTAGGAAAAATCATAAAGTCTGAATATGTAAACGTTATATGTATTAGCTTGTGCATGTTTTTTGCACTTTTTAGCCTAATTGTGTGTGAAAAATATTCTTTATTGTTCACTGGACTTGCTGAATGGTTGAAAAGTGTATTTCCTGAGTGTAGAAAAAAACAAGATTTTAGCATTTTTTTTCCAGTTCAATGTGTGATTATACGAACAGTTTTGTTACCTGAAATACCCTTGGTCCCAATTAGTTCGGATAATTGACTCTACTGTATTTGTTTTTTTATGGAAAGCCAGATGCCAATGAGTGCTTTACAATAAACATTCTTCTGCAGGGGATATTTTATCTGTTGGAGATATTTCACTTTTATTACTGTTGTGGTTTGGAAGAAAGGATGGGGGTTATAGAACAGGAGTGCAATAGATGCATTATTTTAACTATTTTCTCCTTGTTTTTCTTGATGATCTACCCAGGGGAGAGAGCTGAAACAACCACAGCATATCTTTGTTAGATCAAAGGTTACATATGAAAGATCAATTGCCATTTCTGCTAAAAAATGATGAAAAACAGCATGCTCTTTCACCTTAGCTTCTCCTTTCAAACTAGGAAGCACCATGCACAGTTTGTTTTGGCCACAAGGGAGTATCAACTGAGAAAAGAAAAGTTTTGTTTGGTATACTAAACATTGAGTATTGTATTATAACTGGCAAAGCCTTGCATGCAATGAGTGATGACACAGATGTATTAAAAGACTTAAAAGGCTATATGATGCTAATGGCAATGATTAAAAAGAACAAACATAAAAATAATAATAAAAATAATACATTAATAAATCATTTTTGGTGGCAAGAAATTTTAGTATTCATTATAGATGAGTATCAAGCTTTAAACTCTGCTTTTGTGCACTATTTACTGAATTTTGTTTTGTGTCTTTTATTGATATTGTGTTAACTGTTGCAATTGCCTTGCATTTAAGAAATCAAGAGATTGTGAAAAAAGCTTAAATAGGTTTGAGTATTGCCTCACAAACCAGACCACTTCAGTCATTTTACAGTGTTCTGCCCTGATTCAGGAAAGAGGGACTGAAAGCAGGAATATGTTGTTGTATCTTTTGGCTTTTCCCGGTTAGGGGTCGCCACAGCGGAACTCTGGTCCGCTAATGATTGGCAGTAGATTTTTACGTACCGAGTTGCCAGCTCTGACGCACACCCTTCAACGAAGGTACGCCCATTTAAGCATGCCTCCACACAGAAGACGCTTTAACTGAGAATCGAACAGGACAATGTCTTACTGTGAGGCGACAACGCTACCGCAACACCACCACCGCAGTACTGAAATCAGGAATATAAACATACAAATTACGAGTTAGTTTGGCTTCTCTGCCTTTGAGTAAAAAAGCTGAAATTTGCAGGTTGAGGCTTCAGTGAACACAAAGACACACATCTGCACAAAAACAAAAAAAGCTGCATGAGAAAAGGTATATATGTATTCTTTTTTCAATTACTTCAAAAAACAATGCAACCATGTTTTGTTTGAAAACTTTGGAGTGTACGAGATTGTATAACATGACCTGAACAGAAGTGCACAGTTCAGGTGCTGAGAGAACACTGCATTTTTCATCCGTAGTGATGAACACTAAGGGGTTTATTTTCTTTTTATATATTCCATGCTGAATGCTGTACCGATCACTAACATTGTAAATAAACTTTCTGCTTCCACAAATAGTGGTTTTGTGGTTCCAGACTTACACCAAGCAGAGCTAACCAAGTCAATGACACATTTAGGGTGGCCTAATGGTTAAGGTGTTTGCCTTACAAACACAAGGTGCAGGGTTTGAGTCTCATAAGGGATAATTGGCTAGGCCTAAAAAAACTGCTCACAAGGGCAGTTAGCCTAGTACTAATCTATAAACCTATAAAGCTATGAACCTATAAATAAAGAGACAAATAATTCAGTGGCACTGCAAGATGGAAATGCTGCAGATGGTCTGGGTTGCCACTATGTCATCCACAGTTACATTCCATAATAAGGAGCCATACGTATGTGAGGAAAGGAAAGTGCATGTCAGAACTGATCCATGCTGATCACAACTGCCATAATATAGACTTGGCATATCATCTCATCTCTGGTTACTACCCTTACAAAATCACTTCTAAGGTATAGTTTGTGTTGTATACTATGTCTGCAACATACATATATTTAATTCTAACTTTGTTAATATTCCAGTAACAGACATGGGACAGATGTCAGGGGCAAGGCATGGATAACACCACTTAGTATAAGACTAATGAAAGAAAACGTAGGCAATGGTGAGCAGTGGCAGAACTGTGCATGGGAATCATACCTTACTGATTTTGATGACTGCTGGAAGTAATTGCAATGTCTCTTTTGGTTTATTATATGGAGTCATCCATTCAGCACTCAGCAAATTGCAAAACCATTGAACTGTGCACTCAACTATATATAGGTAATAGGATGAAATTATAAGTAGCAATCCTTGCTAAATCATTATGTTTCCACAAGAGTACTACAACATGAAGCGTACATTTAAGAAACACTGAACAAAAAATTATTCATCACAAGGCACAGATAAATTACAGCTAGGAGTTATTTTTACTTACATGGCCGTGAAGGTCAGTGTTGAGCAGCATCAGTGCACAAGTGATGTAATGAACACCATCTGCAAAGCAAAAGAGCATTAAAGGAAGAGTGCAATCATAGTTAAAGTCATATAGCAAGTACTATCTCAAGTTTAACCAAAGTAAAACTAAGAAATAGGAGTAACGAGCCGCACAATTCCTGCAAACATGATAGAGGAATATCAGCACAATAACTGAAAGAGGGATGATGCACTCTAAAACTGAAAAAAAATGTTTTTCTTTACATGTTGATCTTTTCTGCAGTACTTAAGTTCCAACATCACTAAGGGGTTATTATTATTTTTGAATCTGAAACATCTCAAAATGGCCTTATGGGGACTGTCACACTGACACAGTTCACTTTACAATGAACAATTTTGCCTGACTGATGTAATTTTATGGGGACACAGACTGCACAATGATGAGATGAACCTTTACTGGAGTTCTCCTTCCAACGGCTTGCAATGACAGATACTACTTCCTGTCAACAATACCAATTTGTTTTTTACAATGACTTTGCTTTTTGTTACTGATCATCCCTTACACAGCATTTTAAGGCAGAAAGAGTGGCTGATTTAATTTTGTTTTCTCCTCCAAGCACAGAACTATGGTCATAAGCCAGTGTTCCTATCTAAAGAGTTAAGCTAGTTATTTGTGGCTAACAGATTATGCTCACACTACTAAGGCAGTCTTTCCAAGTGTCACACTCCTTAGCTGTTTATTTTCTTTTTTATTAGCCCTACAGCTATAAATAGTAACTAAATCAACAAACGTCTTACTATAGGCCCTTCAGTTAATTGTTGCGGTATTTATAGCTGAAGGTATCTCACGCCAAGGATAGCCTGACGTCCAGCCAGTATACTAAAGCCTTTAGAACTTAAGTTGCCATACATCACATGTATGTTGCCCATGCAAGGTATATGGCATAAAGGTGACGTATGGATGCACACACTCAGAACTTCTTTGCCACCAACCTGAATGCCGCTTTACATTGGTCTGAACATCCTTCTGCTGTGCTGGTTACCAAGCTGTGTCTCAGATAACTGCCCATTGGGGTTTCTTCTTACCTTTCTTTTTTGTTTAGTGCTATTCGGTTCATGTTATCCAGAAAGGGAAAATGTTAGTGTGGGAGGCAGAGTCCTCAAAAAGACTGTCACGACCAGTGTCTTTTCAGTTTGGGTGCTTCCCACGAGCATATGCAGTGTTCTATCTGCCAGGCTTTTGTCCCTAAGACCCTAAGTAGTTGCCTCTCCTCTTTATCTATTCACCTTGAAAACCAGTCTTAAGCTGTTGGCTCAAGGTGTTATGGCATAGTGTTCCTGTCCTGAGGGTCAACTGTGTGCCAAGAAAAAGGCTAAAAAACTTACAGCTGATATGGCTGCTGTCCAGCCTCCCTGGATGTCTCTCTTTAGGATAATGAAAGTCCAGAGCATCGCCTGATGGTTGCCTTGGATTCCTCTACTGTGACACTGTTGGGAGGCTGGCATGGATACGACTTTTCAAACATCCTCAAGGTTTTACAAATGTCTTTTCCTGATGCTGAGAGGAAATCTTGGTGGATTATATCCAAGAGACCTAGGGGGATTCTGCAGATGTTAGTTAGGGAAGAGATCTCCACCACGCTTACTGAAAGTTGTCAGGGGTCTGACCCTCCAAGGGTATTTCGTGTGGCCATACCACAGAAAAAGAAACAGAAAACCAACCATATTTCCCCTTGTAGTTAAGGAACCCCAATGTGAATGGCAGGATTCTACTCAGGGGTTATTTAATGTCTTAATGACTTTAAAGCCTCCTCAAGGGGTGTCTGTGCTTGCTACTCCCTGGTCTTCTACTCCTCTTAAAAGACTCATGGAACTAGACTCTTCAGATAAGGATCAGGATTTTGGGTAAGAGTCCCTGGCTTACTCTTCTCAAATCCCTTCCCCTTTGGACTATGGTTCAGAGGAAGAGGATTCTATTAGTCCAGATTCCCCCTTTAGAGGAACTCTCCTTTGGGGATACTGTTGCTTGCATGATGGAATTTCAAAAGTGGGATTGTTAAGGTCTCTGAAATTCAGAAAAGGTATTATGAGCTCTTCCAAATGGAGTCTCTTAAGCCATCAGCTGTTCCCCTGTTCTGGCTGCCCTTCTGGATACCTTTTCAGCAGCTTCTGTGGCCCCTGATTCTCAGCCCCCAGCCCCAAAAAGCCTGACAGATGTTTACAAAGTGACTGACAAATGTAAATTTCTTTATGAGTGCCCTTCTGCCAATCCTTCTGTAGTGTTTGTCTCTTCTGACAAGCCCTGCAAGCTGTTGCTTTCTACAAAGTTGCTTCCTTTACATAGGGATATTAGGGCCATGGAAAGGCTGGGCAAAAAGGTTTATACTCTTGCCACTTTATCCCTTTGGGCCATCAACTACCAGATTCATATGACCAGGTATGCTTTGGCCCTCCCTTCTCAGGTTTCCCAAATGGTTTCTGACCTTCCTGACCTAAGGTGAAGGCTTCTGACCTTTCTCCGTTGAGCCCTACCCCTCATGTCGCTTGCCACTCTGACAAATGCAGCTATGATGCAGCTAATGCCTCCTCCAGAGCTGCTGTCTTTGGTTCTGTTATAAGGCATTACTCTTGCATTTGTCTTCAGGCTTTGCTAAGGTCAAACTGTTGGCTGGTCCTTTGGATTTGAATAATAAAAATCTTTTTGGTGCTGCTGCTGCTGAACTTTTCAAGTCTCTCCTGGATAAGGGTAAATCCTTGCAGAAGATGAAACATATTTTTGTTTCTCCTATTCCTAAGTTTCAGTGGGAAATTACTCTTCCAAATCTGCTTATGTTTGCAGGCAGCCTTGCCCTCCACCTGGTTAAAAAGGGTTCTAGACATGTGCCTCCTGCTATGTCTGCTCATACCACTACCTGCCAGAAACCTGCTTTTCAGGATAAGCCAGGCTCCATTTGACACTTAGCTTCCCCTTTCCTTCCCTTATCCCTCTGTCTTTCCCTGTCTCTTCCAAATTGTTTATAGATCACAACAGACTCTTGGTTCTGTCCATTATCCGCCAGTGATATTTCTTTGTTTGGAAATCCCTCTCTCCCTTTTTGGACACCCCTCAACTTTCTCAGAACAGCTTCTTCTTTTCCCAAAGATGCTCCATTTTCTTTTAGTCCAGAGCACCATTCAAGTTGTGCTTTCTGCCCAGATAGGAAGGGGGTTTTAGTCCACAGCATTTTTGTTTCCCAGAAAGGAGGGTACTTGGAGACCAATTCTGGACCTTTCCCAACTCAACAACTTTCTCAAGACTCCCTCCCTCCCTTCAAATGTTGTCTCTTCAGACTCTATTTCCCCTTCTTCTATCCCAGGCCTTTCTGGTATCTCTGGATCTCAAGAATGCCTACTTTCATATCCCCATCCATCCCCTCTTCAGGAATTTTTTGTTTCTCTGCCTTGCATTTTCAATTCTCTACTTTGCCCTTTGAACTTTTTGCTGCTCCATGGGTATTCACCAAATATCTCACTCCTGTCATTGCCTTTTGCAGGATGAGAGGAGTTGAGATCTTTCCCTGTCTAAACGATCTGTTCGTTCAAGTTTCTTATCTGCCTGCTCTGTTTCAGGATCTGCAGTTTACTATTTCCCTGTTGCAAGTATATGAATCACCATAAACTTCCAGAAATCAGCTCTGACACCTTTGCAGGATCATATTTTCCTTGGTTGCAGGTTTCAGAACATCCCTGTGCTGGCATCTCTGCCTGCCCCCAAGGCCCTTTCTATTACTGCCTTTTCCAGTCTTTTCTTCCTCTGGCTTCAGTCACAGCCAGAGACTTCCTCAGCATCCTCGGGTTTATGGCTTCCAGCATTCATATGCTCTACTTGGCCAGACTCCACATGGGAAAGCTACAGTGGTACCTCAAGTCAGTATGGCTCCAACACTGCCACCCCCTGGACTTCCCAGTCCCCTTCTTTCCTTGTCTCACGCTCGAGCTTCAGTGGTGGATTCATTAACTTTTTCTTAACCCAAGGCTTCATTTCCAGGTTCCAGTCCTGACTCAAGAGTTCTTTACAGATACCTCAGACAGGGGATTGGGGGGGCCTCCTTCATTTCTCTCAAGGTTTAGGGTCTCTGGTCTCTTCATCAGGGGATGGACCACATTAATATAAAGAAGATGAGGAATCTGCTTCTAGCTCTTCATGCTTTTCATTCCCTCTTTCAACCCTTGGCCCTTCAAAGATTTTACAGACAATAGTACATTGATGTAGTATGTCAAGAAGCAAGGGGGTACAAGGTCCTACCTTCTCTGAAGGCTACCTCTTCAGGTTTTAGATACATCTGTCCAGTATCAAATACCTCTTCTTTACATTCCCTTGGAGCTCAATCCAGTGGCAGACTCTTTGTGCAGGTCCAGCACACGATCACACAAATGGATGCTTCACAGAGATGTGCTCCTGGGCATTGTCCATCGGTAGGGTATTCCTCAGGTCTTTTTGCCTCCCCTCTGAACAGACAACTTCCTCTATTCTGTTCCAGAGTCTCTAATCTTCTGGCATGGAAAGTGAATGCCCTCTCTTTTCCTCGCAAGTGGATGTTTCTGTATGCCATCCCTCCCCTTCCTCTGTTACCACAAGTCTAGCACAAGATCAGGCAGCACTCTCCCAAAATCTTGCTAGTGACTCCCTTTTGGCTCAGACAGCATCGGCTCCCCCTTCTTTCTAAACTGGCCAGGGCAATCACCACAGCTTACCACTCCAGGTAGGCCTTCTCACACAAGACAAGGGGTCTCTTATCCATCCTCACTTGTCCACTCTTCAACTGATGCTGTTGGTGATATGGTTTTGATCCATTTTAGGCATCTCTTTTTTGAGGATGTGTTTTAAGTCCTACAGGTGGCCAGAAAACCCATTACTACAAAATCATATTTGTCCAAATGGAAAAGATTTTCTGTCTGGTGCCTATCTCACCATCTGGATCCTCTATCTCTGGAGGTTACTCTGTTTCTCTCTCATTTTTGTGATCTGCTCCATGCTGGGTTGGCATATTCTTCAGTTAAAGCTCATCTGTCAGTAATTTCTGCTTGTGTGCCCTTGGCTCCCTTTAGATTTCAGGTCAAGCAATTTGTTAAAGGCATCATTCATATCAGGCCTCCCAGGAAGCCTGTCTACCTTCCTGGGACCTCAGTTTTATTCTTGAGAAACTGATTCAATCTCCTTTTGAGGCTGCTGCTTCAGCTTCCTTACAACATTGTCCTTGGAAGACTGTTCTTCTTTTGGCTTTCACTTCAGCCATGGGGGTGTCTGAATGTCAGGCTCTGAAGGCTGTTCCTCCTTTCTTAGTTTTCCATAGAGACAGGGTGTCTCTTCATACTAACCCTTATTTTATGCTTAAGATGGCCAATGAGTTGTACCTTGATTAGTCTATTCATCTGCCTTCCTTTCTTCCTTCTCTGCAGGCTGCCAGTGAGAAAGTGATACAAAAGAAGTTATGTTTTTACCATAACATTCCATGTGTGTTGCCCATTTCATCCTTTATTCTCACTTGTGGGTGGGATCTGATGCATCGGATCCATCTCGGCCATTTCTCCAGCTCAAAGTCTTCAGCAAAGCTCATGGGCCTTATTCTTTACCCATAATACCAACCTGTAATTACCTCAGATCTTGAACTGGCAGATTTAGTTCCCAAAAGCACCAAACACAGAGAACAATGTGTAACTCTGAATATTTAATATAAAAATAAAAATAAAAAATACAACATGTAAGCACTTTCGTTTAGGCAGTGTTTACTGCCTAAACGAAAGTGCTTACGTGTTGTATTTGTTATTATATTAAATATTCAGAATTACACATTGTTCGCTGTGTTTGGTGCTTGTGGGAACTAAATCTCCTAGTTCGTTTTTACTTCTTGGTCTGTTTCAGCATTTTGGTTTCTCAGTTTACCTCAGATCTTGTTTGCCCCCAGCAGCACATGGAAGAGCTTCTAGAGTGGCAGCATCTATATATGTATATACATTAAAGTGTATACCTATACCCATACATACGAGCATGAATTAGTATAGACTGAGAAGGATTATTCTCTGAGGCTATACAGTCCTGCTGTATACCAAATGTGTTAGTCAGTCTACCAGGAGTATAGGCAGGGGCAAGGATGGAGGGATGTGAGAATAACGGAGGAGATGGACAATACACATGGAACACTATGGTAAGTACATGACTTCTTTATGTGATGTTGTCAATTTCGCCTTTATTCTCACTTGTGGGACCATGTCCCAAGTAACTAAACTCTTGGGTGGCTAATGGGAGAATACTGCTCAGAACCATAGAACCAAAGGAGGTTCTACTCCTAGAGGCCAAATCCACTTTGCAATGAGTAATAAAGGTATGAGGTTTTGCCCAAGTAGACACAGCACAGATATTATCCAGTGGTAATCTAGCCTGAAAAGCTGCAGATGTGGCCACAGATCTAGTGGAATGAGCTTTAACCACCTTTGAGAGAACTCTATTGTTTGAATTATAAATGTAGGATATGCATAATGTTAGCCATCTCGATAAAGTGACTTTTAAAACTCACTGACCTTTTCTTGTATCAGAATAGGAGACAAAGAGCTGACCTGATTTTCTTATTTCTGAAATTCTAAGTAAATAGAAATGTAACTGTCTATGAACATCTAGAAGATGCAAAGAACACTCTGTCTTATTTTGGAAGTTGGGAAACAAAACTGGAAGGTCTATATATTGGTTAAGGGTATTCTCCGTCACAACCTTGGGTGGAAAGGATAGATTAGTCTGTAATGACACTCTGCCTTTGTGGAAGCCTACATATGGAGGCTTTATGGACAAGGCCTGCAACTCAGACACTCTTCTATCTGAAGTAACAGCCACCAAAAAAAGAGTTTTCCAGGAAAGATATTTTAAGTCACATGTAGCTGAAGGTTCAAAAGGGAGAAAACAATATGAGATAAGATGAAACTGAGACCCCAAGGGGGCGTTGGATGCTTATATGGAGGTCTTAACATAATAGTGTCCCTCAAAAATGCTTTGCAAAGTCTGTGTGACATGATAGGATGATCATTTTCTCCTATATAGAAATTAGAAATCGTGGCTAGCTGAACTTGAACTGTAGCTGCCGTTGCTCCACCATTGAAGATCACTGATAGAAACTGCAAAGCACAGTGAACTGGTGCTGTAAAATGATCTGTTTTATTATGATTTGCCCATTCAACAAATCTCTTACATTTGCTTTTGTAAAGTTTTCAAGTAGATGTTTTATGAGACGATAATATAATATGACTGGGGAGGAGAGAGATGGAAACCTGGTAATTAGAGAAACTGGAGCAGCCAAGTTGTCAATTTTAGGGTGTTTAGGTTGGGATGAACCATTCCTGACGGGTGTGTCAGAAGGTCCGGACCTGGGTTCAGAATCCAGGGTTCATCTCGAAGATGAGGCTGAAGGAAAGGGAATCAGATTTGATGAAGCAAGTAGGGAGCAATTAGGATAATAGTTGTCTTCAACCGACTCGCTTTCTGCAGAAACTCTGGGATTAGCGGAACTGGGGGGAAAGTGTAACATAGTCCTGGGAGCCAATCATGAACAAGTGCATCCCTTGGTGATTCCCTCATAGGAGGGATCAGGGTGAAGTAGTTGCTGTACTCGGCACTGCTGGGTGATGCAAAGATCTCGCAGCAAGGCTGGCACCATTTCCAGAAGATCACTTCCATAACTTTCTGATTAAGGACCACACATGTGGCCGTAGAATGGCTCTGCTCAGCTTGTCTGCAATGACGTTGGATTTCCCCAGGATGTGCATTGCTATCAGAAAGCGGTTGGAGGCTGTTGCCCAATGCCAGACCCTGAGAGCTTCTCAACAAAGTGGGTATGATCTGGTTCCCCCATGTTTGTTTATATACCACACTACGGACATATTGTCAGACTGGATTGCTATCATTCCCAGAGGAAGAGAGTCCTGGAATGCTTGCAACTGCCCTCTTCTCTAAGATATTTATATGCAGATGAGCCTCGTGTTCTTGCCAGATGCCTTGAACTGTCTTCCCGAGAAAATGCCCCCCCCCCCCAATCTGGGAAACGTCCGTGGTCACCATGGCCAGAGGTTGATGAGGAATGAATGGACAGCCACGATGCACTAAAGTTGAATGAAGCCACCACTGGAGATCTTTTTTGCAAGCAGTGATTATCATAATCTTGTGGAACACTGGAAGTTCCAAGATTGACCATTGGGCAAAAAGCACCCACTGGAGAACCCTCATATGAAGGTGAGCTAAAGGAATTAGTACGATTGATGCAGCCATTTTCCCTAGGACCTGGAGAACTAGTTTTGCCGTGGCTTTTGACTTCTTTATGAGCATTCTGACAAAATGACGGAGGTCATCTAGTCTGTCCTGTGGAAGTCTTGCTATCCGAGTGGCAGTGTTTATCTCTGCCCCTATGAACACCAGACTTTGAGATGGCTCTAGCGCAGATTTTTCGTAATTCATGTTAATTCCTAGAGAGGAGCAGAGTTGAAGCACATAATTCCTTGACTGGAGTAAATTATGGCTGGTCAGGGTGGTAATGAGCCAATCATCCAGATATGGAAACACGCAGAATCCTTTGCCCCTCAGGTGAGCCGCTACTACTGCCACACATCTGGTGAACACTCTGGGGGCTGTAGTGAGACCAAAGGGCAGAGCTCAAAACTGGAAGTGACTGGCTCCTGGACAGAAGCACAAGAACCTCCTGGACTGGCTGTCCATTCGAATATGGTAGCACAAATCCTGAAGCTCTATAGAGAACATCCAATTGTCTTTTTTCCAGGAATGGAAGTATCGAGTGCAGTGTCACCATCCGGAACTTCATCTTTTTTACCGATTTGTTTAGAATGCTGAGATCCAAAATGGGCCTCCAGTCCCTTGTCCTCTTTGGAACTGAAAACAATCTTCTCCGGAATGTGGGGAGTTCTTGGATGACTGTCTTTCTTAGCAACTTTTGGATTTCTAGTGTTGCTTGTTCCTGTTGACTTGGGTGGTACGTCTGAAACTACTTTGTTTATGGGGATAGGAAAAGAGAAGGGAATGAAATATCCTCTGGATATTATGTCCTGCACCCATTTGTCATTTGTTATCTTTAGCCAGGTTTCTTGGTGCAGAGACAATCGACCCCTGACTGCTTCCAGAGTTGAGCAATCCGGCACTCCATCAGGATTGCTGGAAGGATCTTTGCAAGCCTCCTCTGCCATGAGGGTGGTGTCTTCCGTTATTGTTCACCCCTTTGCCCCAGGGGGAATTTTTACCTTGTGTGTCATGGTAAGACCTTTGAGGTTTTCTGAACCACATTTTTCCACTACCCTTTTGACCCTTGGGAAAGGGTCTGGTAGGAGTGGAAAAATGCACTCCAATGGTAGACAAGGTTTTGCCAACTTGTTCACGCCTGGTGAGCATTTCCTTCAATTTCGGCCCAAGAAAGGAGGAGATGTCAAAAGGGACGTTAATGAAGGAAGACTTAAAGGGCTCCATGAAATTGCAAAGGCGCATCCAGGCCTGCATCCTGAGGGAGATACCTGAGCCTGCTGCCCTACTCGTTCCATCTGCTGCATAAGAAATGAGTCTCATGGATGAGTTGACAACTGAAATCAAGGTGGCAAGCTGAGCACTGATTATCTGATGCCGCATCAGCTACAGCCCCTTGGAGGGAGTCTGATAATTCTTTAATCAGGTCCCCTCTACAGTCTGGTGAAGTGAGTGAGGAAATTCAGAGACCACAAGGCAAACATCACTGATGAGAAGATGCTCTTCTCATACCTATCCATACCCCTAGAGTCCTTATTAGGAGGATGGACAGAGGAACTTGCTTCAGAGAGTTCCTTCTTAGTGACCACCACCATGACATCAATTCCAACACCCTTTGTTAAAAAACTTTTTGGGGGGGGGGGGCAGTAATATATTTATTTGGCCTCCTAGGAGTAGGGTCTATGGTGTCTGCTGTATCCCAGACCTTTCGCAAGATTAATTCCACAAGCTCGTTGAAAGGAGGAGTCACCCAAGAAGTTGATGGGCGAGACGCAAAGGCCTTCAGGAAGACTGACTTCTCAGCCAAAGGGGGAGGACTGGCAATCACCTCTCTGTTCCAAGATTTCTACGATGTCTCCAAAGGAGACATCTTCAGGAGGTGACTGTGGGGACCTTTCTGCTTCAGAATTCATGTGATAGACTCCTCCTGGGAGTCAAGATGCTTCTTCTTGCATGTCCTCTTCCAAGGGACCTCTTCAGTGGAATACTCTGGAGAGGTTTCGGAAGAGGGGGCAGAACCATGAGGTACATCCTGAGGCCTGGGGTCTCTCCAGTCCTGTGGAGAGGGCACGTGAGAAGACAAAGACACCCTGACTGAAGAGGGAGGAAAGCCCAAAGTAGATCATGTCTCAGACTGCAAAGCAGTCAAAGCCCTGCTCATTTCCTCGACGGCAGTCACTCCCTGCTCCGAAGAACTCCCAAGTTCGAGCAAACAAGTTGTCGAAGCTGAAGGAATCTCTGGAGTGGAAGAGGACATCTCCAAAGCAGAGGTAGGAGCCAAACTCACCCGTGCTGAGGCCCCCAGAGGCATAATCAGATCTGATGAGATCTGAAAGGTCTCCACAGACCCAACAGGGGAGTGACTGCTCCTAGAGGTCTCCCGCTCTGAAGGCATAGAGACACTTGAGGCAGATATCGGATGCAAGGAAAGTATGGATCCTGGACCCGACACCAATACAACCTGGAAATTGGAATCTTCTGGCTCCAAAGCTGGGGGATGGATCGGAGGAGGAACAGGAACAGAAGAGGAGTTTGAGTTTGATTCGATTCCTTTGGGCTCAGATCTAACAGCACTTTGGCCAGAGCAGGTGTCTTCAAAAGTCTCTCTACAACCCTATCCACGTCTTCATCAGATAAACTCATGGTAAACCTAATGGAGAGGGTAGGTGACCTTGATCTAGCTAGTAATGGAGAAGGAAGCCAAGAAGAAATCTTTTCAATAGAGTGAGATCGGCTCTTATGTCTATGCTCTGTTGTAGCAATCGGTGCCAATAAAATTCCCCACTCTGAGGGAGCTCTGGAACTAGTAGAAGATGTCTGCTCCAATGAAGCCTTCTGATCCATTAACATTGGAGTCTTCTGCTTCGGCTCTGATGAGGATCTCGGCTCCGATGAAGGTCTTTTGGTTGGTTTGTCTGAAGATTTGGGAGACATAGCCCCAGAGAAAGGCAATTTCAAAAGGCCTTTCAGAATAAGTTTATTTTTTATGTTCCATTAATCCCCGCTGGTTGAAATTGTGACAAATGGAACAAGACTCTTGCAGATGAAGAGGCCCCAAACAATACACACACAAGATTTGTGAATCACTAAGAGGTATCTTTTTACTGCATTTTTCACATTTTTTGAAGCCCAAGGGCTTGCCTTCCTGTTTCTGCGATACGACTAAGGAAGAGGGAGGGAAAGACAAAAACAAACAGTCACTGCCAGTCAAGCACAGCAAGTCCTCTAACTTAAACGGACTTCACACACACACACACACACACACACACACACACACACACACACACACACACACACACTCTAAATTAGAAATTGTATAAAGAAAGGTAAGTATATGGATCTATAAGATTATACTACTGCTACTTACTAATATTAATATATATATATATATATATATATATATATATATATATGGAAGAAAAAGAAGACAGACAAAAGGAATGACCTCTAACTAAAAATGGACAATCCTTAAACACCCTCTAACTAAAACGGAAGTGAAACAAGGGAAAGAGCTGGGTAAAGAAGTAAATCGGACACTAGATTAGCTATCTGTAGAAGAAAGGAAAAGGCAATATTATGCTAAATAAACTAGACAAAAAACTAAGTACTTAGCCCAGAGCTATACTGTTCAACCTCTTGACTGCGTGGCAAATTAGATCTAAGGTAATTATGGGTTTGCATTACTGGTAAAGAATAAGGCTCACGAGCTTTGGTGAAGACCTCGAGCTTGAGAAATGGCTGAGACGGATCCAATGCATCGCATCACATCTAAAGTTATTCGCAATCTGAGCTAATTTTTGTTTCCTTTCATCCCAGGTCTTTGGGTTTGGCTGTTTCTAAGCAAACCATCTCTTCTTGGATTGCTAATGCCATTTCTTTTTGTTATTCTTTTCATGACAAAGCCTTATTCTGCCAGGGCTGTTGCCTCCTCTAGTGCTTTTTTCAAGGGGATGGATACCAATTCCATCCTTTTCTTGATACCAATTCCATCGTTGAGGCTGCTACTCAGTCTTCTGTTCATACTTTCACTAAGCATTACATGTTGGATGTTATTTCCAGGGCCTGGACTGGATTTGCCAGGACTATCCTGCATGTGGTTCTGGAGCGCTCTTCTGTGCTGTCCTCTTCCCAGGCTTTCTCCTGAGCTTTTGTACTCTACCTCTGGTTATGGATACTGTAACAGTGAAATGGTGGAACACAGTACAGTTGTGTAAAATCTTACCATAACAACAGATGGCCTTCTCTGCACTACTGCAGTATTCACTCCCTTACACCTGCCCCCCTTGTTCTTTCTTGCCCTCCTGGTCAAGGGGCTCTATTCCCTTTTCTCTTCCTTGGTGCATGTGCTCTTCCTTGTCCCTAGGGACATTCTGTTCCTCTTGGGGCTTTTTCAGTTCTGAATGTGTACATCCATATGTCACCTTTATGCCCTACACCTTGCACAAGGAGCATATATGTCCTAAATGCTTTGGTATACTGGCCGGACGTTGGGCTATCCTTGGCAAGAGATCCCTTCAGTTATGAATACTACAACAGTGAAGAGAAGGACATCCACAGTTATGGTAAGATTTTACACAACTGTATTTTCTCACTCTATTCACTGGCATGCTCCACCCAGAGGGTGCCTACATGAAACTAGAGATTACTGTAAATGATGAATACTAGAAGGAAACATGAGATTTTACAGAATGTCGCCATGGTTTTGTAGAGAGATAGAGACTGCAAAATCATAAGCAGGTAGGAAAATTAGATACTAATCATCTGCATCATGTTTTTCTTTGTGTGTGCCAAACCTGAGATTGGTGTAAAATAAAGACAGAAAAAAGTCAGCTGTGACAAAGGAAAAAATCAGGAAATGTGGATGGAACTGCCCTTTCAGTGTACACCCAAGTACTTTGTCATTTTTTTTCTCCCACTTTATATTGCACTTCCCGTTTGTGTTATATTAACTTACCTTTAATTTCTCTAACCTGGCTAAATGTTCTCTAAATATTAAATCATTGTCATATACGTGGTATCTATTTTTAATCAGTGTATTCACATTATGTCCAGTATGGTATAATTATTTATACTGTACATGTTTTTGTATTATTTTTGAAGATTGTAAAATTATTGTTTTTAAAATGTTTTTGTAATGCTTTGGAGCTTTTCTCTTTGAAGCTTTGCTGAAAATGGGCACCTACTCAGTGGGACTTTCCCAGTAATCAAATGTCAATAAAAAAATAAATAAAATAAATAATAAATGTAGCGTTTCTTTAGGTCAGAAAAATGGCCTCCAAGCTATATTTTCCAGTTAAAGTATCTGTGGCATCTTTGACTGATACAACACAGAAGACTGACATCAGTGTACTGACCTATTTCAACAAAATAAATTACACTTCCTACTGCTGTTCAATGCAAGATAATCATACAAAACCACAAATGCATTTCAACCAGGAAACTATCCAACTTGCCACGCAGATAAACTTTGAATCAAAAAACTACAATAGTTTTTCATAACCTATGTGTAAGATAAATATTCACGTTAATACTTCTGCAGAAAAAACTCTTATTACTTCAAGCAATATCTATATACTGCCTTGCTCAAATTAACAAGTGTCTGAAGACATACAAAGTAACCTCAAACTCAGTGCCACTGTCAACAACGGTCACTCTATATTAAGAAAGCACTCCACATGAAATGTCCTGTTTCAACCAAGCATCTGCATCCTATTTACTTACTAAGTGCTTAAATATATCCCACATGAATTACTGTTGTATTAATAGCAAGTAACCTTATCTCACACTATAAAACCTGACACATCAGAACTCATGGAAAGACAGTAAACATCTAAAACATTTTCTGTCAGCAAAATGCCACATTTTTCACAATGACCAATGACTGTCCAAGACGTTCAGCAGATGACAGAATAATGCTGCTGACCAAAAAAAATAAAAAATTCCAGGCCTCAGTGCCCAACTCTGTGGTGTACAGGGATAAAGGCTTGGCTACTCACCAGAGAACTAAATTTCTACTAGTGCCTTAGATGCTGGAACAGCTGGGAGGGTGAGGAAGAGGGTAAACAAAGAGAGGAATTTGGTAATCCCAGTTGGCTGAAGTGTTCACATATAGGTAGTGGCCTGCATGACACCAATGGGCCTTAGGACCTTTGAGGTGTGGGATTAGGAGCATGCACATGTCACAGGGAAGGCATAGGATGCCCCAAGGTGATGTGGGTGCCCATGTCACTCATCACACCTTGACAGATGTGTTATGGATTGCTTTCTCTATGGGGATAGGGGAACAAAAGGGTAGCGTCAACAGCTTAACAGTCCAAAAAAATCCACAAAAAAAAAAAATGCTCTCAGTCATAAGATGATACATTCCCAAAATTATTTCCATGCTCAAGATGACATAGCTAATGCCTACAAATAGTACATATCCCACTCTCATCTTCAGTAGCAATACTAAACAGCCAGCTCTGATCTCATAACCCTTAACTTCGTACTCATATTTTCATTTTATCTGGAGACTCCAGCCTTAGCTAGTGTGACCTTCCTCAAGCAAAAGTTAATAAACTACATATCGGCCCATAATTTTCCAAAAAATATGTATAAGCCCATAATTTGTCAAAAATAACTGTAAAGGCAGCCATTCTCTAGCTGTAATATTCCTATTCCTGACTAATATACCCTAGTTTGTAAACAACACAACCTGCTTGCAAACTAGTTCCATTTGGATCCAAAAGAAAAACAAACAAGTTCCCCCAGCTATCATTAAAGGATAAGTCACATGCCCTCAAAAGACCCTCTCCTACACAGTGCTCTTTCTAGTTTAAACTGGAAACCACTGTACAGTATCAATGATATACATACAATGGCAGTTCATAGACAATTTAATTAAAGTACAGAATTACTTTTATCCCATAACTTGGAAAGTCAGAGGAAAAGAATGCATATGGTTTAATACTACTTTTAAATAATTATTTCTGTGTAAACATAAAAGGCAACAAAAACAGATATTTCAGAAACAAAGACCAATTATAAGTAACCACAAAACTTAATGGTTAGAAATATAACACTCAACATTTTCCATCTACTGTACCCCCCCCCCCACAAATAAATAAGGCCGATTCAGTAAAACAAAAATACTAACTTACAGACTCTAGGACAATACACATCTACTGAAGTGCTGCTTTAAATCAATGTAATAAAAAACAACACTAATCATTTTCAAAAAAAATGTCCACCACAAAACTACTAGAATCCCTGCCAGACAGAGCCCTCAGCAACTACCCTACACCCTACTTTATTAAAAGGGCCATAACATATAAACTTAAAACAATTAGCACATACAACCTCAGGAGATGCACCCTAAGCATGAAAACGCAACTATGTTTTCACTCATCCCGCCCCCACCTGAAACAAAAAAGACCACAGTGAAAAACTTCTCAAAAGCCGATTTCACACTTCTAAAAAGTAGTGTGGTCTCCTTTAAGGCCCCTGAGCCAGTGGTAAACATTACTCAAACCGCTGAATCACTTACAAATGCCTTCTACCAGCACCTACAGGACTGCATGGATCAGGCAATCCCAAACAAAACTAAGACTCTCTGTACCAAAGGCCCAGTCTGGTGGACCCCAGCCATAAACAAGCTCTACAACAAAAGGAGGAAGCTACTACAAGATAGAGCAAAATCCTTGAAAGGTAAGACACCTTTGATCATTATAAGTAAAAAACTAAGAGCTCTCATAAAATCATCAAAGGCAAATTTTGAGAGAAAAATCGCCAAGGACTCTAAAGACAATCATAAGGCCTTCTTTAGCTATGTTAGAAACCTAGGAGGAAACTCCCAGATATGCTCAGAATTAGTTCAAAATGATGTGAAAATTACTGAACCTACACACATTGCTAACATACTGGCTGACAGGTTCAGTGCAAAAAGGAGAGATATCTATTCCAGAGGATTGTAGCCCCCAAACATCTCCAACGCCCAGGTGAGAACTGCCCTCACTAAGGCAAAAACACAGCATCCATGGGACGGATGGTGTCCCCGGCTGTGTGCTTCATGAACTCAACGAGGAATTAAACCCACAGTTAGGACAGCTGTTTAATCTTAGCCTCACCTCAGGATATGTACCCAAGGAGGCGCGCGGGCGACTGTGGTCCCACTTCATGTGCCTCCACAGACCCTGGAAATTATCGCCCATTAGCTTGACAAGCCTTATCTGCAAAGCCATGGAGAGGATCATAATGGAACTCATAAATAAAGACATAGGGAACTTGCAGACTTTGGATCCAACCCAGTTTGGCTTTGTCAAAGGCAGATCCTGCCTCTTAAACTTGGTTGACTTTTTCGAGACAGTCACCAAGGCCATTGATGAGGAAAGGCAGTCCATACAGCCTACCTCGACCTGGCAAAGGCCTTGACACAATACCCCACTCAGGTATCATCGAAAAACTCATCAGCTTGAATGTAAACCCATACATCACAAGATGGGTTGCAAACTGGATAAGCGACAGAACCCACAGGGTCAGAGTTGCTGGAGCCATGTCAGACTCAAAGCCTGTCACAAGTGGTGTCCCACAGGGCTCAGTCCTGGGTCCACTCTTGTTCGGCATCTACTTTTCTGAAGTACAAGCAAACACAGGAGGGTTATGGCTGACAAAGTTTGCAGATGACTGCAAACTGGGCGCCATAGTCGAAAACACATCTGACACAGATATCCTCCAGAAGGGCCTCACAGAAACGGATAACTGGTGCCAGAGCCATGGCCTGAAGTTAAACGCCACAAATGCATAGTCATACCCTTCGGGAAAAACAAGGTTACCCCTAGCTACCATATAGGTGACAATCCACTGAGCACAGAAAAAGTCATCAGGGATCTATGGACCCAAGTTGACAGTAGTCTTTTGACACTCATGTTGCTAAAGTAGTTAGGAAAACCTTCTATATCGCCCACCTGATCATGAAGGGATTCACATCTAGATCAAGGGAGGTCATCGTCCCCTGTACTCATCACTCATTAGACCTATGATTGAGTACAATGCCCGCTCGAATGTATCTGACCAGACACCTGATGCAGCTTGAAAGGCCCCAAAAGTTCCTCACCAAAAGGATAAAGGGTCTCAAAAATATGTCTTATGCTGCCCGACTGAAAGAACTCCAGCTTTATTCAGTCTCATACCGCTTGCTCAGAGGTGACCTGTGCCTGACATATAAGGCCATGTCAAACCCAGATTTGATGAATATGCTTCACCTCAAAAATCTAGATCCCTCAGAACCACAAGGGCGGAGACTTAAACCTTGACACGGTTATAAATAGAACGTGCTGGAGGGACAGATTCATCACCCAGAGACTCCTATGCTGTGGAACAAAAACATGTGAGGCAGAGCACTGGCCTTGTTCAAGAGGAATCTTGACCAATGGATGGGAGATCGCAGATATACCCCAGGGATTACTTCAGTGTCACTGCTTGACAGAGGCACAGAAAAATGATAGGCATAGTTTTTATTCAAACTAAAGGGGTGGCGAAAGCCACATAACTATGGGCTAGGCTTATAAATGCCCTTGGGCAGATAGCCTAGTATGAACCTATGAACCTATGAACCTATGAACTATGAAAAGTCCATGTCAGGAATTTTAATAAAACACATGTAAACATAACAAATGTGGTCTAAACTCCATGAGATCTAATTCCATTTAAACACTCTTGAACTGCATGCCACATGGCACTCAGATCACTATAGTTAGCCATTAGTCTTAGTTATATAGCCATACAAATTAATTTTTGAAAAGGTAAATAACATCTGTAGTATATATATTCTGAGGCTGCACATTTTATGATAGTGACAGTTAACCCTAGCACTACACTGTGCATGTCAAAGGTTACTGAAATCAAAATTAAACTTTTGCACGTATTCAAAGCATATTTTTAACAACTGAAAATTTTCAGCCTTTGGCATCGTTTTATTTTAAAACTCTGGAATCCTCCTGTATCTGTCTAGTTTCTTGAATGATCTAGCAAATCTGAACTGTTTAGAGTAGATATTTACACTTATATATAGGACAGTTCTTGCTGCGTAAGAGCTTCACTTGTAGGCACACCTTAGGAGTTTTTTTTTTTGCAGCTCTTTACTATCACAGACAGGTTGTAGCACTTCTGATTGCTTGTGTTCATAGTGGAATGCTGATTGCAGACATTTGTATAAGATACTTGCATTGTAAACTCTTCTATATAGCCAATCTCTTTCACTGCAAACTACGCAGACTCTTACTCCAGATACTTTACCAATTACTTCAGTTACAGGGTGCAGACTTTACAATGGCTTCTGGATTCGTACCCTTTGTCTCCAATCTGCAAATCATGTAGTCTTCTGCAGTTTCTTCCACAGTAATATTACTGTTTCTGCTTATTTATTTCAAATGCTTCCTTTACTATAAGCTAATTTCCGTGCATCAGTAATGTAGCTGAAGTAAGTAAACTGTCTATAACCTTTGGGAGAGTGAGTTCTTGTGATGCAGTATTCTTATACTCCAAAACTGCAAGAATCAATCCTTACAGTGTTTAATACAACTTTTTTCTCATGAAACTCTCCAGTGCCACTTTTGCTATATGACTTCAAGTCAAAGTCAAAGAAAACTTTATTGTCATTCAGAACTACACATCAGTGTAGCTGAACGAAATTACAATGCTTCATTCTCAATGCAGGAAACAGTTGCACATAAAGACAAAGAAAAATTAATAAAATATCACAGTAGAATTTTAATAAGTAGCAATTTGTAAGTAAAGTAGGACAGCAGTGACCCACACCCATCCCAGAACAGGGGACAAGGAAGACAAGGAACAATATGAAGGTCATATGAAGAAAGACTTGCTCATAAGATTCCTCTTTATCTGGACAGCTCTTTCCACTTGTCCACTGGACTGCAAATAGGGCAGACTAGACATTATATGCTTGAATTTCTAGTCATGGACACATTTTCTGAATATTTGTATTGTGGACTATTATCAAATATGAGAACATGAAGTCACAACTTACCTGAGAATATATACTGGTTGCACTTGCACTTGATGCATTTGTCAGTTTGATAGTTTCAGGGATCTTGGAATAATAATCCACAAATGTAAGGCACATTCCATCTCTGAAGCAGAACAAATTGGTGCTCACATAACCCCATGGAGCACCTAGAAATGGGTATGTTAAAAAATCTGCAGATGGCACAACTCCAACTAATTGTTTTGACTTGATATTTTCTACTAATCTGACCCCTCTGGCCAACCTTCTATTTGCAGCATTTTGGTAACAATTTCTAAGTCGGCATCAGTCCATCTCTAGACGTCTTTTATTTTTCTTCGTTCACTGGCAACTGCAATATAACCTAATGAATCTGTAGTTCCAATAGCAATTCTTCTTGCTTTTCAGGTAAATATACTTTGGTCAACATAACTGCTATGTGAACTTCCTTGTCTGGTCTGCATTTCACTTTCAGATCATACCCCTTCAGTTTAAGTGATATTGTCTGCAATCTTGGAGGTGTCTTGCTAAAGGACTTTCTGAATATGCTCTGCAAAGGTTTGTAGCCTGTTTCTACCAGAATTTTTTTTACCACAGACATATTCATGGAATTTCTGAAACCTGTACAATTCTGCTACCAATTCATTTACTATCTGCATCCTAAATCAGTATTCAAAGTCATGGGGACAGATGTATACTACTGAACTAAATACATCTGATGCAGTGTTGGAAAACGAACTAGATGTTGTTGTAAATGACATTACTAATACAGATTATCCATCACATCTAAGACAAAACAGCATGAAACGGGCAGTGCTGGCATACCATTCTTTGGAGACATGATAGTAAGAATTGCTACTGTAGCTATGCATGCAAAAGGTACTGCTGGAGGACCTAACTTCCCAGATAGAGTGGTACAGCAGAACACTGAAGCAAATAATGTTAAGTCCAACAGTACATTCCAATTAACGATAACAGACATTTTCTTCAAGTTACAGACATTACTAAACAATACTGATCAATTCCTATAAGTTCAAGTGAGATATAGAAGCTTGTTAGTGACATTTAATTTTGTATGTAAAAGATCCACTAACTTTAAATGGCAGTTGTTATCAAGACATATCACAGATTAAGTTACTCAATATTAACGGAATAAAAAATTAAGAAATGCCAACTTGGTCCACAAAAGAAAACACAAGGTTTGACTCAGACATGAGCCCTTCATCCTTGAACAACTCCCAACAAAGTTCTCATTACAGCCCAAAAGCCTGAGTAATTGCATAATCTATGTTGGTCTAAAAAAGGGTATTACATCACATCTGTGTTCCAGTTGCTTTGTGTTATTCATGCACATTTTGTAGACATGTAGAAACTGAACAGCAGATTGGAAGAATTTTAGAATATTATTCAGAAATAAGACATCAAGTCCAAATAAATGAATCAGCAAAATATATGCATGACAAATATGTAGTACATGAATTTGTATTTAGAGTTACTAAAAAAGTGATGTAAGACAGAGAGGTAGGGATATTACATTTTACAACTGGATCACGCTGCTTCAGAATGAAAAGCATCCAAGACTGAACAGTGACATCAGCAGCAGACCACTTCTGAAACTTAAAAGAAATTAATGCAAAATTGACTAAAGTGCTGTTTTAGTTAATATTATGCTGTGTGTTCAATTGGCTGGCTTTTATCATATAATCACTATTTAAAGGCTCTGATACACTAACTAGTTTTTAGCATCTGGTGATCTGTAGTTTGCAATTCAAAGGTTTGTGTGCATCTTACTACTTTTAAAATCTTTTAACTTGTTACCCAGACAGTGGTGGTGCTGTGGTAGCGTTGTCGCCTCACAGTAAGACGTTGTCCTGTTCGATTCTCAGCTAGAGCGTCTTCTGTGTGGAGACATGCGTGAATGGGCGTACCTTCGTTGAAGGTTGTGCGTCAGGGCTGGCAACTCGGCACATAAAAATCTACTGCCAATCATTAGCGGACCGGAGTTCCGCTGTGGCGACCCCTAACCGGGAAAAGCCGAAAGACACAACAAACCAGACAACGAATCTGCTGCTTAGCAAAAATCAGTGCTAAAGGCTTGTACCTTACTTAGCATGTCCCAATTACTTCGAATGAAGATAAGAATCATGAAAATTATATGTAGGTTTATGTCTTACAGTTCCAGAACCTGGAAATTCAGAGAAAGGCAAAAGGTGTGAAAAGTGCAAAAATGGCAATGTGCTAATGAAATTAAGGAAAGCAGAAAGAAGAAGAAACTAGTAAACCACTAAATTAAGTACTAGATTCTGGAGGGATACCAAAAAAGTGATGAAAAGGGCTACTTGCAAAGACAACAATGGAATCAAACAGTGGCAAATATTCAATAAAGTTGCGGGGCACTGTGAAGCAGTACTACTACGAAAAAAAGTGGAAGCTTAAGGTGAGAGGGTAAAAAATATGACAACATTAATGGAGAAGCATACCAAAACAGCTAAAGGGAAAAGAGAAATAAAAAGGACGGCAGCAAGGAATATGGAGAGTCAAAATGCAAAACAACTCCTTATTCAAGGGAATATGAAGGTTTGGTGGAGGACAAGTCTTGTATGGGTTGACAGCATGGCAAGTAAGATGATGCACAAAGTGTTTGCTCTGCCATGTGGCTAAGTGATCAATGGAGAAACATCACAAAATGAAGCACCTCAGTAGAATGACTTACAGTGAAACACCCTAGTGGAAACACAATCCAGTGGTGATACAAGTTATGAAGATAAGAAGAAGAATATTACAGATTTATAAGTATTCCCATACCAGCCAATCTTCAAAAGTACCATTTACTGAGATTAAACTTTTCTAAAGTTCTCAAATCCCATATTCATGGAAATACACCCCAAACTCCCAATACTAAATTCTCTGAACCCAGAGTAAGAGGCATGTGTACTTCTACCAGTACCCACTTCTTCAAAATACTACAAATGAGTGTACAATGTAACAGAAACATGGCGTAACTACAACAATAGAATGTTAAGACCTTGCAAGATTTCCCTTGCAGATTCTGAAGAATCCAGTGGCAATAAACAACAAACAAAAAGGGATATAGAGGGCAAAAAAAACAGATATCCAGTCTAGAAGGCCTCCTCAAAAGATCAGTTCATATGGTAAGTACACATATATCTGTAACATCTAACTTAACATCACATTCAGCAGTGGATTAACTAATATGAAGAACTCCAAATGGTAACATCAAATAATACGCATGGCGTGAAGCAAAGACCCAATAAAACTATTGAGAATAAAATGCCTTGAAGTTCAGTGCTCTCAAAAATGCACCAAACTCTTGGACTGTAGAACCCAACTACACTGCTAAGTGAATTTACCAAATGAAGACCATGTAGCAATAGCACAAATGTTCTGTCCTGACACATTTCTAAAACAAGCACTATAACCAGACATTCCTCAAGGAATAACCTTTGATAGTATCAACATGTCTTGTTAGGTTTCTGACTGTAGGACAGAAAGCAGCACAGACACTGCTCAGAAAACTTTGACCATAAGGAAATTTGTTTATTTATTTATTTGAAGTTGGTTTACCAGGATGGTCCACTGGGCTAAGATAGCCCATTTTCAATGGAGTTCTGGGGAGAAAAGCTCCAAACATACAAATATACAAAATATTTGATAATAAGGATGCAGAAGAATACACAGGATATAATAAACAATTTTGTATAGTATTACAAGTACAAATACAAGCATGAATTTAGATATAATTTAAAGGAAGAATAAACATCATAAGTATTATTTGTAAAAAGTTGTTTTTTACAGTGATAACAGATAAGAAAGACAGTTATTAGTTACTTTAGAAGTAAGTGAGCTGGTACTGACAGAGAGAGAGAGACTAGGTTTCAGATTTAGTTTATGGAGGAGTAGTACAGTAGCATTCCCAATGGGATGTTAGGTGTGAATGAAGCAAGGTTTTAAAGGAGGAGCGGCTAGTGGAATGGATCAGGGGTGGCAGTGAGTTCCAGAGGCATGCTAGAGAAAACAATAGTATATGTTTACCTGGTGGGCGGGCAGGTTTGTGTGATTCAATAAGATTTTGAGTGTTTGATCTTAGGAGTCTGTCAGGTATGTGTATTTTGAAGGTGGAAGCTAGAGAGGGGCAGAGCGAGTGAGTGAAAATAAGTTTATGAGCTTGGATGAGTTGGATATAAGTGAGATAGTGGGGCAGCTGTAGCCAATTCAGTTTATGAAGAGTAATGCAGTGGTGAGTGGAAGATTGGTGACTTGTGGCAAATTTTGAAATTTTATTGTAACAGGAGGTTAGTTTGGCCTTAAGGGATGATTGTAGGTTAGTAAGGAGTGGGGCACCATATAGGAGAGATGGGATGAGGTATGTGGTGGAGAGAATTATTTTGGTAGAAGAGAAGAGGTAGCGATTGTGATGGTATAGCATTATAAGTTGCTGATGTGTTTTCTTAATGTTTGTATGTAGGTGAATATCAAACTTAAGCTGATCATCAATGAGGACACCTAGTAATTTTGCATTAGATACAATTTCAAGAGGAGTTTTATTGTGACTAGTGATGATGAATGTGTCTTTATCAATGATGGTGGTCTTAGATGGGGTAAATATCATGAGTTTAGTTTTTGTTGCATTAAGTGCCAGATGATTATCCAGCCTCCATTTTTCAGTAGAGGAGAAAGCATCTTAGGTCAATTTTATGAGAGTAGGAATAGAAGAGGCAGACCAGATAATTGTTGAATCGTTGGCTTATTGAATACGTTTAGTGTTGGGGATGGCATGGTGGAAGTCATTTATGAAAATGTTAAACAGTAGTGGACCTAAAATGGAACCCTGAGGTACACCACTTGGAGTGCTGAGGACTGGGAAGGTAACATTCTTCTATTTAACTGATTGCTGCCTATCAGAGAGGTAACTGGTAAACCAGTTAATTAAGGAGAGGGATAGATTTAGCTTGGAAAGTTTAGTTAGTTGAATATTGTGAGAGATAGTATTGAAGGCCTTTGACAAGTCTAGGAGAAGAGAGGAAACCTTACAGCCAGTGTTGCGGGTTTTTTAATGGTTTCTAAGGAGAGGAGGGCGGCAGTGGTGCTGTGACCAGGCCTGAATCCATGTTGTGTGGGAGTTAGTAGTTGGTTATTTATACGGTAGGGTAAGAGCTGTAAATGGATACATTTCTCTAGCAGTTTAGAGATGGGGGATAGGATGGCGATGGGTCAAAAATTGGAAATGTTGTTATTGTTGCCTCCTTTGTGTAGAGGGACAATGAAGGCTTTTTTCCAAAGTAGTGGTACATAGCTTTCGTTGACTGATTGGTTGATTAGAATGCAGATGGGGAAGGCTACAGCTTCTGCGGCGATCTTTAGGAAGTAGGAGGGGATATTGTCAGGGGCATTTGAGCATGGTTTCAGGTTTAGTAGGAGTTTTCTTATAGTAGATGTAGGGATAGAATTCATACAGAAAGGTGGTGGTTGAGGGGAGGAACCACTGGGGGGATGAGCTAGAGGATGATAGTGGTGGACATATATTATAGGACTGTTAGAGAAGGATTTAGTTAGTTTGGCAATGGAATCAATGAAGAAGAAGTTGAATTGGATGACTAAATCAATGTCAGTGACATTTGGATCTGGGCAGGGGTTTTCTTTTCTACCAGGGTTGAAGAGAGAGGTAATTCCATTCCAGAATTTTTTTGGGTTTGTCTTATGGTTGTTTTGGAGTGTTGAATAATAGGATTTACGGTCAGAGATGAGATTTTTGCTTTGTTACGAAGTGTTTTGTATTCATTATGGGAAATGGGAGTTTTGTTTTTCTGGTAATGCTTCCCGGCTTTATCTCAGAGACGCATGACTGCTAGGGTAGCTTTGGTTAACCAAGGGACAGAGTTAGTTTTTATTCTTTTGGTTTTCTGGGGGGGCAAAGGTATCTAGAAGGTTTAGGAAGGTTGTATTAAAATAGTAAATGGCATTGTCTAAAGGTAGAGATTTTAGAAGGTTCCAGTTTATGTGTTTTGGTGCATTTGAGAAGGCATTGTGGTTGAAGATTTGTAGGGACGAGTGCTGATGAAAGTATGAGGTAGTTGCATGGGTATGGAAAAGCGATAAGCAAAGATAGGAATGGGGTCACTGAGTGAATCAGGGAGGGTACCGCTATTACAGATGCATTGAGGGTGAGAGACTAGCATCCAGTCAAGGGTACTTCCAGAGGAATTTACTTTGGAAGGTCTAGTTGTGGAGTTGATAAGCTGTGTGAAGTTATAGAGATTTATGTTTAGGGAGTTGGAGGGAGATTGGATGGCGGTCCAATTAATATTTATATCACCCAGGATTATAGTCTCATTAGTTCTCATTAGTAATATTAGAAGAGAGCCAAGAAAGAATATCTTCTGGGACTGGGACATTGTCACCAGGAGGGTTACAGAGACTGATTATACATATAAATTTATGTTTATTCATCTGAAGTAGGGCAGGAATTATTTCAGCATTACCGAATTATGAATGGGTTTTGTGAAGGGAATAACTGAGAGGGAGGATGAGTAGAGGAGAACGACTCCACCACCCTTTTTGTGTGGTCTATCTTTTCTGATGATACATTAATTCGGAGGAGTTATTTCTGTGTCTAGTATATGGGGTTTCAACCAGGTTTTCGGACATGGAAAGGATATCTGGGTGACTGTGGATAAGCCAAGCATGGAGGTTGGAGATTTTGCTGCATATACTTTGAGCATTTAGTGTTGAGAATATGAGGGATTTTCTTGTTGAGGAGAGGGAATGATGGGGAGGGCTTGGATTTAGAGGGTCAACTGGGCCAGGGTTAGGGTGAATATCACCTGCGAGTATGATGGTAATAAGATGGTGTATAGTGGGAAAGAGGTATTTAGACTGTTTAGTATGTAGTCTGTGGGTTGTTTGCTTTGTGGCCATATAAGTTGTTTGGGCTAGAGTAGAGTGTTTGTAGGTGGATATGAGTTTGAAGGGAAAGGGGAGGCTATTATTGAGGGTATATATATATATAAAGGGATAGAATTAGTAAAGTGTGTGAGTGTTCTGATATGAATGTATTTGTTATATGAAAATGGGAAGAATGATGGGCATTGACAGGGCTAATAGGACAGATAAGACAGGTTAATGTCAGAAGAAATAATAATAGGGTCAGAGCTGAAGAAGGTTTTATAGTCATGGTAAATAGGGGTGAGGTGGTGTGGTGTGTAGCAGTGTAAGGGAGGATTAATAGTGTGCTGAAGTGTAGGAAGTGAATTAGCAGAGGAGGGGTGGGAGATATATAATTATGGGTGGAGTTGTGAAGTACCAATTATGTTGGGATGGTTGTGGGTGTGGTCCAGTGGCTATAAATGTAGAAGTAGTGGGGGTGGGTGGAAATTGGGGGCAGGGTAGGGGAGCGGAGTGAGCCGCACGTTGAAAGGAGCAGGTAGAGCAAGGAAGCAGAACAAGCCAGTGAAAAAGTATCAGTGGAACAGGGAGCAAGCACAGAGGTAAGGAGGCTCTAAGGGTCAGGAACTGGTTAAATACTTATATAGGAGCTAAAGCAGGGTAGTAGTAGTTACAGAGAAAAGAATTTGTAACTGTAGCAAAAACGAAAAGGAAAAAGTATGTAAGTGCTGCCACCTAGTAGCTTAAGTGAGAGATAGCAAGGGTTGTAATACAGGGATACAGGAGCTATATAACAGGGATACTTGGAGTCCGAGGTAGGCTGTTGGCATGCGTTCAGTGGGATAATACAATTATAGTACATTGAGTGATATTTTGCATAGTAGGGTGCATACACATAGACAGTTCTTGGGATGAGATAGCAACAGTAGGCACTTCAATTTCCTTAAGAAGATTATTTCAGAGGTGGGAAGCCTGGGGTATAAGCTAGAAGAGTAGGAATCACCTGGGGTCTTAAAACACCATAGAGCAGGACGTCGTAGACAGTTCTTGTGATGAGATCGTAGTAACAGTAGGCACTTCAATTCCCTTTAGAAGATTCTTTTCAGAGGTGGAAAAGCTGGGGTATCACTTAGAAGAGTAGGAATCACCTGGGATCTTAAAACACAGCAGAGCAGGCCATGAACAGAGCTAGCAGCCTATGCCAATGGCAGGACAGGACTGGAGGGATCACAGAGGATTACCTTTTGCATTAGTTTCATGCATTTACAAAAGGGGCAAATAAATAATACATCTCCTTTAAGTCAGGAGTTCTTTTAGGACAAGACCATAACTAGCATTGAACATGTGAACATCTAAGTGATGAAAAATGCAGTCTCAGTTTTTCTAAGCCTTATAGTAGAAGACCTGGCTTAGGGCTGCCTCAATAACCTCAGATACTAACATTTGAAAGAAAATAAAGATTAATCTTAAAAGAAAAGCATACCTCTCAGTTTCTCCTAGTTTTATGAATGTTCCTAACTTCTATCGCAAAATCTTGCTCCATCCCTCCTGAAATTAGATTTTTTTATAGAAAAGTTGACAAATTACAGTTAGTAAATATTGATCATCATTAAAATTATAGACTTACTTTACTTCAAAAAATAATAAGAAGTTATGTCTTACCATAACGTTCCATGTTAGTTTTCTTCTCACCTTTTTTCTTGCTGGATGGGTTCGGAGCCGAATCTCGGCTCCGACTCGGCCTATACTATAGCTCGAGAGCTATTTTTACCGGCTCGAGGCAGTCCTATATCTCAAAATACCATGCGCTAACTCCCCAGATCTCGTTTGGAAGCTAAGACATAGTATAAACAACAATCTTATAATAATAAAAATATTATAACCCTCTTATCAAAAGATTACCTGCTAGTAATGTTAAGGATACCAGGAAAAGACGCAACATGTTGTGTCTCCAAAAAGGAAGGACTCAATCTCAAGTCTGTCCAGGCTAGGGGGCAGGAGGGAGGGACGCAAGAAAGAAGGCGAGAAGAATACAACTAACATGGAACGTTATGGTAAGACATAACTTCTTAATGTTAAGTTGTCATTCTCGCCTTCATTCTTGCTGGATGGGACAGCGTCCCTAGCACCTTAGTCCTGGGTGGCTCAACGAAACAGACTCCTAAGTACAGTGGAACCAAAATCAGCTCTATTTCTAGAGGCTAAGTCAAGCTTGTAATGAGCAATAAAAGTATGTTTGGAAGCCCATGTAGCAGCTGCACAAATAGCATCTAGTGGTAACCTTGCTTGAAACGCCGTTGAAGTTGATAGAGCCCTGGTTGAATGAGCCTTAGGCCTAGAGGGGAGTTGCTTGTGTCTCAACTCATAGACCAAGGTAATGATAGATGTCAGCCATCTGGAAAGGGTAACTTTGGAAACTGGAAGCCCTTTCTTGCCTGCCGCATAAGAGAGAAAGAGCTGATCTGACTTTCTGAATTGTTTTGTCCTGTCTAGGTAATAGCGTAATTGGCGATGAACATCTAATGAATGTAACTTTTGTTCAGCCCGGTTGGTATAATCTGGAAAAAGACAGGTAAGTCAATAGAATGATTCAAATTTGCTTCCGATAGCACTTTTGGAAGGAAAGAAGGGTTTGTTCTGAGAGTTACCCTGTCTTTATGAAATACCAAGTACGGAGGACGGACAGACAAGGCTTGGAGTTCCGAGACCCTTCTGGCGGGTGTTATAGCTATTAAAAACAGCGTTTTCCAAGAAAGTAGTTTGAGGGAACAAGAAGCTGCAGGTTCAAAGGGGGGCAGAATTAGTGAAGTTAGAACTAAATTCAAGTCCCATTGTGGAGGTGGATGTTTTACTGGAGGTCTGAGCAAAAGGATACCCTTGAGGAAGGATTTACAGAGTTTGTGGGACATAATATTTGCTTCTGAGAGTCCAACATGAAAATTAGCAAATTAGCAATGGCCGCTAATTGTACTCTGATAGTGGCCGATGATGATCCAAAATGAAAAAGTTCCGCCAGAAAATCCAGAACCTCATGAATGGGTGCATGAAATCGATCTAAAGACCTGTTTTGCGCCCAAAATGAAAAACGCTTCCATTTACTAGCATAAGTCTTCCTAGTATTGGACTTATGGGAGGCCAGAATGATATCACGAACAGGAGGAGAAATAAGGGGAAACCTGGCTATGGCAGGAAGTGGAGCAACCAAGCTGTGAGGTTGATGGAATGTAGAGACTGATGCAGTTTGCCCGTGAAGTGGGTCAATAGATCCGGAAGGGGTTCCAGATGCCAAGGCTGTTCCAGTAGATATTTGTGCAGGAACGGGAACCAAACTTGTCGAGGCCAAAAGGGGGCAATGAGGATCATTTTGGATCTCAACGCAATTGCTTTCTGAATTAATTGCGGAATCAACGGAAAGGGGGGAAAGGCATAAAGAAGACCCCGGGGCCAAACGTGAACAAGAGCGTCTCTGAGGGGTTGGTCTGGCAGAGGAAAAAGTGTGAAGAAGTCGAGGCACTTGCTGTTTTGGGGAGTTGCGAAAAGGTCGCAGCAAGGCTGGCCCCACTTCTGAAAGATTCCGTCTGCTACCGCTTGATTTAGAGACCACTCGTGAGGCATGAAGATAGTTCTGCTCAATCTGTCTGCTATGACGTTGGACCTCCTGGGGATGTGCGTTGCTATCAGAAACCGTTGAGATGAAATCGCCCATTGCCAAAGTCTGAGTGCTTCTTGACAGAGGGGATAGGACTTTGTTCCGCCCTGCTTGTTTATATACCACACCACAGACATATTGTCCATCTGAATTGCTATAGTCCCTTGGGGAAGAGAGCTCTGAAGGGCTTGCAACGTCAAAAGCACCGCCCTCATCTCCAGAACATTTATGTGCAGGTGGCATTCTGATTGTTGCCAAATGCCCTGGACCGTCCTGCCCTGATAATGCCCCCCCACCCGATCAGGGAGGCATCCGTTGTGACAGTGGCAACTGGAAGGGGGAGAACAAGGGGTCTGCCTTGAAAGAGTTGAGGGGAAACCATCCACCAGGAGAGATGTTTCTTGCAAGATGGGGTTATCCAAATGTTGTGGGTCATTGGTAGCTGTTGAAAAGACCACTGAGAAAAGAGCATCCACTGAAGGAGTCTCATGTGGAAGCGAGCTAATGGAAGTAGAAGGATTGCCGCCGCCATTGAGGCCCAACACCTTTAACACTTGGTCGACCTGGACTTTGTTGGGCTGAAAAAGAGTTTGAACATTCCGCCTGATGTCTGCCACTCTCTGTGGTGGTAGTGTTGCAGACAATTTTGTGGTGTTTAACACGGCGCCTATAAAGTTGATACATTGACAAGGCAACAAGGAGGACTTTGCAAAATTTATAGAAATACCCAGACTGTTGCAAAGCTGAATAGTGTAATCCCTGGCCATTATGAGATCCTGTTTGGTGGTAGCGTAAATGAGCCAGTCGTCTAAGTATGGAAACACCTGGAATCCTTTCTGTCTCAGGTGAGCTGTGACCACTGCCAGACATTTGGTGAACACCCGGGGGGCTGTGGTGAGACCAAAGGGCAGGGCTCTGAATTGAAAATGACTGACTCCCAGCCGGAAGCGGAGAAACCTCCTGGAGCGTCTGTGTATCTTTATGTGATAGTACGCGTCCTGGAGGTCTAACGAGCACATCCAGTTGTCTCTGCCCAAAAAGGGTAGAATGGACTGCAGTGTCACCATCCGAAATTTTGTCTTTAGCACAGATTTGTTTAACCTGCTGAGATCCAAAATAGGTCTCCAGTCTCCTGTCTTTTTTGGTACTAAAAAGAACCTGGAGTAAATTCCGGACCCCAGCTGATCTGCTGGGACTGCCTGGATGACTCTTTTTGCTAATAGCTTTTCTATTTCTAGCTGAGCCTGACCCCTTTGTGCGGGTGGTACATCTGGTAGGGGTCTTGGCGGTTGTACCGGGGTGGGTGGTAAAAGGGATTTTGTAACCCTCGGATATGATCTTCTGTACCCATGTGTCTCAGGAGAGGGATTGCCAGGCTTCCGGGTACAGAGATAATCTTCCCCCGACTGCCTCCGAAGGCGGACAGTCGGGCAGCTTCTCAGGGATGCTGAATAAGTTGACCAGGAAAAGATTCCCTAGAACCCTGATTCTGAGGACACCCTCTGCCCCTAGGGTGGCGTCTGTTGTTATTTCCCCCTCTGCCTCTAGGGGGAAAATCACCACGTGCGGCAGGTGCGACTCCCTGGGGTTTGCGGAACCACATCTTCCCTCCCCTCTGTCCCTTGGGATAAGGTCTAGAAGGGGTGGAAAACGGACTCCCACGGCAGAGAGAGTCTTACCATCTTGCTCGCATCTGGTGAGGGTATTCTTCACCTGAGGTCCAAACAATTCCGAACCATCAAAGGGGGTGTTAGTGAAGGACGCCTTGAAGGGATCTGCAAAGTTACAGAGCCGCATCCAAGCGTGACGTCTTAACGCAACGCCTGTCCCAGCGGCTCTGCTTGCTCCATCGGCTGCATAAGAAATTAGCCGCATGGAGGAGTTAACGATGGAATTCAGGGTAGCCAACTGAGAGTTTATTTTGTCCTTAAACCCCGCAGCAGAAGGATCCTGTACCGTTTCACCCAGCTCTTTGAGCAAGTCTCTTTGAAGGCGGGTGAAATGACACAAATAGTTCAGCGATCGCATGGAAAAAGTCGCTGAAGCAAAGGTCCGCTTGCCGTACCTGTCCATGGTCCTGGACTCTTTGTTAGGAGGATGAACAGATGCAGAAGGATCAGCAAACTCCTTCTTAGTGGCTGCTGCTACCACCATAGCATCAACTGACACACCTTTGGTAAGAAAGGATTTATCATCTGGTGCAGAAATAAATTTAGAAGGCCTCATAGGGGTAGGTTCCATTGAATCAGGAGCTGCCCACGCCTTTCTAGCCACTACCTCCATTAGTGGGTCGAAAGGGAGGGACACCTAGGAGGTGGAAGGGCGAGATCCAAAAGTGTCAAGGTAAACTGACTCATCCTCGGAAGGTTTGAGAGTGGACCAATTTCCCCCTCTGTCTAAGGATTTCCAGGATGTCTGAAAAGGAGACATCCTCAGAGGGGGATCTGGGGGAACCTTCCGACTCATCCAAGTCAGTGTCCGACGTGACAGACTCGGGGGAGTCTATGTGCTTCCTCTTGCACTTTCTTTTCCTAGGGGGTTCCCCTGAAACTTCAGGGAGCCCTCTGAAGAGGAGGAGACACCCAAAGTGGGTACCCCACACTTTGGATCTCTGCTGACAGGTGCAAGAGAATGGCCAGAGACCGTAACAGGCACTATGGAGGGAGGAGCCGCAGAACTTAACCTTGGAGTGGACACTGGGTCCAGCACACTCCTCATCATCTTGAAGGCTCCCCCATCAGACACCAAGGGCAGCACCGGCTCCGAAGAGACCGGAACCACCCCCGGAGCCGACAGAGAAGGCTCCGAGAATGATGTCGGGGCCGAACTAACCAGAGCCGAAGCTCCGAGAGGGAGAGAGGGGTCGGACAAGGGTCCGATGCCACTCGCCCCCTCAGAGCCGACAATGGAGTCCCGGCGCCCGGACCTCTCCACGGACGGAACCAATGAAGGGGTCGGAGCCGATGACACCGGAGCCGAAGAAGGAAGTATCGGCTCCGATGTAGGCAAGGTCACGGTTCCGAGGAACTCCGGTTCCGAGCTCGAGTGATGAGTCGGAGGAGGAATAGTTAATTGTAATGAAGGAGCCACAGTCTGGTGAGATGGGCTTTGGAGCATTTGGGCCAGTGCCTGAGATTTTATGAGTCTACTGACCACCCTCTCAATGTCATGGTCTGAAAGCCTAGATGACCTCGATGAATGAGTCCTATGACTCCGCTCCGATAAGAGAGGGGATCTTGGAGCCAATGTAACGGACTCTAGGGAGGGGGACCTAGAGCACTTGCCCGCTGGGGTCGGCTCCGATGATGGTTTTGGAGCGGAAACCACTTTGCTCGCCTCAGAGCCAGCCGGAACCGAGGTGTGAGACATCTCTATAATGCCAGCTCTCGACTCAGAAGCTGGAGCTGAGGTTTTGGCGGTTTTTGATGACTTCCCCGAACCAGACTTGGACGGGGAGTCATCAGGCTTCAACAAGCCCCTTAAAATTAGCTTGTTACGCCTCTCCTGCAGGACTCTTGAACTAAATCCGTGGCAAACGGAACAAGAGTCCTGCAGGTGTAAAGGCCCCAAGCAATAGACACAAGAAGTGTGACCGTCTGTCAGAGACATTTTCTGACAGCACGAGTCACACTTCTTGAATCTCGATACCTTAGGGTCTTTTGACATAGTCCTGACCACTAAGAGAAAAAACACAGTCAGCCCACACACAGACACACAATTTAAAATTAAAAATTAAAAATAGTTGAGGGGACTGACTAAACCCACACACACAGATAGGAAGGGGTGGGGAACTGAGGTAAAGCCCGTAGGCCCAAATTAAAAAATTAACTAAGTGAGCTACTAGTAGAAGGGATTCAGAAAAAGGATCTAAAACAGGATATTTACTGTGAAAAAACTACTGAAAAACTAGTTTGATTAAGTAAAAAACTCCTTACTGACCTGAGCCGGTAAAATAGACAACCTCGTAGCGAAGCGGCAAACGAGATCTGGGGAGTTAGCGCATGGTATTGTGGGATATAGGACTGCCTCGAGCCGGTAAAAATAGCTCTCGAGCTATAGTATAGGCCGAGTCGGAGCCGAACCCATCCAGCAAGAATGAAGGCGAGAATGACAACTTAACATTGCTAATTCACATCCTCTTTTTTTGTTTTGTCCTAATTTTGGAGACAAAAGGCTGAAAGCTATGACCCCTAAGAAAGACCAAATAAGACTCCTTGCATGTGAGCACCTGGAACTCTAAAATGCAAAAGGCAAAGGCAATGATTACTATAAAATGCAGTAGTAAAATAAAGGAAACACTGGAACCAAGGCAAAGCTTCAGAGAGCTCCCAAAATGTAATCGCTCTCAAGTTAAAGACTTTTGCCTAAATAGGCTTCATTAGACATATACAATAGAAGCAAACACACACATATATATAATAAAACCACATAATATAATAACTAATCAAACAATTAAATAATTAAACTTGATTATGTATTTCTCTCAACAGGGGCATTAAAGATACAAATCCATTCAAACCAGGAAATATGTGTGCTCTTGAGTGTAAAATCCATTGATATTCTTTTATTTCTGTCTTTTGCACTACAATTCCACCATGTAGAGACTCTTACATAACTTTAAGTAACAGAAATTTAAAATCATGACTAAAACTTTTCTCTAGTTTATTTTTATATAGTGCATTTGTTGGTATCCAAATAATAAGCACTCGAAGCTGGAAAATACTCCCAAATCTTTTATTATAACATACAAAAGTTTTGTATGTTATAATAAAAGATTTGGGCGTATTCCTTGGCTTTTCCAGCTACGAATGTTTATTCTTTGGATTTCATTGGTTTTCTGGTTCTTAGTTTTTGCATTTGTTGGTATACATCTTTTAATTTCAGATAAATTGTTATCAATACATTCCTTGACCTTTTGGTTTGTCTTACTAATGTAATAAACTTTACATTGCTCACTTAGAGCTAGGTACACTAAATTCATAGAGTCACAACTGCTACAGCCATTAAGTTTAAATTCATTCCAATTCACATAGTGTATAAAAGGTTTATCTGTGTAGACAAAAATACAATATATATACATCTAACACATTTAAATGTATCTTTCTTAGTGCTCTTAAGGGGAAATACTGTTCGAGGCTGCACTTTATAACATATAAAGATGTTTCAATGTTTCTCTTCTAGTCAAACTTTGGTCTTGAAGAAATAATAGAACCTAGCTCAGGAATGTCACTTAATATATGCCAATATTTATTTATGAACTGCTGAACAGCTTTAGTATTTCTATTATAATTTAAAAGACATATTGGTACTTGATAATTTGCTTCCCTATGTAATTTAGTTTTTGAATCCACCAAAAATAGGTTTTGCTATAGTACAGCATAACTGTCTAACTCCACTTTGAATATTACTAACTTGTCCAGCATTATAACCTCTTGATACAAACACATCAACCATTGCACTAAGCTGTGAATCCATATTTAACATCTGACGTATTCATCCTAGCAATCCTCTGCATCTGATTCTTTACGACGTTATTAAATATGAACTGAGGATGTGTACAATTCTTATGCAGATGAGAATTATTCTTGACAGACTTCTAGTATAACATAGTCTCAGTACCACCCATATCAATGTTAAGGACATTGACATCTAAAAATCCATCTTGAACACTGAAAAACATTTCTTGCATTTCAAAAAGGTTGAAGTATTTGAAATATAATTACAAAAATCTACCAAAAGGATCTACATCTCCATACCAAATAACAAAAAGATCATCCACAATTTGCTGATAAAGGGCTATATTATCAAAAAATTGATTTTCTGATGATAAAATATACTGGCATTCCCATATATACCTAAAAATGTTTACAAAGGTGTTGGCAACGGGCATAGCCATAGCTACACCATAGACCTGTTTAAAAAGTTGTTGGAACAAAAAAACATTATTTGATAGAACCAAAATTAATAAGTGACAGAAAATATTAATATAGATCTGTGTGAACTCAGTAATCTCAAGTACAAATTCTCTGACGTATTGGATTCCAGTTTCATTAGGTATTACTTTGAGCAGGGAGTCATTGTCTAGAGTCATAAAACAACAGCTTTTTAGATCCTCCATTTGTGAACACTCATAAAATTGATGCAACAATTCAGTAGTATCCTTAATTATTGTAACAGTTCTATCAAAGCCTATTCTAAGTAGTGTTTCAAGAAACTTAGATATACAGTAGGCTCAGTAGTCCAGCCTTTTGCAAAGACTATCGGTCTCACTGGCAGGGCAACCATAGATTTATCTAATTTTGGGATTCCGTAGATAAACACAATTTTAGGAGATATAACAAGTAAACATTTTAACAGTCCCATACTTATTTTTTTCCTGAGCTAACATCATGCAGTCTCAAATATGTAAAGGTACTAAGAAGTGTAAAACTCCAATATATACTAGCATTGTCATGTGATCTCTTATATTCTTTGAGCCTAGAAGCATCACAGGAAGGTGTACGTAGTCAACAGGTATACAAGCATCTTACAAATACCAAGCAACACCTTTTACCATAAACAAAGTAAACATAAAAAGTGAACTGTATACAATTACCATTACCAAGGGAAGCAAGGAGGGGACCTTATTGTTACAATGACTCCTTGATAATACACTGTTATGGTAACTAACTTTTATAACTTTACTAGCCTTTTCAGCGACAGTTACAGCAATAGTAAATATAACATTTATTTATTTTTTAACACATTTATTGAATTATCGCTTGTGACACAGGCAAATTTACATTTCTATAAAAGTAATCAAACTGTATTAACAAGTTCACATTTACAAACATTATACTTCACATATATTGCTATCTATTATATAACCTAAGTAACAATACATAAATTATTCAATTCCTGCCTTTCTCTTTAACAAGAATCATCTTTATTAAACCATTACGTAAGGCATAGGCAATCATACATTTACGTAAATGAAAAGAAACCATACCAACACAATCCTAGTTGCAAGCACTTTACATCATAAACCATACTGACACACTCCCAGTTGCAAAAATTATAAATCACTTAGCTCATTTAAGTCCTGCCTTCTTTCAAACCTTACTCCTCCCCTGTATGTACTGTCACAATTCACATTTTTTCCTATGTAGTTTGCTCCTACCCTTTTCTAAAGATCTTAATTCCAGTTGCTTTATCTCTGTTACTATATTCAAAACTCCTAGTACAGTTGGTTTAAATTTTAAATTCCACTTCCTAACAATTGCTTTTTTGGCAGCCACCATAATCAGACATAGCAAGGCCTTACCATGTCTAAGTAATTATGACTCTGTACCATATCTCAGAAAAATCATCTCCCTCATCACACCACAATTGCTCACCCAGCATATCCAGCAGTGCATCCCACAGGGAATCCTTAAAGTCCACTAACTCACCACACTCCCAGAAATTATGCTCCCAATTACCTCTTTATTCCCCATCACACCTCTAACATTTGCTGTTTACCTGAGGAAAAATTCTCTGGAGTCTACTTGGGGTATAAAAATATCTATGTCAACATTTCCAAGCAAAAATCCTAAATCTTCTAAATTTTGTTGCATATTTGGGAGACATACATATATATCCTCCCATAGTTGATTTATGAATTACTTATCCAATCTCTCTTCCCAATCCTTTCTACACTCCTCTGATTGTTATCATGCAATATTTTATATGCTATACTAATTATTCCTTTTTTAATGGCAGCTTCTGTTCTAGAGTCTACTAAAAATTCTACCAGTGCTAGTCTTTCAATTAGAACCCCCCCTATTTTTTTCTCTTTGCCAATACTCTAATATCAACATTTGATAGGGAAGATAATCTCTAACCTGCGGTCCAAATAAATTCTTGGCATCTTCCCATTTTGTCATCTTTCTCTCTCTAGTTATTTGTTCCCAATACCTTGGTTCCTTTTCCAATTTTCTCCAATAAATTCCAGCCCTCGCTTGCCTATTGTCTATATCCCTATTTGCAGTCATCACGATCGACAGAATCTCCTTTCTCCATTCCCGTGTTGGCTTAGTTCTTAGAATACTTTCTGCTACTTTATACATATAATATTCTGCATGATTATTGTTATTCTCATTAAAGGCCTGCATCCAAATTCCCAGTCTCTCCTTGTTTCTTGACCTCCCCCCTTGTTTCATCATTATCCCTTTCCATTTTGAATTTTGAATTATAGTTTTCTGCTTGTGCGATGTATAGGAGCCTTAACTGTGTAGATCTGAAATACCCCTTCAAATCAGGCAATCCAAACCTGCCATGTTCTACTGGAAGAATCAGTTTATCCCACTTGACTCTTGTCATCTTCCCCTCCCAGATAAAGTCCTTCTGCACTTTATTAATTGCTATACATGACTTCTCCTCTGGTTGACAAAAATATGTCTGACCTGTGTATAAGACAAATGGGACTAAAAACATTTTAACTGCTTATATCTTATTATCCATATTCATATGACGAAGCTTCCATTTTCTCAGTTTTGTATTATCTTTTGTTTAGTCTCTTCCCACATATCCTTAGCTGCCACATAAAAATAATTTTTAATCCATACTCCTAAATACTTAATTTTATCATGTTCCTATAAATATGGATATTATTTATTTATTTATTTGTTTGTATATTTATTTATTTACTTACTTATAATCCAAACCACTGGACAGAATCAAGGACAAACTATCTCCACTCTTTACTGGCACAAATGAAAGAACTTTCTTGTTACCTAGTTTCCCAGGGACCTCCCCTGATATCCCTAGGTAGAAATTCCAACACAAAAAAATCTAAAATTAGCCCCTTAAGTAAGTAACCTTACTAGGGTTATTTTGGACATCAAGATGTTTATGCGGAAACTGAACCTAGAATACATTTTTAAACAGGGGGTTCCAACTAACCAGCCTACTGTTCCTAGGAAGTCCAGTACCTACAATCCCCCCTCCACCCACAACTCAGGAACCTGGAACAGGTTATGGAGAGAGAGGTTCGTAGGGCCCATCCCCATTACAGGATCACCCACAAACTGTCTAGGGTTGAACAACAACCCAAATGTGAGAGTAATGGAACCTAACAAGGGAGGGGGTATGGTACTGATGGACAGGATTCTTTACAAAGGCAAGATGCGTTCGATCTTGCATGATGAAACTAAATATTGTTTGATTTCCTTGAACGGAATTAATATATCTTATCATAAAATAGATTTTGCTTTAAAGGACCTGTTTGATCAGGGAGTGACTGATTTTTCAACTTATTCATACTTAGAAAACAACAAACCTAGGGTACCACCCATTTTTGGGATACCCAAGTTGCATAAGAACACTCAGGACCCCCCTTTAAGGTCAATTGTGGCCTCGGAAGGTTCTAAAAGTGCTACATTGGCCAAATACCTAGACTGGAAACTAAACGTTTTATGGAAGCGTGAGGATCACATTTTACTGGACTCTTGGGACTTCCTAACAAACATCAGGCCAGAATTGTTTTCAGACGATTTGTCCTTTGTTACAATTGATATCACCAATTTGTTTTCCGTCATTCCCCAAGAAATTGGGTTAGAATGGCTAGAAGAGGCTCTCAGGCTCCAAGAAGGGGTTTCTGACCATAATATTTTTGTGTGCATTGTACTGGCCGAACTCATACTCAAGAACAATTTTTTGTTCTTTGAGGGTGAGTTTTTTTGGCAAGAGTGGGGTGTTGCTATGGGTGCTAATTGTGCACCTATGGCAACACCCTAAATTTGCGCTCCCACATATGCTAATATTATTCTTGCTATGTGGGAGCGCAAATTTGTTTTCAACAGCCCATTCTCCAAGTGTTGGAGGTTGTACAAGAGATTTCTTGGCGACATATGTTTGTTTTTGGGTGAAAACGTGCAGAAGTTGGATGAATTCATGGATTATTTGGCACACACCACTACATTTCTACAATTTACCTACGAGGTTAATCAGGATGTGATGCATTATCTTGACATTTCCATATTTAAAACTCAAATGGGTTTCAAATCTAAAATACACAGGAAGGAAACCTTCTCAAACTCCTATATTTGGTTTTCTAGTGCTCACCCTGTTTTTCAGAAGAGGCGTATTATTAAGGGCCAGTTAGTCAGGGCCAGCCGTATGACATCATTGGACAAGGATTTCCACATGGAGTGTGACACCATCACCAGGATGTTTGAGGAAAGAGGTTACCCCAGGGATTTGATCCTGGATGTTAAGGATGAGGTGTTGTTGGGTAGGCAGGAAAAATACCCCCCTATATTAGGTAGTAATTCTTTTTTAGTGTGTGATGAAACAGGGGGTGAGGTTGCTGGTTTAGATTACAATAGAGCGTTGGTTACTGACTTTAGTGGCGATGCTTATTTCCTCAAAGGTATCACTGAGAGGGAATGGGTGAAATTTGTTGAGTTTATGGACTTGGATATTTTTAAGAACCGACCCCTTAAGGTTATTTACAGAAGGGGAGGAATATTAAAAACCTATTGGAGCAAAATCAACACCAGCCTGTTTTTTCCAAGAGAAAAGCTGGCACATTTCGGTGTGGTGCCTGTCCTCAATGTCCCCACATCACCCACAGTGAAAGCATTCACATTAAAACGAGGGACAAAAAGGTGTCGGGTAGAACTTATACCAACTGCAATAGTTCTGGGTTGGTTTACAACGCCTTATGTTATCAATGTGTAGGTTTTTACGTAGGTAAAATGGAGCGGTAATTAAAACGTTGTGTATAAGAACATTTAAATGACATTACAAAATGTAATACCAACAACGCATTGTACAGGCATACACTACAATGGGAAGGGGATAATTTTAGATTTTTTGTTTTGGAATTTCTACCTAGGGATACCAGGGGAGGTCTCTGGGAAACTAGGTAACAAGAAAGTTCTTTCCTTTGTGCCAATAAAGAGTGGAAATTGTTTGTCCTTGATTCTGTCCAGTGGTTTGGATTATTTGTTTTATTCTGGACTGGTTCCTCGTTTCTGGTTTTTACTAGTATTTATTTACTTACTTACTTATTTATTTATTGCATTTGTTAACTGGGAAAGTCTACTGGGCCTAGATGAGCCCATTTTCAGTAGAGGCCCGGGAGAAAAGCTCCACATAACATTAACAGTACATACAAGAAAAAGCATAATATACAGTGTATATACAGTCTCAATGCATGGAAATAAGAAGTTATGTACCTACCATAACGTTCCATGTTAGTTGTCTTCTTCTCGCCTTCTTTCTTGCTGGATGGGTTCGGAGCCGATCTTCGGCTCCGACTCGGCCAATACTAAAGCTCGAGAGCTAATTCCACCGGCTCGAGGCTCCCCTATATCCCACAATGCTAGGCGGTAACTACTCAGATCTCGTTTGATAGCTATACCAAGCAATCCTAGTCTCCATAGAATGGAGTAAGGAAACCCACCTCAAACAGTCTGCGTAAAGGAAAGGCAGACCTCAGTAAAGATAGAAGAGGTGGGAGAATGTGTGGGAGTAACAACTTTCGGAAGAAGAAACACAAAAGAATTCCGGTCGGTCTGTCCAGGCTTGGGGAAGGAGGGAGGGACGCAAGAAAGAAGGCGAGAAGAAGACAACTAACATGGAACGTTATGGTAGGTACATAACTTCTTAATGTTAAGTTGTCAATCTCGCCTTCATTCTTGCTGGATGGGACCGCGTCCCTAGCACCTTATCCCGGGTGGCCTATCGGAACAGACTCTTGAGAACAGTGGAACCAAAATTGGCACGGCTTCTGGAAACCATGTCCAATTTGTAATGTGAAATGAATGTATGAGGAGAAGCCCAGGTGGCTACTGCACAAATTTAATCTATTGGCAACCTGTCCTGAAAGGCTACGGATGTAGCTAATGCCCTAGTTGAATGAGCTCTAGGTCTTGAGGGTAGTTTTTGATGTCTGATCTCATAGATGAAAGTAATTGTAGACGTGAGCCATCTAGAAAGGGATACTTTAGTGACTGGAAGGCCCAATCTACCTTCTGCATATGACAGAAACAATTGATCAGATTTCCTGAATTGTTTAGTCCTGTCTTAGCAATATCTCAGTTGGCGATGAACATCCAAAAAATGCAGCTTTTGCTCTGACCTATTTGAATAGTTAGGGAAAAATATGGGGAGATCAATAACTTGGTTTAGGTTAATTTGAGAAGAAATTTTAGGTAAAAAGGATGGATTAGTCCGGAGGGATACCCTGTCTTTGTGAAAAACTAAGTAAGGAGGACGACTGCACAGAGCATGGAGTTCAGATACTCTTTTCGCTGAAGTTATAGCTACCAGAAAAAGTGTCTTCCAAGAAAGCAACTTCAGAGAACATGAAGCCGGTTCAAAGGGGGGAAGAATTAAAGATGCCAGAACCAAGTTCAAATCCCATTGAGGCGGAGGGTCTTTGATTGGAGGTTTGAGAAGAAATACACCCCTTAAGAAGGCTTTACAGAGTTTGTGAGCCATGATGCTGGATTCTGAGACACCAACATGAAAATTTGATATGGCAGCCAATTGAACTCTAATGGTTGATGCAGAAGATCCTAAATGAAAGAGTTCTGCTAGAAAGTCTAAAATAGACTGGATAGGTGCAGTAAAGGGATCTATGTTTTTCGATGATGCCCAAAGGGAAAAACGTTTCCATTTGCTAGTATAAATCTTCTGGGTAGAGGATTTATGAGAGGCTATCAAAATATCTCGGACCGACGGAGATACGGAGATATTGAGGGAAGCCTGGCTAAGGTTGGAATCGGAGAAACCACGCTGTGAGGTTTAGAGAAGACAGAGATTGGTGCAGCTGACCCGATTGATGGGTAATCAGATCTGGTACTGGGTCCAGATGCCAAGGCTGCTCCAAAAGGTAATGATGAAGAAAGGGAAACCATATCTGTCGAGACCAGTAAGGGGCAATGAGGATCATTGTCACTCTCAAGGCGATGGCTTTCTGAATTAGTTGAGGTATCAGTGGAAAGGGGGGAAAGGCATACAGAAGTCCCCAGGGCCAATCGTGGACTAGAGCGTCTCTGGTGGGATGGCCTGGTAACGGGAAGAGAGTGAAGAAGTCGTGACACTTGCTGTTTTGGGGAGTAGCAAAAAGATCGCAGCAAGGTTGGCCCCATCTTAGGAATACTTCTTCTAGAACTGATTTCTTTAGAGACCACTTGTGTGGCATGAGAATTGCTCTGCTCAATTTGTCTGCAATAACGTTGGATTTCCCGGGAATATGCGTTGCTATCAGAAAACGCTGAGAAGAGATCGCCCATTGCCAAAGTCTGAGTGCTTCTCGACATAAAGGGTATGATTTGGCTCCGCCTTGTTTGTTGATGTACCACACTATGGACATGTTGTCCGTTTGAATTGCAATAGTCCCCTTGGGAAGAGAGTCGTGAAAGGCTTGCAACGCTAAAAGCACTGCTCTCATCTCTAAGACATTTATGTGCAAGTGGCACTCGAAGGGTTGCCACGTGCCCTGGACTGTCCTGCCCTGATAATGCCCCCCCCACCCAATCAGGGAGGCATCTGTTGTCAACGTGGCAACTGGGGGGGGGGGGAGTGAAGGGTCTTCCTTGGAGAAGCTGAGGTGATGTGATCCACCAAGACAGTTGATTCTTGCATACTTGAGTTATCAATATGGTATGGGACAACGGAGTCGTTGAAAGGACCATTGAGTAAAAGCATCCATTGGAGGATCCTCATGTGAAAGCGAGCTAAGGGGAGAAGGGGAATAGCTGCTGCCATGAGTCCTAGTACCTTCAACACCAGTCTGGCTTTGACTTTGACACATTGTAAGAGAAGGGACACTTGGTTCCGAATGTCTAACACCCTCTGCTCTGTGAGTCTGGCTGAAAGGGTCTGTGTATCTAAGGTGGCGCCTATAAAAATAATAGACTGACAAGGCGACAAGGCAGATTTTTCGAAATTTATTGAAATGCCTAGAGCTTGACAAGATTGAATGGTGAAGTCCCTGGATAGGAGAAGCTGATGTCTGGTGGTGGCAGTAAGGAGCCAATCATCCAGATATGGAAACACTTGGAATCCTTGGCGTCTCAAGTGAGCCGTGACCACTGCCATGCATTTGGTGAACACCCGGGGGGGGCTGTAGTGAGACCAAAGGGCAGGGCCCTGAATTGGTAGTGACTGGCTCCCAGCCTGAAGCGGAGATATCTCCTGGAGCGTCGGTTCATTTTGATGTGGCAGTACGCGTCCTGAAGATCTATCGAGCACATCCAATTGTCCTGACCCAAGAAGAATAGAATGGACTGTAGCGTGACCATCCGGAATTTTGTTTTCTTGACAAACTTGTTTAAGTAGCTGAGATCCAGTATGGGTCTCCAGTCCCCTGTTTTTTCGGTACCAAAAGAATTTGGAGTAGATTCTGGATCCTTGCTGGTCTGCCGGGACTGATTGGATGACTCTTTTTGATAGCAGCTTCGAAATTTCTAATGCTGCTTGCTCCCTTAGACCGGGTGGAACGTCTGGAAGGGATCTTTTTGGTTGGGTTGGAATGTGAATGAAGGGAATTTTGTAACCCTCGGATATGATCGACTGTACCCATTTGTCTTGAGTAAGGGAAAGCCAGGCTTTTGGGTACAGTGATAACCTTCCCCCGACTGCCTCCAAAGGCGGACAGCCGGACAGCCCCTCAGGGGTGCTGAAAGGGTTTGTCAGAGAACATTTCTCTGCTACCCTGGTTTTGCGGACCTCCTCTGCCTCTAGGGCGACGTCTATTATTATTCCCTCCTCTGTCTCTAGAGGGGAATCGGCCTTGTGTGTTAGATGAGACTCCCTGGGATTGTTTGCGGAACCACATCTTTCCACCCCTTTGACCTTTGGGATAGGGTCTAGAAGGGGTAGAAAAACAGACTCCTACGGCAGAGAGAGTCTTACCTTCCACCTCGCACCTGGTCAATGTATCCTTCACCTGTGGACCAAACAATGATGATCCATCAAAGGGAGAGTTGGTGAAGGACGCCTTGAAAGGGTCCGCAAAGTTGCATAGCCGCATCCAGGCATGCCTTCGTAAGGCAACACCTGTGCCTGTGGCTCTACTCGCCCCATCTGCTGCGTATGAGACCAGCCGCATGGAGGAGTTAACAATGGAATTTAGGGTTGCCAACTGGGAGTTCATTGTGTCTTTGAACCCCTCAGCTGTAGGATCCTTCATCAATTCACCCATATCCTTGAGTAAATCTCTTTGGAGGTTCAGCGACCGCATTGAAAAGGTCGCTGACGAGAACATCCGCTTGCCGTACCTGTCCATGGTCCTAGATTCCTTATTAGGAGGATGGACAGGAACCGAAGGATCAGCTAACTCCTTCTTTGTGGCCGCAGCCACCACCATGGCATCAACAGGGACACCTTTAGATAAAAACTCTTTGTCTTTGGGGCAGTAATAAATTTGGATGGTCTCCTCGGGTGGGTTCCACTGAGTCAGGAGCCGTCCAAGCCTTCCTGCCACCACTTCCATAAGGGGTCAAAGGGAGGGACACCCAGGAGGTAGAAGGGTGAGAACCAAATGCCTCAAGATACACTGACTCATCCTCCGAAGGATTAAGGGCTGGCCAGTTCCCCTCTGTTTGAGGATTTCAAGGATGTCCGCAAAGGAGACATCCTCAGAGGGGATCGAGGGACCCTTCGATTCCTCTAAGTCAGTGTCAGAGGTGATAGACTCAGGGAGTCAATGTGCTTCCTCTTGCACTGCCTCTTCCTAGGGGATCACGTGGAGGGACAGGAGAGACCTCGGAAGAGGAGGAAATTCCAATGGGGAATCTTGAGGAGTTGGCTCTCTGCGGTGTGGGACAAGGGGTGAGTAGAAATCACCGCAGGCACTGTAGATGGAGGGGCTGAAGGAGCTGACTGTGGGGCAGAACCTGGTTCTAGCACGCCGCATGACCTCGAAGGCACCCTGTCAGGCAAGGCCGAGGCCCTCGCTCTGAAGAGACCAGGACCTCTCCGGCACCAACAGAGACGGCTCGAAGCCGATGTCGGAGCCGAACTCACCAGCGCAAGCTCCAGAGGAGAGGCGGGGTCGGACAAGGGTCGATGCCACTCGCCCTCGGAGCCGAGGGAAGCTCGGCGCCGAGATCCCTCCAAAGAGGAGATCGGGGCAGACGACGGAGCCGGAATGGAAGGTATCGGATCCGACGCGCCGACAGTCATGGCTCCGACAAGCCTTGGCTCCGAACTCGAAGGAGTCGGAGGAGGAATGTAATGGGGAACGGGAATAGCCACTGACTGGTGAGTCGGGCTATGCAGCATTTGGGCCAGTGCCTCGGACTTAAGAAGTCTACTCACCACCCTCTGCAAATCATGGTCTGATAATCTGGAAGACTGAGAGGAATGGGTTTTGTGACTCCGCTCCGAAAGGAGAGGGGATCCTGGCACCGAGTGAACGGATCCGATAGAGGGGGACCTGGACCTCTTTCTCGAATGTGGCTCCGATAAGGGTATCGGAGCTGACAAAGTCTTATCAGCCTCGGCTCCAGCTGGAGCCAAGGTAACAGTATGAGGCTTAGGAACATCGGCTCCGGCCAGAGCCGATGTCGAAGCCTGCTTAGACTTCTCAGCAGTCGACTCAAGAGCAGGAGCCGACTGCTTTGAAGTTTTTGAAGGCTTCCCCGACACAGACTGAGTCGGGGGGCCTTCAGGCTTTAATAAGCCCCGCAAGATCAGCTTGTTCTTGCGTTCCTGCAGGACTCGAGGGCTGAAACCATGGCAAACAGCACATGAGTCCTGCAGGTGCACAGGTCCCAGGTAATACACACAAGAAGTGTAGGTAAAAGACAAAGCCAGTGTAAAAAAACGAAGAATCGTTTTTTTTCAAGTCATCACTTGAACTTCCTCAGACTTACAATGATGTTCAAACCAAATGGCTCTTAAATACTTAAGTTGATTGTGTTAGATAGTAAATCATAATTAATTAATTAAAAAAAAGACATTTTAGCATTACACAAAAATTTTTAAGACAACAAAAAAAAAAAACCTTACCCATACACTAAAACCTAATGAGTAAATCAACCACTCAACAGACCCTAAATGGAAAAGGCGTTAATATCCATTGAAATTATCATAAAAAATTATAATAAATATATATATTTCAAATCTACAAAACATGTCTACTGATGAAATATAGCACCAATTGTGTGGGACCTATTAGAATCCACAATGAGAACTAGAAATATTGACAGCAATCAATTTTAAAAAAAACATAATCAGTTTTAAAAAACCCCAATCGTTTTTTTTTCAATAATTTCTAGGGGGATATGGGGACAGAAATGTAAACAAAGATGGAGATAAAAATAACAATTAGTATGAATAAAATGAAAATAAGAATAAAAATAATAAATGTAAACTGACATCCAAACACATTATAATAAATGTAAACTGACATCCAAACACATTATTTTATATATACAATATGTGTGCAGATATATATTTTATATATTTTGTATATTATGTGTTGTTAATTTATGAAATTAAATTACAAACTATAACAAAGTGTATATGTATATGTATGTATAAACAACATGTATCTGTATTTACAATACAAAAGTAAATATAATGTAATATAATTTAATGAAATAAGATGGAATAAATACGTTATATGTTTGTTAGACCTATAATGGGTACCAATGTAGAGAGCCATAAAAAAAAAACATTTTAACTCAAGATGTCACTTGATTATGTAGTATAAACTGTGTTATCTTAGTAAACTATTCAGTTTAATTGAATAATATTCATTAAGACCAGGTGTTTTATATGCCTTAATGGCAACTTAATTTCTCTTCTTCTCTTCTGTAGTGTCAAAAAAAACTATTGGTGGTACAGTTAGTTTGGGTCAGCATAATTTGGTCGATCACCATAAAATCAAATACATGGTCTGCAAGTCTTCCCTATATAAAATCGCGGGGCAAAGTTTGCACTGCCAAAGTAAACACACACGCTTGCTGTTATGTAAAACTTCCCAAACCTTAAAGTTATTGTGTCTGATGGTAAAGTGTTGATATTTGTACATTGCCTACATGCCATTTTTGGGTACCCCCTTTGGGTACCTCAAATTGGATCCCTCAATCTTTCTTTCCAAGAGGTCCTTCATATTACTACCCTCTTGAAAGTAATTTTGTGTGGATAAATCTTTCTCCAAACATAGACAAAACCAGTATTTACTCACCACCTTAGAAATCTAATTTGTTTGTTGGATGACTTAACTCCTGGAAACAATGTTTGTTTGTGTATTGTTGGACTGGAGTGGGAGAAATGTCAATCCTCGTAGTTGTCAATCCTAGATAACCTCACTAAAATATTATCCAAAATGTCCTAGGGTACCCTGTGTGATCGAAACATCTGATAGGTTCCCACATTCCTTTGTAAATTGACCAGATTTCTTTTGGTGGTGGGGGTGGGAGCTTGAGAAATGTAAGTATGTATTTGAAACGTACTTTTCCTGTATATTTGTGAAATATATTGCTCTTGGTTTTACTGAGGAGGATGTCTATCAGTAAAATAAAGATATCGTCCAGATATCGCTTATACAGGTGTATTTTTGGTTTCCAAATGCTGTTGATCATTATGATGTCTCCCAGTGGGCCATGACTAGATTGCAAAAAACTTGCCCACTGGGGGATCATGGCTCACGCCTATCTTTTGCAAGAACAGCTTGTCTTCAAAGAGACAAAATTGTTTTTAAGATGATGTCAGTTGTTCCACTAGGTTGCATTGGTCTAGAAGCCCCCTTGATCCTAAAATTGACCAAGAATCTTTCAAAATTTGGTCCTCCCTTCAACATACCTTTTAAGAATTTTAAGAATTGAATCAGTCAGTTTAGCAGCTGAGTGCAGTAATGGATTGAGGCATCATCAACTATGCGGAAGGGGGATTGCTTTGGACCGAAAACCCCCTGGATTCTAAGGGCCAACATTGTTAAGTATTGGTTTGCCCTCCTCCCTTGTCCGGTTTCATAACTCTTACGTAAATTCCTGAAACATAGACAGTAAATCACGTAGGTCCTTACAGGGGTGGGTTGAAACTACTAAGTCTATTAGTAAATTTACAATATTACAAGGTTGTGAAAGGCGAAGGTTAAACTTTTTTGCAAATAATTCAACCAAAGTGTTGTCAACATGACATAGTCATCATCTTCAAAAACTTCTGGCATGGTGTCAAATTCATTTGGTACCCTGTAAATTGGGTTCTCCTTTTTGTATGTGTAAAGTTATTCTGCCTTAGTCGGATGGTGCGGAGAGGCAGGAAAGCGTGGCAGGCTTAGGGAAAGCTGTTCCTATTGAGTTTTTAATCTTTGTTGCCTTTAACTTAATCATCTGTTGAACTCATATCTATGAAAATCTTTTCAAGTGTTGTGTTCAACCTGATAGTGTTTAACCATGCATTTGAGTAAAGCTAACCCATGGTTGTTAAATAAGCATGTAAGTTCTTTATGAAAACACAAACAGTCTTAGGCCCTTAGGAACAATTTTTTCTTTGATACACTTGTTTAAATAGTTAATTTCAAGTTGTTTCTTCTTAATCTTGAATAAATTGCTGTCAAAAGTTTTAGCTTCTCTGTAAGACTAGTATCACTTACTGTGTTATTATTATCAGACCACTGTTGTCCATGGTTTCCATGTTGAATTTCCTCGGTGAAGTTACTGCTAAAGGCGTTTCAGCAGTTGTAATTCCAGTTTGATTATCGGCTGGTCTGGATTTGTTTAGGACTCCTTGTTGTGTTGGTGCCGTGAGTCGGTCCTTGCTGAGTGGTAAAATTAACATGATCCACCTTCTCTGTATTAATTAACTCCAACAGTTGCGTTAGGTTTCTGTGAAAGGGTTTCCCCTTCCTGTGTGGCTGCCATCTGGAACCAAAAACAAGAGTGGATACTCTACTCAGGATATCTTTGTGGCACCACGTCTTGTTTTTGGTCAAGTTTTTGCTATTACACACAAGAAGTGTGACCGTCTGTCAGAGACATTTTCTGACAGCACGAGTCACACTTCTTGAAGCCTGAGACCTTATCCTTAGACATAGTAAAGGTAAGAGAGGCTGACACACACACACAAACCAGACACTCTCTACAGAAAAAATTATTAAAATATTACAGTTATACAGAAACACATACACACAAGCCCCTACAACACTAATCTAAAAAGGGACTAGGGTGAGGGAAGGGCCGAAGGCCTAGAACAAGTAGTAAGAGGGGAAGGGTTCGACAGATAGGGGTCGATATAACTAAATATTAGAAATAAACTATAGAAAATATTTTACAACTAAAAAGGGGGTTATTAGCAGTACCTAATGGTAAAAATTTGACTAACCTGCCTGAGCCGGTAGAAAAGTGCACCTCGTCAGCTATAGCGGCAAACGAGATCTGGGTAGTTACCGCCTAGCATTGTGGGATATAGGGGAGCCTTGAGCCGGTGGAATTAGCTCTCGAGCTTTAGTATTGGCCGAGTCGGAGCCGAGGATCGGCTCCGAACCCATCCAGCAAGAATGAAGGCGAGATTGACAACTTAACATTAAATATTAAACACAATGGTACAAGTTATTTACAAACATTACACTTCCACAGTTTATACAATTTGATCACTGAGGATGGAATTAGTCAGGTAGGGCAGCAGTTTTGATTTTTACTTCTTGGAGTTTTGTAGGCATAAGCAGTTAAATTCAGCAATTCAGAGAGAGAACTCCTAAGTAGTGCTATTGTAGAGGTATATGGTAGTGGATCAGGTGTTAGGAGGTACTATATTGGCTCAAGTACATTGCCAGAGAGAAGAGAGGTGTGATCTGAGAGACTTCTTAATGAGAGCAGGATTACTGATTGTTTTGACAGAAGGTGGAAGGGCATTCCATAGTTTTGAGATGGTAAAAAACTACAGCATTTGACCAAGGTCATAGGTTGCAAGGTTAGGTTTTTCAACTTTCAGCATCATTGTGTTTTTGGATCTTAGTGGCCTGTTAGAGTGGTGTGAAGTCAATAAGGAGGAGAGGAAAGGGCATGTTGAAGTCTTGTATATGAGTTTATGCGCAGTGGTTAATTGTGAATAAGTGAGGTAGTGTGGGAGTTCAAGCCAGTTTAGCTGTTGTAGAGATAAGCAGTGGTGTGCTGAGTTTTTTGAATTTGTTACAAATTTGGCAATCTTGTTGTAACATGAGTCCAGTTTGGTTTTCAGGGAGGACTGGATATTGGTGAGGACTGGGGCACCATATAGTAGAGATGCTAGAGCTGTTTTAGCAGTAATATTAAGGTAGTATTTGTGGCTGAAGCAATTCTTATGTGGGTACATAATTTACCACTACTGTCTTTGTTTTATCTTCATTAATTGTGTATCCTGAAAAGATCTGAAACTGTCTCAAAATGTTGCACAACACTGTAATGTCTCTTTCTGGTTTTGTCAGATATAAAATAATATCATCTGCAAATAGAGCCAGGTTTTCTTGACTACCATACCAATTATATCCCTGAATTTCGGAGTCCCTTATTTTCTTTGCTAATGATTCTAAATATAATGCAAGTAACAAAGGGCAAAGAGGACATCCATGCCTGGTTCCTCTGCTCAGGCAGAAATTATCAGGGAGGACCCCACCCACTTTAATTTTCACCTCCGATCCCTCATACCTTATCATTTTTTCAGAAAATGCAAATGCTTTCACTGCCCTGCTCATAAAGTCCCAGCTTACTCTGTCAAATGCTTTCTCTATATCAAGACCCACCAACAACAATAGTATTTTCTTACATTCTGTTTCCCATACAACATCAATGTTCTGTTAATGTTGTCAAATGTTTGCTTCCCCTCCAAAAAACCACATTGATCTATATCTATCAATTAATTTTGGCATTACTTTTGCCATTCTTTTAGCCATTATAGACACGGACACTTTATAATCATGGTTCAGTATTGAAATGGGCCTGTATGAAGCTGGATCTGATGGATCTTTACTCTCTTTAGGTATTACAGCTAACACTGCTTTCTTCCAGGATATTGGCACTCCTCCTATTAAAATACTTTTAAACAAAAACTTCCCAGATCTTTATCAGCTTTTCCCCTCCTAGCTTGCAAACTTCCAAATGAACACCATCTACTCTGGGCTTCTTTCCTGTAGATTGGTTATACATCACAATTTTTATCTCATCTCCTTCTATCCTAATCGTTAGTAATTGAGCCTCATCTTCCTCTAACCTTGGAATATTTAATTTTTCCATAAACATTTCCATTTGTACCTTTTCTTGATTTCCATATTTCTCTGCTTTATACAGACTTTCATAGAATTTCTGAAACATATCTAATACCGCTACAGGATCTTTTGTTACCTTTCTTGATACAGGTACCCTAAGCTTGGTGACAGCCCTTTCTACTTACTGTTGCCTGAGTCGTCGTGCTAAAAGTTTTTGTGCTCTAGTGTTATTATCAGAAAACTGTTGCTTAACAGTAATCTTTTTAAACTTGTTTATATTATTGAGGTAACCCCTTATTTTCTGCTTATCATTCTGCAGTTGATCCTCTTCTTGTTCTGCGAGATTCCCCCTTTTCTGCAATACTTTAACATTTGTCAGTCCCCTCTAAATAATTCTTCTTACTTCTTAATCACAGCTCCCTTTCTTTTATTTCCACCCTATTTTTAAACTTCACCTTAATTTTATCTCACTTCCTAGCTATATTTTCAGAAGTTTTTCTATCATCTCAAACAGCTCCAGAATAATCTCCACTATCCATTCCTTAAATTCCTCTATTTTCAACAGATAGGTGGGAAAGTGCCAGTGTCTCACTTTTATTTCATTACCCTGCATTTTTATTTTAGTTATTACTGGCACGTGATCTGAAATAGTTATTGGTTATATATCAAGAACTTCAATTAAATACACATGTTCCTGTGAAATGTAAATTCTGTCGAGCCTAGCACAATTTTTATATCTTGGTGAGTAATATGTCAATTCACTCCAAACTCCTATTACTGAATTCACATCTTCCATGCCAACTAATTTCATAAATTACTTCTAAAATCTACCCTCGTTTGTTATACTTTCCCTTCTGGGCCCCTAGACACATCTTCACTGCTACAAACCAGATTCCAGTCCCCACCTACAAGTAATATTCCTTGCTGAAAACTGATTATTTCTCCCAGAATTTTCTTAAGCTCCATTATAGCAGTTTTAGGTGGAATATAAATACATCCTTTCCCTTGCCAGTAGCCCCTTAGTACTACAAATCTGCCATTATTATCTTTTTTTATCCTCTTCTAGCACTATTGCCACTCCTTTTTCAATTAATATAAGTACTCCACTTTTCCATTCTCACAGATGTTGTTGTTGTCTTTCGGCTTTTCCCGGTTAGGGGTTGCCACAGCGGAACTCCGGTCTTCTAATGATTGGTAGTAGATTTTCACGAACGCTTGGCGTTCAACCTTCAACGAAGGCATGCCCATTTAAGCATGTCTTTCGAACGCCCACCCAACCGCTGGGAGGACATGCAGTCTCCACACAGAAGGCACTCCCGGCACTCCAGCCAAGAATCAAATGGGAGAACCTCTTGCTGTGAGGCAACAACGCTACCGCTGCACTACAGATATTTCAGTGAATAACCATCCTGAAAACATTTCTTTATCAAATTCACATGTTCAGTTCTTTCCAGGTATGTCTCATGTAACATAGGTATTTGTACTCTAAATTTTTAATATAGTTCACTATTCTTTCTTTTTTGCATTTATCTGTGAGACCATTGACATTTAAAGACATTACAAAAAGCATCACTGTATTAAAAAGTTCTCATTCCCACCTTGTGTATATAACACCTTTTGTTAAATGTCTAGTTCCAGCTTTTGTGTTATATGCATACACTGGTAGGTTGAACCTTTAAACACTTGTTTCTTGTCATATCCATTTGAGCCTATGTCACATCTTACAAAACTTTTTGTTTTTTCTGAAACCACTCAAATAAACAAAAAAAACCCCATAAAACCTTAGTTTTATACTAACACACAACACTGTATACCTTTTCAAATATTGAAGTTTTACCTTCCTAATAGGAACAAATGTCCCAGTCTGACAGCCATACTCACATACTTGAGTTAACCTAAAAGAAAGGTTATCGATGCTAAGATGCATGCTGCAGCCGGGGCTTCTACTACGTGCTAACTATTTTTGTCTAATCTTTATTGCTCTCCCAGCTGGGAAAACCCTGAATGCTTTCAGGGAACATCATCTCCTAGCTAGTTTCTCTTTTCTTCTTTTCCCCAATCAATCACTCTCCACTAGACTGTAACCAATTTCTCTTTATGAGACTGTCTCCATGGAGACATTGAGTATCAGACACTCAATTTCTCTTTATCAGATTGTTTCCATTGAGAAATGAAGGCCAGATACGGAATTGCTACTAAGGATACACTCATTTGCTAGAAAAAAAGCCTCATAATATTCAATATTCTTTTTCGTTAACTTGCTTTCTCTTAAAACATGTTACTAAATCAAACTAAGGTCCTTAATCCAGTCACTTTCCCCCATGCAAGAATGAGAAAAGGTTCATAGGAGGTTACTAAGCTATTGGCCCTAAGGCCTTTATAAGCCTAGCCATGTTATACCTTTGTTCCCTTACTGACCAAGTTGTATGGTCTATATTTGCAGTGCGAGTCTATGATCAGCACCAACTGCCCTTATCCAAGAGGGACATAGGTGACACCCCCAGGATAAATTTATGGTCTCCCATGCAGTTGTCTAAGTTACGCATAAATGGGGTCATTGAGGAGCTCTGTTTTACATGACTTCGGAAGTTTGTTCCATAGGAGTTGCAAGCTCTGGGAGACATATCTGTCTCTCCAGCATGTCCTGTTAATGTCGCACATTGGGCTAAGATCCCTAGAGTGAAGGAATCTTGCCCCATTTGACTTGTAGATGTGCAGCATTTCCATAAAGGCAGGGTCCAAAACTGCTCTGTAGGCTAGACAAAAATCACCTTTCAGGAGCCTATATGTTGAAGGCCCTGAATTTTCTTGATGAGAAACCTCTGATGTCTCTCCAGCTGCTGCAGGTGTCTGGTGAGGTACATATAGAAGGAAGCGTTGTACTCTATTAGTGGTCTGATGAGGGATGAGTACAGGGGAGTTATAAGATCCTTAGCTCTGGATGTGATGCCCTTACTTATGAGATGTGCAACATTGAAGGCCTTCCTTACCACTGTGGACACATGATGATCTAATTTAAAGTTGCTATAAACCTGTGTTCCCAAATCTCTCACCACAGGGTTTGAGCTAAGGGGGTACCATTAATATTGTAATTTGCAGGGAATTCCTCTTTGCTAAAAGGGATGACAATGCATTTTTTTTACATTTAGTTTAAGTCCATGGCTTTGTCATCAATCATCTGTCTGTGTAAACCCTTTTTGTAGTGTGTCAACAGTTTGCAGTCATTGGCGAACTTGGTAAGTCATGGGCCATCTACTTTCACCTGGACTTCGGAAAAATAGATTCCAAATAGTAGGGGGCCCAGCACAGATCCTTGTGGTGCACCACTGGTAACTGGTCAGCTGGTAGAGGTGGAATCCCAAACTTTGATTGTATGCGCTCTGTTGGTGAGCCAGCTGGCTATCCATCTAGTCACATATGGGTTAATTCTCAGATGGATGGGTTTCTCAATGATGCCTGAGTGAGGGATTGTGTCAAAAGCCTTGGCTAAGTCAAGATAGGTTGTATTGTACTGTTTTGCCTTCACCCAAGGCTTTGCTGACATTCTCGAAGAAGTCCACTCTTTTTAATAAGCATGACTTACAGTTAATGAAGCCAAATTGGGTCAGGTCAAGAGTCTGAAGGTCACCTATGTCTTTGCTGATAAGGTCCATGATGATTCTCTCCATGGCATTGCAGATACGGCTGGTTAGGCTTATAAGTCTATAGTTCCCAGGGTCGGTTGATGTACCCGCTTTGTGCAAGGGAGTTACTGTTGCTGTTTTCCACTCTGCTGAGACAAAACTAGTACTTAAGACTGTGGTTGAAGAGATTGCCAAGTGGTTCTACTAGATCCTGTTTTAGATCATTTAGTAGGCAGCCTGGGATGTTATCTGTTTCCACAGAGGCTGTGTTTTTGGCCATGGAGCGTAGGATTATGACCTGCTCTTTGGAGATACTAGGTAGAGGACTGGTGACAGGTATGCTTTGGGGTATATTTGGTGGGGACAGGGGGGTGATGTTTGCACCAAATCTGTCTGCTAGAAGGTTGGTGATGTCCTCAGGGTCAGTATGAGTGGTACCGTCCACTACTAGCTTGGCACAAAGCTGGGCCCACCTTCCCTTTTAGATTTCTGACGTAGCTAAAGAATGCCTTGTGATTATCCTGCTGAGTCAGCTCCCTCTTGTTCTTAGACATAAGTTTATTCCTCTTGTTGTATAACCTATTTATGCTTGATATCCATCAGGGTGTTTTTTTTGTTTGTTTGTTTTTTGGTCAGGCCCTTATTTTGATCCGTTCAGGTATGGCTGAGTCTATACATTTGTATAGGAGTTTATACAGGGGATTTGTGTACACCTCTGTGTAGTAGTCATTGCTGACAGTGGTAGCAGGAGGTTTGAAACTATTTATGCCATCGCTTAGGCGGCTATAGTTTGTTTTGGAGAAATTTGTGATCCTTTTTGCTCTTGGGGGAATGCCAGGTATGATTGTTACTATGAATGAGACTGATTTATGATCAGACCTTACCAGGGAGAGCAACACACAGGGGGGTAGTGCAGAGACCCCCCTATGTTGGTGAGTACTAAGTCTAGGATATTTAAGCCTCTTGTGGGGGTGCAGACTATCTGTTTCAGAGCATATGCATTAACAAAGTCCAGGAACTTTAGGGTGAGTGTGTTTGTGCTCATATATGACTCCCAATTGATGGAAGGATAGTTGAAATCACCCATGACCAAGGTGTTTGGCTGTATAGTGAGTGACTCATGTAGGTCTAGGTAGGCAGAATGGTTCTCATGGTTCATGGTGGGGGACCTATAGCTAACAATGATATGGAAGGGTGTTTTACCTACAGTTAGTGGACTTGGAGTAGCTCTATGGAGTCATACTCTTTGACTTTGTCTTTAATGAGGACTGATACACCTCTGCCTTTGGTCCTTTCACACTTGTTTTGAGGTCTGAACGTGTGGAAGGCATTGTAGCCTTGCTGGCTGGGGAGTGCTCTCCGGCCTTGAACCATGTCTCTGTGAATGCACAGACATCAGCAACTTCCAAGGCAAGGAGTGCTTCCAGTGAATGCAGTTTCTGATTCAGACTCTTAGCATTAAGCAGCACAACCTTGAGTTTGTCTCTAGTGGATTTTTTTTACGTTTGGAATTTTGTTGTTATAACATTGCCTAAAAAAAGCACTATGGGGGAGGCAAGTACCTTTGCCAGTAACCAAAAGCCAAGAGGTGACAGGTGAAGACCATCTCTGGCAATGCAGCATGGTCTGTCGACCATATCTTCTTAGACTGATAGACAGTGGATCCCCCTGAACTGACACCAGAAGCTAAACCAATTGTTGAAGTCAATCATTTTTTTGTTTATACTGAAGCAACATCCTGGGTGAAGGTAGAATGCTGCTTAGGACTAGGGACATAATACCTGGGATGCATAATCTGAGAGCATAATCTGAGAGCTCAGTCATGTCTCTCTTCATATAGTCCAGTGAGGTTTGTCTCAAGTCATTCATTCCAACCTTGACTATGACAGAGTTATAATGGTACTTGTTGAGAGACTTGAGTGAATGCATTATCTGATGGATCCTGGCACCTGACAAACAGCTGATCGTGACCCTCTCCTTGTCCAGCCTGGTGAGGGGGACATCTGTGCGTCTCACTATGAAGTTGCCTATGACCAAGACATGGGATTTTTGAGGCGTTTTGCCTTAGGGAATTATTGGTTGAGACACTGTTGTGTGTATTACTATGTGTAGTGGATTCTGTTGGGTCTGCAGAGTGTGTGTAGTAGGTTTCCACTTTGGAGGTCTCTGATCTTTAGGTAGGCTTCTAGCAAGTACCTCCACGTATGTGAGTTTATGTGTTGTGAGCTTATGTGCAATGAGTGAAGTGTGTGTTGACAACCTGACTGATATCTGGTTTGTTGTTATGTGAGAGAATTGATTCCAAATTCATAGTACAGCTAAAGCTCTCACGTGTTGTATTTGTTTTAGGAGTAACTGGTTGTCAGTATATAGGAAGCAATTGCTACATTACCAAAGGATGCCTGTGTCAATCAGGTTGGCTGGAAAAATGGTGGGAAACTGTTCATCCATTATGGCAGGTATATATGGTCGTAACTAGTGGGGAGTGGGCTACATGGACCAGGTTTTGCTGTAAGACTAACAAAAAGTGGCTATTCTGTGGTGAGCTAGGGGTAGAAAATTGCATCAATGCTTCACAATACACAACTGAGTTGCTCGCAGGGCAGCAATGCAATTTTTGAGCAGCACATTAATTTTTCTTTTGTCATGCTCTTTTAACCAGACTTTATTTTTACACTGTAGTGGTTACATTTCTTAAAACTGAACAGAGAAAGTAGAAAGAATGGGGAAAAAAGAACAGCAGCACCTGTTTACAATCCCTATTACACTTAAAAATAACTAAGAAATGTTTATAGCATGCAAAGAAAACCATACACCACCAAAATAGTACTATTAAGAAAAAAAAGTTTTATTTACTTACAATTAACTTTCTCCCCTCTCTACCCCTCCCCAAAGTATTTTCCCGAACATTAATGACATGAAGCAATGCATACACTTTAGAGTCCCCCACAAATCCTACAAATTCTGAAAAAGTCCAATATTTCCATATTTTCTTGTTCTGTCATACTTCACAAATATAATTACTGCATCGTAATCCCACATTAAGTTACTGGTTTTATTAATGTCCATCTCCATCTCCCAAATCCTGTCTTTGCTTCATTTCCAATGTACTCTCGGTTCTTCTAGTCAACTCTCATGCTCCCTTCCTTCTCTCCAACATTTTCCTTTGAAACAGTGGAGAAGGTTTCACAGGTACAGTCTCTCTGTAGTCTTTATTACCAGAAAAACAAGCAGAATCTCCTTCTGTTTCACAGTTCACTTTTTGTTGGACAAACTTTTGCATTTCCTCCTTAGCATGAACTTCATCAAAAAATGATTTTGTCCATCCAGAGAAGAATAACTTGAAGACAGCTAGGTACAGCATTGTGAATCTCACACCTGTGTCGCAACATTCCCTGAAGACTGGAATGAACTTACTCCTCTTTTGCCTAGTGTAGAATGAGTAGTCATTCTCCAGAAACACTCTGCTGTCTCCCACTTTTAGTATTTTGTCCTTCTGCCACAGTTTTGTCAGAATCAACTCCTTCTGCTGGTAGGATTGCTTCTTTCTTATTAAAGGTCAAGGATGCTTTCTCATAGCCAGGTTTGGAGCATACACACAATGTACCCTTTCAGTTAACAACTCCTGATGTGGAATACCAGTCCAATTGCTTATTTATGCTTTCATAAAATGAATGCAGTCTGTTCCTTCCAGCTTCTCTGATATAGCGGAAATTCTCAGGTTTTCCCAATGTACCCTGTCTTCTAATTCTATTACTTTTTTGAAACATGTCTTCCTGAGCAGTCTCATATTCAGCCAAGCTTTTCTTCATTTCAACTTCTGATTTTTGCAGCTTTACCACATCACCTGAACATCTGTTTAAAGCTTCCTCCTTCTTTCCAACCTTTTGTTGTTTGTGTTGATATACACCATCATTGTTTAGCCAGGTCTGTGTGCAATTGTCTTATATCTTCCCTGTGTGCAATTGTCTTATATCTTCCTGTAAGTTACTGGAAGTCATGTCTGGAGGTTGCATTGCTTTTTGCTGAACAGCTGCAGAACTTTCCCCAGTCAGTGTTTCTTCCTCACTTTTTGTAGCTGATTGTATTCCAGGTGCTCTGCATTTCTTATTCCCTGGCATCAAGGCAATACACTTACTAGCAAGCTACTGAAATTTACCCATAAACACAAAAGTCTACTGGCCTTCTCTGCTGAGTTTCTGTTTTCACACTGAGCGAGCAAGAGATAAGATGTTACTCAGTGTGCAGACATCTTGGAAGTCCCCAACAGTAAATATAACATTTAGGCAGGATCCCAAACAGTACTTAATTACCCTGAGATGTGGACAGTTAAAGTATCCATTGTAACATAGCTGTACTAGACCCTGTCCTGCCTCTAGGATATACTTCCAATTTGTAGTATTTTGTGAAAGCATAGGTAGTAGTCCATTTAGCAGCTTTCAACAACTATCCTGTTGATGCAGCTGTTGTTCTACTTGAGTATGTTGTAATACTGCCTTGTGAGTCTTGCATGAGGGTTTGTAACTCTTGAGATCATTCTCTGTGAAGTTACAGCAACAAAAACAGTGTTTTCCAGGAACAGTATTTAATATTATGTGTGCTTGCTGGTTCAAATGGAGTTAAAGTTAACTTGCAGCAAGAAATTCAAATCCCACTTGGCACAGATATGCCTTTTAAGAGGATCTAAACACAGCACATATTTCAGTAAGGCCTTAAGAGAAAGGTTTGCTGCTATTTAAGGAAAAATGTACACGTGCACAAAATGCAGAGACAAGTACTTTGACTGAAGGTGACTATCACCACATGGTTCAAAGAGTTGAATTAAGTAGTCCAATATACTTGAACAAGGAATTTGTAATAAAGATACATGTTAGCTGCAACAAGGAAAGACCTTATTGTTAGCTAATTTGTATGTCTCTGAATCACCCTTAACTACTGCTTGTGATAATCAGCACTTTCCTGTGGTAATTAACATTAGCAGCCCATGTATTGCGTTAGCACAGCCACCCCCATTCACTTTCCCACACACAAAAACACATTCAAACACACACTCACATTCTTCAGACCTCTTACCCATCCCTGAGTTGACAGAATTGTCCTTAATATCTTTTCTCGTGTTTTTGTCCCTGCCCTTGTAAATCACGGATCCTTACATTCCCTCAATAATGCTACTAAACCAGCACAGCTCCTGATGCCAAACAGCAGGACTAAACGCCTCCCAAACACACGTATGCTTATTCTGGAAGTCAAAGGCAAAAACAACAAGCTGCTACTAAGCCAACACAGTTCCTAATTCCAAGCAGCAGAACTAAACTCAGCCAGATAGCCAAACTCACTGAAGCAGGTCTTTTTAAATTCCAAAGGGATAAGCAAACAAGACGCCAATAAACGAACGACTTCAGTTTTATTAAGCACCACGATACTGCTTTTCGTCGGTGCCCTGCACCAACTTCTTCAGACTTTGAAAAATAAAAACTCACACTTAAGTACTGCTACATTTAAAGTCATTGCAAGCAAAGTCTATTACAAAACACACCCTCCAATTACCTTAAAGGAACAGGCACAAGTAGCTTCAATCTAACTAAAATGTTCCTATCCCATAAACACACAATATAAAAAGTTGTATGTAATATAAAATATACAACTATAAAACTAATACTGTTCTTTACATAGCACTTAAATAATGCAATCAAAAGTTAATAATATTATAAAAGCACACTTACTTTGAACCAAATACGCATAATAAGACTAACACATTAAAATAAATAAAAAGCATGCCATAATATTTCAAATATTGATAAAAAGACATTCCATCTACCAAACATGGTATAAAATATATATCAAGATCGCTTAGCCGGTCCTATGTCCAAATCACACCCGATGTTATACCCCTTATGCATCATCTTTCCAAACTCCTCAGCTTAAGGATATAGCTGATAGATAACATACTATTGAGGCCGGGGTGATGGTAGGCTTCAAGTCTCAACTGCCACATAAGCTCCTTCATTTCTAATTTCAGGGATTCAGTCCCCCACCCCCAATTCACATAGTTCAACTGGTCAATGATCATAAATTTAAAATCATGGCCAGGGTGATTGTAGACATGACGTGCTAGGGCATTCTCCAGTTTAATCTTCTTCATGGCATATAAATGTTCATACATGCGTTCAGGCAATCTCCTGTCTGTCTTGCCCACATAAAAAGCTGGGCATGACGAACAAGAAGTGAGATACACCACGTGTGTCGATGCACAATTGTATCTCCCTTTGATAAGGTACTTGGTGTCCCTAATCATGAAATATGTGTCCGACCTCACATATCTACAATGTTTGCACATATTGCACTTATACATGACAGCTCTTGGAGTCATGTTGCCACCTTTCCTTTCTAACATGTTCTTGATATTCAGACCCCTCCTAAATGTAATCTTTGGGTCCGGCCCTAAATTATTGGGTCCTGTTAGTTCAGTTGGCAACAAACCCCAATTTTTCTGGATGATGGACACTATAGCTCTAGCATCCATGCTAAAGGTAGTGATGAAACTGCAATGGTATACACCTCTAAGTTGGCTGTCACCCCTGGGGTAGCTATTCCCCGAGACAGAGTGACCTAAAATGGGTTGAAAATAGCCCATTTCCCTTTTGGATCTAACCTCTAGACACAAATCCACAACCAACTCCTCAGGATATCCTCTACATAAAAACAAATTCGATATGAACCGGCACTCTTCCTGGAAGTCACCATCTCTCGAGACCATTCTGGCCGCCCTCACAAATTGGCCTTTTACTATTGTTCTCTTCTGGAAGGCCGGATGTTCACTATCGAAATGCAAATAAGAATTGGAAAAAGTGGTCTTGCGATGAATTTTGCCTAAAAACTGGTTCTGGTTGCTGTCCTTGAATAATTCCACATCTAGGTATGCTATTCTGTCTGTGTCAAAAGTAGAGGTAAACTTTAAGAAATGCGTGGACTTGTTGAACATCTCCACCAGGTCATTGGCCACCGAAGAGTCGCCCTTGAGGATGATACAAATGTCGTCCAAGAAACGGGTATATAAAGATACTCATTCTAGGAAGGCAGAGTTAGTAAACACAAATTCCTTCTCCCAATGGGCCATGACCAAGTTAGCCACACTCGCCCCACATGGTGAGCCCATGGGGACTCCAACTAACTGATGGAACCATCTATCGTTGAAGGAGAAGTAGTTACATGTTAAAATGATGTCCAATAGGTCTTTTACCATTGAAGTTTCACTCGCTGGTGCCCTCTTTGTGGTCATTTCCAACTCAATCCATTCCACCGCTACATTATGTGGAATGGATGAGTACAGGTCAATGACATATACCATCAGAAAGTGGTAATCAGGACTGTACGAAATGTTTTTCACCTTCCCCAAAAAGGACCAGGAATTTTTGGAAATATATGATTCACTAGCCACATATTTTTTTAGAATGTGATCCACAACTTTGGCTGCTGCGTATGTTACACTCCCTCTAGCACTCACCAACTGGCGCACGGGAGGGTCTCCAATGTTTTTGTAGATTTTCTGGTTCCCGAACAAAACAGGTACTTGAGGCGATGCACAGTAAATGAAGTTGAACATTTCCTGGTCAATGGATTCATTAATAAACATGTCTTCATAATAAGACCGAACTCTTGCCGGATTTCCATTCAACTCATTCTTGGACACCTCTTGGTAAGTCTCAGAAGACAAAATTGCTGACATTCTGTTGTTATAATCATCTATGTCCATTGCAACCAGACCGCCTCCCTTGTCGGGTTGCATAATTTTGACTGAAGAGGCACATAATTCATTAAAATCCACCCTTCTTCTTTGGTAATATTAAAATGCATCACAGACCTAGACTGTAGCAAATGTCGAAAATCCAGATCACACATTTGCTCAAATGCCCCCAACATAGGGTGGATAGGTGGATTGTATGTACTAGGTACATGAAAAGTATTCTTTTGGTACTCATGGTCCCCCATTAACAAACATAAGTTTAATTTCCTGACAAACAATTTAAGATCCAAAATGGATCTGGCCACACAGGCTCTTCTAGATGGAACATAAGAAATTCCTTTAGCCAGGAAATCAACTAATGTCTGGGTAAACTTGAAATGAGAAAAATTATAAATATGGAAGTCCATCCCCGAGTTGGAAATGACTTCAAATGTGGTCTGCTCAGGGCCGAGGCACCCTACTCCACTCACATTTGATTCCTCCTTGTCCTGTATCTGAACCTGGTCTTCCGGTTCGTAGCCTGTTGGGGTTTGTTTGCTGATGGCGGACCATGAGTAACAAAAGAATAATTTTCATGTACCTAGTACATACAATCCACCTATCCACCCTATGTTGGGGGCATTTGAGCAAATGTGTGATCTGGATTTTCGACATTTGCTACAGTCTAGGTCTGTGATGCATTTTAATATTACCAAAGAAGAAAGGGCGGATTTTAATGAATTATGTGCCTCTTCTGTCAGAATTATGCAACCCGACAAGGGAGGTGGTCTAGTTGCAATGGACATAGATGATTATAACAACAGAATGTCAGCAATTTTGTCTTCTTTTGGATGAGCTGGATATATTCTGTATAACTGACATTCTGAGAAGATTTAAGCCGCTGTGTTCCTGTGCCTATTGCGAAGTTCATTTATTTTTATTCACAGCAGGAACACTTTTCTCTTGACTGGGACATTTCAGCAGTTTCAGTTTTAACATGTTTATTAATGAATCCATTGACCAGGAAATTTTCAACTTCATTTACTGTGCATCGCCTCAAGTACCTGTTTTGTTCGGGAACCCGAAAATCTACAAAAACATTAGAGACCCTCCCATGCGCCAGTTGGTGAGTGCTAGAGGGAGTGTAACATACGCAGCAGCCAAAGTTGTGGATCACATTCTAAAAAAATATGTGGCTAGTGAATCATATATTTCCAAAGATTCCTGGTCCTTTTTGGGGAAGGTGAAAAACATTTCGTACAGTCCTGATTACCACTTTCTGACAGTAGATGTCGTTGACCTGTACTCATCCATTCCACATGATGTAGCGGTGGAATGGAGTCCCCATGGGCTCACCATGTGGGGCGAGTGTGGCCAACTTGGTCATGGCCCATTGGAAGAAGGAATTTGTGTTTACTAACTCTGTCTTCCTAGAATGATTATCTTTATATACCCGTTTCTTGGACAACATTTGTATCATCCTCAAGGGTGACTCTTCGGTGGCCAATGACCTGGTGGAGATGTTCAACAAGTCCACGCATTTCTTAAAGTTTACCTCTACTTTTGACACAGACAGAATAACATACCTAGATGTGGAATTATTCAAAGACAGCAATCAGAACCAGTTTTTAGGCAAAATTCATCGCAAGCCCACTTTTTCCAATTCTTATTTGCATTTCGATAGTGAACATCCGGCCTTCCACAACAGATCAACAGTAAAAGGCCAATTTGTGAGGGCGGCCAGAATGGTCTCGAGAGATGGTGACTTCCAGGAAGAGTGCCAGTTCATATTGAATTTGTTTTTATGTAGGGGCTATCCTGAGGAGTTGGTTGTGGATTTGTGTCTAGAGGTTAGATCCAAAAGGGAAAAAGGCTATTTTCAACCCATTTTGGATGATTCTGTCTCGGAGAATAGCTACCCCAGGGGTGACAGCCAACTTAGAGGTGTATACCATTGCAGTTTCATCATTACCTTTAGCATGGATGCTAGAGCTATAGTGTCCATCATCCAGAAAAATTGGAGTTTGTTGCCAACTGAACTAACAGGACCCAATAATTTAGGGCCGGACCCGAAGATTACATTCAAGAGGGGTCTGAATATCAAGAACATGTTAGAAAGGAAAGTTGGCAACATGACTCCAAGAGCTGGCATGTATAAGTGCAATATGTGCAAACATTGTAGATATGTGAGGTTGGGCACATATTTCATGATTAGGGACACCAAGTACCTTATCAAAGGGAGATACAATTGTGCATCGACACACATGGTGTATCTCGCTTCTTGTTCGTCATGCCCAGCTTTTTAATTGGGCAAGACGGACAGGAGATTGAATGAACGCATGTACAAACATTTATATGCCATGAAGAAGATTAAACTGGAGAATGCCCTTGCAAGTCATGTCTACAATCACCCTGGCCATGATTTTACATTTATGATCATTGACCAGTTGAACTATGTGAATTGGGGGGGACTGAATCTCTGAAATTAGAAATGAAGGAGCTTATGTGGCAGTTGAGACTTGAAGCCTACCATCACCCCGACCTCAATAGTATGTTATCTATCAGCTGTATCCTTAAGCTGAGGAGTTTGGAAAGATGATGCATGGGGGGTATAACATCGGGTGTGATTTGGACATAGGACCGGCTAAGCGATCTTGATATATATTTTATACCATGTTTGGTAGATGGAATTTCTTTTTATCTATATTTGAAATATTATGGCATGCTTTTTATTTATTTTAATGTGTCAGTCTTATTATGCGTATTTGGTTTAAAGTAAGTGTGTGATTTTATAATATTATTAACTTTTGATTGCATTATTTAAGTGCTATGTAAAGAACAGTATTAGTTTTATAGTTGTATATTTTATATTACATACAACTTTTTATATTGTGTGTTTATGGGACAGGAACATTTTAGGTAGATTGAAGCTACTTGTGCCTATTCCTTTAAGGTAATTGGAGGGTGTGTTTTGTAATAGACTTTGCTTGCAATGGCTTTAAATGTAGCAGCACTTAAGTGTGAGTTGTTATTTTTCAAAGTCTGAAGAAGATGGTGCAGGGCGCCGACGAAAAGCAGTATTGTGGTGCTTAATAAAATTGAAGTTGTTTGTTTATTGGCATCTTGTTTGCTTATCCCTTTGGAATTTAAAAAGACCTGCTTCAGTGAGTTTGGCTATCTGGCTGAGTTTATCTTTGATGAGTTTCACCTCTCTGACTGTGCTTATTGGAGGTGTTTAGTTCTGCTGCTTGGAATTAGGAACTGTGTTGGCTTAGTAGCAGCTTGTTGTTTTTGCCTTTGACTTCCAGAATAAGCATACGTGTGTTTGGGAGGCATTTAGTCCTGCTGTTTGGCATCAGGAGCTGTGCTGGTTTAGTAGCAGTTTGTTTTTTCTTGCCTTTGATCTTCAGTTGTTTTTTGTGATGCCCAGCTCTACCCCAGACAGTCAGGACAATATGGAGCAGAGCGATCTTACTATGCTTATTAATTTGCTCACTCAGAAAGTTGATATGCTGTCTCAACGATTGGATGTGATGTCTGAAACTACGCAACCATGCAGCGGGTCGAATTCTAAGGGTTTACAGCTCCCTAGTCCAGACCATTTTGGGTTGCAAATTCTGCTACCACATAATAGTGAAGCAGGTTCCAGGATGGGTGACCCAGGAGCCCCAAGCACTGGATCTAGCCAGGGGTCGGGAGGAGCCGACATCAGGCCATCTGATGGAACCTTGAATGGCGAAAGAGGAGTCGTACTATCATCTTATAATCCCCCAGAGGGGGGAGGGGGCAAAGCAATGTTCATTTTAACTTGAACCAATGGTTGAGTCGACCATTCCAGCTGTCTACCGACTATGGATCAGCCAGTCCAGTATCCAACACACCCGAAGGCAATGACCTTTCTTCTAAACTCAATGCTTTTGACCAGAAATTAGTTAAGTTAAGAAAATTGCAACTGGAAGTTTCTTATTTTGGAGAGTGTCGGTGTGTGAAGATAGTACCCAATGGGCTGCGTTCTTGGCAGTATCCCACGGGTTTAGAGGAGGGATCTAAATTCCATGCGGACCTCCTCATTATGTTTGACAGGCATGGATCTGAATTGATTGACCTTATTAGTACACACTACCAGGAAGCAATCTCGTCCCTAACTAGAGAAATTGTGGACTTGGATGAGGTTATTAAGTCAGACAATAATTTTCCTATTTATAAATTTGACTATGAGAGGATATACTCCAATATTGATGAGTATATTTCCAAAATTACCTCAACCAAGATTAAAAAATTCCATCGAGATATCAAGGCTTACAGAGAGGGGGAAGATTACCCTAAACCTCCTAAATCGCAAGGCAACTTTAAGGGGCGAGAAGGCAGAGTTCCTGCCCCTTCGAATGGCCCTAATACTTCCATGAACCTTGGATCTTTTCCGAGTAGTTCAGTACCGGAGGAAGAGACTGGTGATAGGAGGGTTGGATATGCCAACCCTGAGGGAAGACGTGAGCCAGCGACTCCGACTAGCCATTCGGGGAACCCTAGTTCTGGTTTGTATGGGGCAAATTTTCGGGATCCAGCCTCTTCTCCCCAACAGGCTTCGAACCGGAAGACCAGGTTCAGATACAGAAATGTGAGTGGAGTAGGGTGCCCCGACCCTGAGCAGACCACATTTGAAGTCATTTCCAACTCGGGGATGGACTTTCATATTTATAATTTTTCTCATTTCAAGTTTACCCAGACATTAGTTGATTTCCTGGCTAAAGGAATTTCTTATGTTCCATCTAGAAGAGCCTGTGTGGCCAGATCCATTCTGGATCTTAAATTGTTTGTCAGGAAATTAAACTTATGTTTGTTGATGGGGGACCATGAGTACCAAAAGAATACTTTTCATGTACCTAGTACATACAATCCACCTATCCACCCTATGTTGGGGATATTTGAGCAAATGTGTGATCTGGATTTTCGACATTTGCTACAGTCTAGGTCTGTGATGCATTTTAATATTACCAAAGAAGAAAGGGCGGATTTTAATGAATTATGTGCCTCTTCAGTCAGAATTATGCAACCCGACAAGGAAGGCGGTCTGGTTGCAATGGACATAGATGATTATAACAGAATGTCAGCAATTTTGTCTTCTGAAACTTACCAAGAGGTGTCCAAGAATGAGTTGAATGGAAATCTGGCAAGAGTTCGGTCTTATTATGAAGACATGTTTATTAATGAATCCATTGACCAGGAAATGTTCAACTTCATTTACTGTGCATCGCCTTGAGTACCTGTTTTGTTCGGGAATCCGAAAATCCACAAAAACATTAGAGACCCTCCCATGCGCCAGTTGGTGAGTGCTAGAGGGAGTGTAACATACGCAGCAGCCAAAGTTGTGGATCACATTCTAAAAAAATATGTGGCTAGTGAATCATATATTTCCAAAGATTCCTGGTCCTTTTTGGGGAAGGTGAAAAACATTTCGTACAGTCCTGATTACCACTTTCTGACGGTAGATGTCATTGACCTGTACTCATCCATTCCACATGATGTAGCGGTGGAATGGATTGAGTTGGAAATGACCACAAACAGGGCACCAGCGAGTGAAACTTCAATGGTAAAAGACCTATTGGACATCATTTTAACATGTAACTACTTCTCCTTCAACAATAGATGGTTCCATCAGTTAGTTGGAGTCCCCATGGGCTCGCCATGTGGGACGAGTGTGGCTAACTTGGTCATGGCCCATTGGGAGAAGGAATTCGTGTTTACTAACTCTATCTTCCTAGAATGAGTATCTTTATATACCCGTTTCTTGGACGACATTTGTATCATCCTCAAGGGCGACTCTTCGGTGGCCAATGACCTGGTTGAGATGTTCAACAAGTCCACGCATTTCTTAAAGTTTACCTCTACTTTTGACACAGACAGAAGAGCATACCTAGATGTGGAATTATTCAAGGACAGCAACCAGAACCAGTTTTTAGGCAAAATTCATCGCAAGCCCACTTTTTCCAATTCTTATTTTAATTTCAATAGTGAACATCCGGCCTTCCAGAAGAGATCAATAGTAAAATGCCAATTTGTGAGGGCGGCCAGAATGGTATCGGGAGATGGTGACTTCCAGGAAGAGTGCCGGTTCATATCGAATTTGTTTTTATGTAGGGGCTATCCTGAGGAGATGGTTGTGGATTTGTGTCTAGAGGTTAGATCCAAAAGGGAAATGGGCTATTTTCAACCCATTTTGGGTCACTCTGTCTCAGAGAATAGCTACCCCAGGGGTGACAGCCAACTTAGAGGTGTATACCATTGCAGTTTCATCACTACCTTTAGCATGGATGCTAGAGCTACAGTGTCCATCATCCAGACAAATTGGGGTTTGTTGCCAACTGAACTAACAGGACGCAATAATTTAGGGCCGGACCCGAAGATTAACATTCAGGAGGGGTCTGAATATCAAGAACATGTTAGAAAGGAAAGGTGGCAACATGACTCCAAGAGCTGGCATGTATAAGTGCAATATGTGCAAACATTGTAGATATGTGAGGTTGGGCACATATTTCATGATTAGGGACACCAAGTACCTTATCAAAGGGAGATACAATTGTGCATCGACACATGTGGTGTATCTCGCTTCTTGTTTGTCATGCCCAGCTTTTTATGTGGGCAAGACGGACAGGAGATTGAATGAACGCATGTACGAACATTTATATGCCATGAAGAAGATTAAACTGGAGAATTGTCTAGCAAGTCATGTCTACAATCACCCTGGCCATGATTTTACATTTATGATCATTGACCAGTTGAACTATGTAAATTGGGGGGGGGGGGGACTGAATCCCTGAAATTAGAAATGAAAGAGCTTATGTGGCAGTTGAGACCTGAAGCCTACCATCACCCCGGCCTCAATAGTATGTTATCTATCAGCTGTATCCTTAAGATGAGGAGTTTGGAAAGATGATGCATGGGGGGTATAACATCAGGTGTGATTTTGACATAGGACCGGCTAAGCAATCTTGATATATATTTTATACCAGTAGCAGCTTGTTGTTTTTGCCTTTGACTTCCAGAATTAGCATACGTGTGTTTGGGAGGCGTTTAGTCCAGCTGTTTGGCATCAGGAGCTGTGTTGGTTTAGTAGCAGTTTGTTTTTTCTTATTCCCTCAATAATGTCAGACATTAGTTTCATTCTTCTTAGAGTATGTAAAGTACACTGTGATGCTAGATTTGTTCCTCTATTAATTTTTTAAGTGAGCCCTGGTAATAATTCAGTTATTTTCCCTTGTGTCATCTAGTGTTCCACCTTGCTCTGTCCTGAAGCTTCCCCCACATGGGCACTCACACTCACCTTTTCAACCATCTACCCTTGATTTTACAAGAAGGTTCTGCTGTTGCGTCTTACAGCTGCTCTGTCTCTCATAACTCACAAACTGTTGCAGTCCATGAATAATGCCAGAGACTAGAGTTTCATATGTCTTATGTAAAAACTGCTTGATACACTAACTGATGAGACAGCATAGTAGATTAATGTTGCTACTTTCTGTGTAAAGGCCACACAGTTCGAAACCCTCTCCTCTCCCTCTTTTACTTTACATCTTTTTTAAAGACTTAAGAAATATTTCACATTATCCTTGGTGTCTAGTGGCGGCATGGAGGACTAATACCCTCAAAGTTACCAGGGAGGGTACACGGTATGAGTTTTTTTCACTGCTTTTACAGCATGATATAAAGAGTTATCCCTGGTGTCAAGTGTCCCCTCCAACAATGCTGCAGGAATTGCTCATTAGTCTATAGGATTGTGAGGGTATGACAACCCCCCCACACGCATGCATACATATACAAACATTCATGCACACACACACACACACACACACACAGCAACACAGATATGTACATGCACACCCCCCAACACTACCTGTTCCCTAAGCTTCATGGTACTTACCTCTAACATGTTTGGGTGAATACAACCTTTCAGCCGTGTAAATTAACATGACAACCCATGGTAACTTGTGCAGCCAAATGATTTTGCTCTGCTGTGTAAATGCCTTACCACAGACATTTCTGGGGGAAAGCACATGGGTAATTATAGGCCTCACTCACCAAATCCCTCATTAGCATTTAGCAGAGTAGCAAAGGCAGTCCACCATGGTGCTGTACATCTTTGAGTTAAAGCATTATGATAAGACTGTCTCTGAACCCGAAAGAGTTATACACACCATTTACACCTCACAGTAAACTTTCTGACTCTAGCCAGTAATGTTTGCACTGGTCATTTTGCTTCTTTTTGGATGTTTCAGGCAGATTAAATGAACTTACAAGGATCCTAAGCCCCACTCCAGTAGAGGATACTCTCTTCCCATGTCTGTGCAAAGCTCTAGACAAGCTGGCAGAATGCTGTGGTCTCCAGAAGATATGCTGTATCAAAGAGATTATATAGGAATCTGTACTAAGATGCCTGTTAAGATAGTCTGCCCACTCAGGCAGCAGCTTGTAATGGACACTGACCTGCCTCTTTTCAGGATGTTGGACAGAATTCAGACGACTCCAGTTTGCTCTAATAACAGTCCTAATAACAGTCATTAAGACTGAGATAACTCATCTGTCCACAGGTTTCTTTGTTAAAAGCTCCAGCAGGTACTTCTGGAAGGAGGGGGATATGAATTCCAAAGCTAAACTAAACTTCTTATAAGGCTGAAGGCCTCTCCAAGGTGAATTACCATGATAAGTGGAAAAAGGGATGATTGGTTTGACTAATTATCAGTGTCTATCTCCAAGATAAATGCCTCAGAATCCTCCTTTCTTCTTATAAGACTCCAACTGAGAGAATACCACAACCCCCAACTACACTTTGACACAAGCTCATATGGATGAAAGAGTGTAATAGACTGGTGTTAAATGTCAAACAAACAGTGTAAAACAATGTGCTAGTCAATAGCAAGCATGGGGAAGGGTAGAGTATGCTCCCATACAATGACACAAGCTGCTAAAGGGCATAAACACTGAAGCCTTGTAATGTTAGCCTTGAAGCAAAATTACCAGAAGAGCCCTCTTCCACCATGGCCTGGCAGCCTATGTAGGCCAGGAGAAGTCCTTGGTCTCATGTACCCCTGATCCATGACTGGATGAATCTAGTAAACTGCTGAGATCAGATACGTTTAAATACAGAGTTATTCAAGAGTTTGAGAGGGAGCATATAAATGTCAGAATGGAAATAGCCGAGTACAATTGGATCTTGAAGCTAGAAGCTGATAAAAGTCCAGGGTTTAATGCAGCCGTAAGCCTCAAGCCAGTCTTGAAGTTTAAACAAGCTAGATTATGAAAGTAATTCTGTGTATATATATATATATATATATATATATATATATATATATATATATATATTTATATTTATATATATTGTTTTTATATGTTTTTATTTATTAAAGGAGTTTTTTAAGATCTTATATTTAACTTTAATGTCTTCTTTATAGTTGGTTGTTGCTTCTTTACATTACCTCCAATGTTTTAACTGCTGAACTACTTGAAACACTGTAGCTGATGAATAGTTACATTTTATTGGTACTTTCTGTCATGGGATTGGTATTTAAATGCACAATTGCTGAGTCTCTTTGATTTACACTGATGAAGGGAATTTTCCTGAAAGTTCTGCTTATTTTAATTACTTTTTTGTTTAAATAAAAAAAAGATTTTATCTGGCGTTAAAAGTCCTGCATTTTTGATTTTCTTTTGTTGATTTGTTTTGCCGTTAACTTCATTTACACTGAATTCCTGGCCTCTTTGTGGGAATCAGACTGGTTATTCTCAGATTATAGATAACTATCTAGGGGTAAGGCAACTCAAGAACCTTGGGACACATTCACTGGGGTGGGAGATATACATGCACTTCCCCCACTCACAATGCATTTCACTGTGGCAAAGACTGTCAGGCTTCAAACTCTTGCAGTCTCAGGGTTAGCTCATCACCTGAAGGGTCTGAAGGGGCCAGCAGAACATGACACTTACTTTAAGGAACTTCATTCTTGTCCATTTGAATGCAGACCCTGAGAAAGATACTGGCCGAGCCTCCCCAAAACGCTATCAGAAGTTTTTTTTTGGAGGGGGGCTTCTATACTTGCCACTATACTTGTGGACTTTCCAGTTTTCTTTCCTCTCCTTTTGTTTTTATTTGCACTTTCAGTGGCTGTCTTATTCTCATCTACTTCTGCTTAATTTTCATTCCCCTCCTTTCCAAAATGCCTTTACTAAACTAAGCAAAGATGTCCACTTAGACTTCTCTTCATGCTTCAGAGCTTTCACTGTGTTTGGATCTGTTGAGGTCAACAAATATGCAGTCTCATGGCTTTGCGACATAGGGAGTAGGATTTGGTCCCTCCCTGTTTGTTTATGTACCAGACAATGGACATGTTGTCTGACTGGATACAATCGTTCCTGACGAAAGGAGCGGATGGAATGCTTGCAATGCCAATAGCACTGCTCTTAACTCCAGGACACTGAAATGCAAGTTGACCTCTATGCTGGACCACGTGCCTTGGACTGACTTTCCCTGAAAGTGCTCCCCCCACCTTATCAGGGAAGTGTCCATGGTCACTGTGGCACTGGGTTGGGGAGCCTAAAAGGGGCGACACCAAAGATTTTCGTCTGTACTCCTCCACCAGAGGACATCTTGTTTGCAGGAGTTGGTGATGAGAATCTGTGAGCTCAGGGGATGAAGACTGGACATCCACTGGGACAGAAGGAGCCACTGTAGCAGTCTCATATGTAATTTGGCTAGGGGAACAATTGGGATGGCCGCCACAGACCCCAGATCCTGAAGAACTCCCCTTGCAGGCACCTTCCTTTGACAGAGTATCACTTGAACTTGTGTCCTTAATCTCTGAAGCCTGTGAGGGGGAAGAGAGACCAGACTTGTTTAAGTGTTGAATACTGCCCCTATAAATTCCAATTGTTGTGAGGGCTGAAGGTTGGATTTTTCCCAGTGAATGGTGATGCCCAGCGACTCCGCTAGTACTAGAGTGTAGCGGAGGGCCCTGACCAGGAAGTGCTTGGGGGGGACAGAGAGGAGCCAATCATCTAAATACGGAAACACCTGGAATCCCTGAAGTCTCAGATGAGCTGTGACCACTGCTAGGCATTTCGTGAATACTCTGGGGGCCGTCGAGAGACCAAATGGCAGGGCTCTGAATTGGTAATGATTGGCTCCCAGCCGGAAGGGAAGGAGACTCCTGGAGCGTTTGTCCATTCTAATGTAGTAATACGCATCCCGGAGGTCTATTGAGCACATCCACACACCCTCTCGAAGAAAAGGGAGGATGGATTGAATTGTGACCATGCAGAACTTGGTCTGAACCACTGATTTGTTCAGCTGGCTGAGATCCAAAATGGGCCTCCAGTCCCCGGTCTTTTTTATTACTAAAAAGAATCTTGGGATCCGCACTGGTCTGGGGGGACCTGTTGGAGGACTCGTTTTTTACATAGCTTTCTTATTTCGGAAGCTGCCTCCTCCCTTTGACTGGGTGGAACATCGGGAAGGGATTTCAGAGGTCTTGGGTAAGAGATTAGGGGAATGTGATAGGTTCTGGAAATTATTCTATGCACCCACTGATCATTTGTAATACAGAGCCAGGCAGCTTGGTGCTGAGAGAAACAAGCCCCGACTGCTTCCAGAGGAAAGCAATCGGGCAGCGCTTCAGGAGCGCTGATATGGTCTTCCCGAGAAAGAATCTCCGGAGTCCCCTCTGCCTCTGGGAAAGCCTTCACCACATGCCTCACGGAAAGGACCTTGAGACTTTTTGTGTCACATCTTTCCACTCCTCTGGTTCCTGGAGAAGGAGCGCTGAGGTTTGAAAAAACGTAGACCCATGGCAGACAAGGTCTTTCCATTCTGCTCGCACCTGGCTAATGCGTCCTTGACCTTAGAGCTGAAAAGAGCTGATGGTTCGATAGGGGCACTTAAAAAGGAAGACTTGAAGGAGTCCACGAGGTCACAAATGCATATCCAGGCGTGGCGTCTCACGACTATGCCTGCACCCGCAGCTCTAGCCGCCCCTTCGGTTGCGTGGGACAGCAGCCTCATGGACGAGTTGGAAATTGACTCTAAGCTGGCAAGTTGGGAAGCAACTTTATCACGTGCCCCATCTGAAACTTGACCCGCGAGGGTTCCAGAGAGCTCGGTGATGAGATCTCGCTGGAGCCTCGTAAAATGTGCCAAAAAGTTCAGAGACCTGCCAGCAAAGGTCGCTGAAGCAAACACTCACTTCCCTAGCCTGTCCACCTCCTGGGATTCTATGTTGGGCAGGTGGACAGCAGGACTTTCCTCCCCAAGGTCCTTTTTCGTGGCCACCGCCACCACCATAGCGTCTACTGGCAAACCTCTAGACCAATGGGTTTGATCCTCTGGAGGGGAGGGTATCTTGCCTGATCTCCTGGGAATGGCCTTAACGGTGTCTGGATTCTTCCATGCCCACTGCACGATGAGCCTGACTAACTCATCGGCAGGGGGGTCACCCAAGAAGTAGAGGGCCAAGAGCAAAAGGCCTGTAGGAATACTGATTCCTCTGAGGAAAGGTTGGCGGGCTTCCAGTCACCCCTCTGCTTCAAAATTTCCAGGATGTTTCCAAATAAGACATCATCAGGGGGTGACCGTGGGGACCCTTCTCCATCATCGTAGTCCATATCTTCCATGAGGGACTCCTCAGGGGAGTCCATGTGTTTCCTCTTATACTCCTGTTTCTGAGGAGGTTCTTCAGTGGGAGCATCCGAAGAAGACTCAGAAAGGGAAATACCCTGTACATGGATCTCCTGGGTCTTGTGCTCTCGATGTCCTGGGGGGTGGCCTTTGATAGCTGCAGCTCAGAGGGAACGGGTGGTATGTCCAACGTAGGATGATTGCTCAAAGCAAGTACCCTCTTTATCACCCGGAAAGCAGGCCCGCCTGAAGAGGAATGGGAGCCCGGAACCGAAAAAGACAATTTTGGAACTGGGGACACACCCCACTCCACTGCTCCCAGGGATGGAGCCTCAAGCAAAACCGGGGTGGGTGTCACCCTCGGACCCGAAGACAGAACCAGTGACACAACCGGAATCGTGGCCGGAACCGTGGGTTCCATCCCCCAAGCATGAGATTGAGGAAGGGTGGGTTCCGATGAAACTGACACCCAAAGGGGCCTCGGAGCCTCAGACATGGTCGTTGTTGGCACCAAGGCAGGGTGTCCTCTCGTAGACATCGGAAATATGAGCCTCGGAACTGAGGGGTTCAAGGGAGGTGAATACGTGGGGGTCACTGGGGCAATGGACCCAAAACCCGGAGTGGGATGGGGTCTAGGAAAATTTGTAAGTCCCCTGGTGTTCAGCAGCTGATCAAAGAGGCGCACCACATCCACTTCAGATAGGCTCCTGGTGGACCTTACCGATGTCCCTGAGGGGGAATCATGCCAGTCCAAAAAGGGGCTGAAGGCCTGTCCGGAAAATGGATCCGCAGACTGGGAGTACTGGGTCCGTGGTGGATTGAATAAATGGCACCAAGGATTCCAGTTTAGAAACTGGTAGCAAGGGAATAATCGGAGCCGAGAATGGACTCAGAGTCGAAGTCACAGCTGGGGTGGAGGTCAATAGCAGCTCCGAAGATGTTGTCGGAACCAATGTCAGAGCAGAGATGGGGGACGTTGGTGCCGAGTTAGAGGCAGGCAAACTGGCCAAAGCCAAAGTTGCAGTGGGAGCCGTAGTCATCAGCCGGGACCGCCGCCGATGAGGTGATCATGGCAACTTCTGACTGAACCACAGGAGCCAAACTCGGAGCCGAGGTGGTCGGAACCGAGGAGGCAATTTGATGCTCACCGGCCGGTGAAGAGGGGTCAGAACGAGGATGTTTTCTGTCCACAGAAGGAGGAGATGAGACCTCTGACACAGAAATAGCCTCCAAAAAAGGAGAAGGAAGCAGGCCCTTGAGGATTAACTTGTTTCGTCTTTCAGTCAGCGTCTGCTGACTGAAGCTGGCACAAATGTCACAGGGAGGTTTCACCGATAAGTGCGGGACCCCCAAACAATAAACACATTCCTCATGTAGATCACTATTCGGGAGTTTACCACTGCAAGAAGAGCTGTGTTTAAACCCCGTAGTCCCTTTCTTTTCAGACATAACAATAGAAACACAACCAACGCTAAACTAGAAGAAAAGTTAGAGACAGAGAAAGAGAGAGAGAGGGAAATACCAACAATGGTACTGGGAATACTACAAGGGTAAAAAGGGCAAATACCAGCAATGGTATGATAAAGAAGTTGCCTGTGGGTAGAGCTGAGTGTGAAAAAACAGAAAAATAGTAATTTGACAGGAAAGAGCTCACAAATACGTATAAAATTTGAAAAATATACCACTTAGCTGGAGAGCTCGGTAAAACGCTGCTGTATGGCTGTGCGGCAAACGAGATCTGAGGTAACTGAGTGAAGGGAATTGTGGGTAGCAGCTTATCTTGAGAGTTTTTGGTGCACTCAAGCTTGGTATAAGGCCGACTCGGTTCCAAGGGCTCGGAACCGAACCCATCAGTGATGAATAGGAAGAAGATTAACAACTTCAGATTGTGGCTTTTGCATACTTATCAAGACCAAGAGTCATTCTTATATCATCTGAGAAAGGTTTAACCATTTGTAAGTGTGCTTTCTGATCTTATTCTGATGAACTACACAGTTTAAAATCATCCACAAAAAACAGGTGAAATGTCTTTTTTATCAAGTAAACAGCTTAATGAGTTAAGATCAAGACAAAATAGCAGTGGTGATACAGAATCAGCCTGAAATATCCCCCTTTGAATTTTTATCCCTGGGATGATAATTTGCCCTTTATTATGGCTCAGCTACAAAGTGGTTTGCCACTGTTTCGTGATCACTGCAATGCAACTGATCACTGTAAAATGTATCTTATACATCTGTAAACATTCCATAATCCAATCCATGAAGGTGGGATGCTGTTTAATACTTTTTTTTTTAATTTATCCATGCCATACTTAGATTATTCCCTTTTTACAGCTCTCTATTATGGCTTTATTTAACAATAAAGGATACTTGGTTCCATGTGACTTTCTTTGATTATCTTTTTGTTCCATTGCTATAACTAACTTTTTTAAGATGGGTATTAACTCTGACAGAAGTTCAGTTGTGCATTTGGGCCTAGGATTTTCCAAGTAGAAGAATTTCTTAATTTTGTTTCAATTTCTCTGGGTGCTATTTTCCCCGTTTCATATGTTCTATATTAGCTTCTTAATGTTTCTTTTAATTCTTCTATCCAGTTTGTCATCTTTATTCTGTTAACAGGTTTTTTCATAAATGCATCTCTAAAATGTACCGCTTTCTTCTTTTTTAGTGGTGTTTTTATTATTTTTGCTTTGTTTCCCAATTTTCTATATGGTCATCAATGAACTGTTTTATACTTTTCCTTTATAACCATTTGTATACTTTTTAATTGTTTGTACTTTTCCTTTACATTTATCTGTATGCCTTTTAAGTTTTCTGCTTGTGCTGATATTTTTAGTTTATTATCTAAAACAATGTATAATACATTCTGGTCTGTTTTGATATTGTGTGTTGCTTGTATCACATTTACCCAACACTTTTTGATCTGTTCCTTTTTCTGCATTCTTCTAATAGCGATACATATTGTCTTATTTGCTTTATATTTATCTCTATTTGATACTTCTATGATGGGACTCTACTTGTTCCATTCTTCTTTATCACTCCTATGTTTTTTAATAACACTTCATCTGTTATTAATTTAGCTGTACCACAGTATAACCTATCTATTAGTGTTACATAATTTTTCTTAATAGTCCCATTTGCTGTATTCATCAGTTTTAACAGTCTTCTAACATTTTCTGTCTTACTTGCTTTCTGTAAACTATTTCCTTCATCTAACTTAATATGTTTGTCCATGTCTATTAAATCAAGCAGGCGATAATTTTCATCTGGACTGAAAGCATACTCTTTGCTCTATGTGTCCTGCTTGTTCCCTTGCTATGCAATTCTAACTGGACTTTCATGCGAGTGTCCTACAGAAAGTTCTAGAATATTGCCAAATGACATACTTTCTTTAGCTCTATACTACGCCATCTGTTGCTCCTCATTAGCCCATCATGTTGCTATATTGCCAGAGTCAGTTTTCACTGTTTTCTGCTCTTCCCCTTTCTATGCAATTTCTAACCTGACTTTTGTGCAAGTCTCCTATAGATGATTCCACAACATTGCCCTCCAGTGAGTGTATCTTCTTCAGATGCGTCCTGCACCATCTGCTGCTCCTCCATCCACACTAAATCCATACTAAATCCTTCACTTCAATTTCTTTTTACTTAAATTCTACCTCACTAAACAACTTTTTTTCCAATTACATTCCAGCTTTGTGATCTTATTTTTTTAACTGTGAAATTTACCATATATCTGTGCTGTTGCCTGTATTTCTCTTCCAATACTTTGGAACTGTTTTTCACACTGAATAGCTTGGCTTCCCTCTCTGCATAAATATCAACCCATATGAGATCTCATGTTCATTTCCCACGTCCATGTTTCTTTTTCATACCTTTCAGCAACCTCTATGTTTTTTACTCTTTATCTTGTCTCACATCCTCTTCCAAGAAGGCAAGTGTTTCTTCATCTGGATAATGTTTTGTTTTGATCTGTTGCATTAAGGATCTTAAATTATTATCTATAGCTTTTAACAGTTTTCCTTTTGTAAGTATTTTTCTTTCACCTAATTTACTTCTTACTCTTACTACATATCCTTTTGTCTGGAAAGTATGAAGAGTTTGTGTAATATTAATAATCTCTTCCTTATCCTCAATGGTCTACTTTACTGTCTCTCTGTTTCTTGCTTGGTCTATTAGTTCACAAAAACAAAACAAAAAAAATCTACTATGTACTTCTATGATGGGTGGCCACCTTTGCCTTGAGCCCAGCCTAACCCTGCTCTGAGAACTCCACACTGCCTTTTTTTCCAGTCCTGGCAATGGTGAACATACCAGGAGAGTTTTTTTTTATCCTGGGACCTGTGTACTCAGTCTTCTTTTTTTATTTTTTGACCTACCTTTCTCCATGATACATAGAATACAGTTTATATAACATTTTTGTCTTTTGTGAGATTTTGTAAAAACAGGATCTACCACATGAGAGTACTTACCACAACCTGAATTCAGTTCTAACAATACTACTCTCCTTTTCTTGCTGATTCTGTCTCTCCATTTGGACCCCAGCACAGCACAAGCAATGTCTCTTTGGGTCTTTTATCTAATCTCCAGCACTTGTGCCTGTTACACAGCATAGACGTCTGTATACAGAACTTTTACTGACAACAGAAAGGATCAAGATGGGAACTGTGTGAGGTGATTAGCAAAACCAAATAACATGATCTGATGGGAAGGAAAGCTTACTACTTGTATGTATCTGACAATTTATATCAGCATGGTCACTTGAACATCCAAAAATGCTGCTTAAAGACGCTAACTTCTGATTACTGGGGAGAAATATTGAAGCAACGGCCCATCAAGAAAGATCAATGAAGTCAAAGCTATGGGGTTTCCCAGACTGTCGTTGAACTGGACATGGATACTTACCTTTGTTTTATTCTTAAGATATAAGTAGCATCTTTACTGCTGTTTTACTACCTCATTAAATTTGACTGTTTATACATGGACTCTCATACCTATTGGATCTTGCCTGTAAAAGAAATTTAACAAAACACTGCCCCCCATTAGCAAATGAAATGACACATAGAAAACATACTACAATTAGGATGCAACATAAACAGCTATGCAGAAACTCCAAGTAAATGAAAAATATACAGGACTTATAGTACGCTTTTCCTTTAAAATATTTCTCTCACTACTTTGCACAGCAGTGGATAAATCACTACTGCACCAGAGAAAAGAAACATCAATGAAAGAGAGACTATGATATTATCACAGCTTAACATATATATATATATATATATATATTGTTCAGCTATATAAAATAAAGAATTTACAGAAATATCAAGTAAAACTGTGTCTTACCTCTAGACGGGATAACATTGGGATTACAATGGTAATATCTATTTGAGAAATGGTTTAAAACACGTTCTCTTTCCTGAGTCTCTCCCATTAGTGCAAATGTTTTGAGGAAATGTCTGAAAGAAAGTTGAGACTGCAGTTTATTACAGCGAGCTACACAGAGCTTGCATCTAACAGATGAGGGCAAACTGACATGATAACGTTATAAAGCAAAATGAAAACAATACACAAAACACCTTGACCAATGATTACATATGTATTCCTACGTGACTTAATTTTCACAAAAGGATTCTTCTGTTTTAAAAGACTAAATTATGTGCCACTGCACAACATAATGTTTTACTGTTTAAAGCATTTACAACAGTAACACATTTATTTTAGAAGAGTAAATGATTACAGATCTTTACTAACTACAACTGATTTCCAGAGTGAGTTGCATGGATCAGAAATTCTAACATAAAATTAGTGATAATATTATTTGATCCACACTGACAACGTGGAAATCTCTCTCACAAACACACACACACACACATACACTAGATAAAAACTAAAAATATCCATCCAATATAGACAAATTCACCAAATGGAAGAAATGATGAAAACAAAGTTTTTTTCCCCATTTCTATTCAAGATGAACTAGCATATGACAGAAACACCAAAATATATGTTCTATAGTGGAGAAACACAGTTTTGTGTACAAATGACAACTGAGACCATCATAATTTGCTAGGTGCATTAATAACTGGCTATGATGAAAATACAAACAAAAATAAATTTTGCTCCTTGTTATCAATGTTTGCTTCCAAAAATGAAATTGCAAGCACATACAAGCTTGCATTACTTTTGAATATGACTGTTTTCATGGAAACATTGTTTCCAGAAAATTTATATGGAGGCTTGCTTTGCTTCAACTTTGCGCAAAGTACTCTAAGTCTAAATCAGTCCCTCTCAGATCACTCCTCGGATAGAAATTTTTTTGGAAACGTCTTGGGGTCCACCTACCAAATCTGTAACATCAGAAGACTCTTCAACTAGGATCATACAACTGGAAATATCACTGGAAAAGTTACACTTACACTTCCATATCTCTGATGTGTGTTCTACATCCTGATCCTCTGGTCGCTCCCTCTGAAGTAAACCATTGACACTGAACTGTCTTCTGACATGGATAAAGTAGTTTGCAGTACACACTACACCTTAACACACACACACACACACCAGAATCTGTACAATACAGCTTTACAGCACTATGTTTGGTCCTTGAAATAACTGCATCCTTGTTGGAGACTTCATTAGTGAACGGTTTTCAAGAGTCTCAGCTAATACTGCAGGCTGCCTTGCACAACTGCCTCCAACATTACAAGTTGTGTAGCCAGACAGGACTTCTTCTTTTTTTTTTTTTTTTGCCCTTGCAGCTCACCATAAGCTGACTCAAGAATGCCCCGCCTACATCACTGGGCCTACCAAACCCAACAAACCTTCCCAAGGCTCTATACAGCCCATGTCTGGATATCATTAAGAAATGACATCTCAATATATATGCTGCTAAGGAGGATTTTTTATTTATGTCCTAGAGTCCCACCCCCAACATACACGCATATTGTTACAGGGACAGATGTGCAACTGACATGCTGTAGTATCACCCCGTACCTGTGATAACTTGGCCAATGCTCTATATCTCTGAAAACAATGCTCCCCATGTGTCATTGACCTCCGAAGCAGATAAACCGTGACGTGTACCCATGTATACACCCCCCAAAAGAATGGGTTTGCCCATCCTCCCTCGGCACCACCTCAAATGCCTGATCCTGGGTTGCCTAGGCCATAGCTAGAGCTTTATCCCTCTATGCCAAGCTGCTGGCTAGCCAGACAGGATTAGTCATAGTTTATGACAAAAACTACCTCCTTTATCTAGATCATTAAGTTGGTAAGGAAAGGACAAACCTGAAAAATTTACACATCTGACTGATAACATAGAAAACCAACCGACTACTGTAGTTATAAAATCAGTGATACAGTGCTGTACGAGTAACCTATAAATCTTCTTGAAAATTATTAAAGGCCTTCTGATGGATGAAAGGCTTGATCACTCCAAGGCCATTGCTGTGAATGGATTATGTCCTACCAGTGCAGGTAATGATGCAGCCATATTCAGCTCTTGTTTTCAAGATTTTGAAAATCTGACCTTTCCAGCTCAAAGAACTATTTATAAATTGTTAATGCCTGTCTCATTACTCTACCCTCAAAGGCTGGTATTTCACGCTCCTTGACAATCCTCACTTCTACTCCAACATTCATGTACATTATATTCATCTTTTGTGAGCTGCACATCCTGTAAATTACTTGATAAGGTCTATCATGGGTACATCCCGCTCTCTAGGAGAAAATTAATTTTTCTGTTTTGAAAGACAGGTAAGCAGATGTCTTCAGCATCTAGAAAGGCTTGGAAAGCCAGTATGAAGGTGGACTGATGAGGCGAACATGCAAACCATTCCAATGGAACACCCTCCTAACACATACCCATACAGTGATATTCACTAGTAATAGGTGACTCTATAGTCAGGCACACTGATGTCCCACTCACTAGGCTGAATAAGGAGAAGGTTACTGTTAGCTGCCTGTCGGGTGCCAGGATCCGCCACATAACACAAGCACTCGGGTCACTCCAGAACAAGTACAAATACAGCTCTGTCATTGTCCATGTTGGTGTGAATGACCTGAGCCGTACCTCCCTGGACTACATGAAAAGAGACATTGAAGAGCTGTCTGATCACGTAGCCCAGGCCGGTATGACCTTGACCCTGAGTAGCATCCTGCCCTCACCAAGAATGATACCATGGTATAAAGAAAAAATTATCAATTTCAACAATTGGCTAAGTTTCTGGTGTCATTCAAAGGGGATCCAGTGTCTTAATGCCTGGGATGATATGCTCGACAAGCCACGCTGCTTCGATAGAGAGCACTTGCACCTGTCACCCTTAGGCTTTCGAACACTGGCCAAGGCTTTTGCCACCCCCATAGTGCCTTTTTTAGGCAAGGCTCAAAAGACAAACTCACCACCGTAAATAGCACAAGTAACAAAAAAATGAGGGTAATGGCAGAAGTCTAAACATCAAAATGCACGCACTCTAGGCACTCCTCAGTATGGAGAAAATCGATTTATGTGCAGTAACAGAAACCTGGTTTAAGGCTCCAGAGAGCACCCCAGCACTACCAGGCTACAACTCATACCATTCATTTCGGCCACAGAACCTGGACCGAAATACAAAAGGTGGCAGCATATCCATATTCATCAAGGATACCTACACCTCCAGGTTAGTGGCACAGCACGATGCTTCAGAGATCATCCACGTGACTCTTAACAACGGGCAAAACTGCAATTCAAATTGTAGCTTACTACAGATCACCCACCATGTCCCAGGACCCCCACTCCGTAATTCTGGAAACACTGGGAAACATAAAGGTCCTACCAAACACCCTAATATTGGGTGAATTCACTTACCCAAACATTAACTGGGAGAACTACTCAAGTACTTACTCACTTGCCCAACATTTCCTAGAATTTATAAACTCAAACGCCCTGGATCAACTGGTCAACACTCCCACCAGAAGTAACAACATATTGGACCTGGTCATCACCAACATGGGCGACCAGTGTTCCACACCGGAGGTCAACCCCTCGCTGGTTAGATCTGACCATAAACAAATCACTCTGGATATCCACATTCTGCCCCCACCCCCGGACAAGGAAACCACCGTGAAAAACTTTTCAAAAGCAAACTTCACGTTACTTAAGACCGAGGTGGAAAGTTTCAAAGCCCCCATGCTAAAGGATAACACTGTCCAAGCTGCAAAATCCTTTACTAATGCATTCTACGGGCACCTACAAGAATGCATGGATCATGCTATCCCAAGCAAAACCAAGACTCATTCCTCCAAGCAAAAGAAACCAGTCTGTAGGACCCCTGCCATAAACAAGCTATACAATAGAAGGAGGAAACTGGCACAGAAAAGGGTAAAATCCCAAGAAAGGAAGACATCCCTGATCAGTATCAGCAAGAAACTACGATCCCTCATAAAATCATCCAAGGCGAGCTTCGAAAGAAAAATTGCCAAGGACTCCAAAGATAACCACAAGGTATTCTTTAGCAATGTCAAGAATCTAAATGACAATGCTCAGATCTGCTCAGAGTTAGTGCAGAATGGCACAAAATACACTGAACCGACCGATATCGCCAACATCCTGGCAGACAGGTTCAGTGCAAACTTTACCCCCCTCTCACCCCCAAAAAGGCCCATAACCATACCAGAAGAATGTAGAGCCACTGAAATCATGGACATTCAGGTTAAAACAGCCCTCTCCGAAGCCAAAAACACAGCATCAATGGGACCGGATGGTGTCCCAGGCTGCATCCTACACGAGTTCAAAGATGAACTAACCGCTCACCTAAACACACTGTTCAAACTCAGCCTCTCCACTGGCTATGTACTCATAGAGAGGAGCACAGCAATGGTTATCTGCTCCACAAAGGTGGAGCCACAACAGACCCAGGGGAACTATCGCCCTATAAGCCTGACTAGCTTGGTCTGCAAGGCTATGGAGCGCATCATCATGGAACTCATTAACAGAGACATTGGGAAACTCCAAACATGGACCCTACCCAGTTCGGCTTTGTTAAGAGCAGATCATGCCTCCTAAACCTGGTGGACTTCTTTGAGACAGTTACCAAGGCTATAGACGAGGGAAAGGTGGTACACACAGCCTACCTAGACCTCGCAAAGGCCTTCGACACCATTCTGCATTCTGGTATTACAGACAAGTTCTCCAGCCTGAACATAAACCCCTACGTCACAAGATGGGTTGCCAACTGGCTCACAAACAAAACCCACATGGTGAGAGTTGCAGGAGCTAGGTCCAACTCTAAACCATTTACAAGTGGCATTCCCCAGGGCTCAGTCCTAGGACCCCTCCTGTTTGGCATATACTTCTCAGAGATACAGGCAAGCACAGGAGGACTATGGCTGACCAAGTTCGCAGATTACTGCAAACTAGGGCCTATAATTTACTCTCCAGCTGACTCAGACATCCTCCAAAAGGGTCTCACTGAGACGGATACCTGGTGTCAAAATCATGGTCTCAAGGTAAATGTCAAAAAGTGCATAGTCATCCCCTTTGGAAAAAAACAAAGTACCCACAAACTACCACATAGGTTGTAGTCCCCTAAATACGGAAGACGTAATAAGTGATCTGGGGACCCAAGTAGACAGTAATCTCTCCTTTGATAATCACATTGCCAAAGTGGTTAGAAAATCCTTCTATGTGACCAACCTAATCACAAAAGGGTTCGCATCCAGCTTAAAAGAGGTCATTGTGCCCTTCAACTCATCATTCATCAGACCCATCATAGAGTACAATGTCCCATTTGGGATGTACCTTACAAGACACCTGCAACAGCTGGAAAGACCACAGAAGTACCTCACCAAGAGGATCACTGGCCTCAAACAGATGTCCTATGCAGCTCGACTGAAGAAACTCCAGCTGTACTCGGTTGCATACCGCCTTCTCAGAGGTGATCTCTGCCTGACATACAAGGCCATGTCCAACCCAGAATTGATGGACATACTCCACCTAAAGAAAACCATATCCTCTCAAGCCACACGCACTAGGGATCTAAACCTCACCACAACAATAAATAGGACGTGCTGGAGGGATAGATTCCTGTCCCAGAAACTTCCCATGCTTTGGAACAAGATTCCAATCTACATTAGGCAGAGCTCCTCACTAACACTCTTTAAGAGAAACCTTGACGAGTGGATGGGAAGCAAAGTTTTCCCCGGGGATCACTTCAGTGGCTCTGCTGGACAGAGGCACAGGAAACTAATCTAAGGGGGCGGCGAAAGCCAACACATTCTGGCTAGGCTTATAAATGCCTTCAAGCAGATAGCCTAGTACCTACCTATGAACCTATGTGGCATGTATGATTCTAAATACATCTGCTGGAACATCCACTATGATACTCCTGATCTGGGTTTGCCTGGATACATCTTTCTCTCGGTTTTCACCAAGGTTGACAATATACTTACACTAACCCCACCTTTTCTCCATACTGAAGGATAGCAATCTTTATGGATGTTCAATTGTCTCCTCAAAAACTAATTCTAGAATGATCCAGACTAATTCCTGAGGCTGAGTCATAAATGGCACAGGCAGATTATTTTGCCTGTGTAAAAGTAAGACAGGTAACAAGTGAAATAAACATTTGCCATTACAACATTCCAAAGTGCAATAACAATCTTTTGACTATCATCTTCTGATCAAAGACTCAGGGTGACGGAGTGGGAAAAAAAACAAGAAAGAACAAGACTATCAAATCTAGGGCTTTTGGCAATATCTAAAGTCAGAATCTGTGGACCATTCTTAAGTGTTCCTCACCATTTTACATAATGTCAAGCAATGAACACTACCTGCTCTTTTTTTTTTTTTTTTTTTTTTTAACCAAAGTTACTGCATTGTAAAAATCAAACAGGGAAGAACAGGAAAGGAAGAACAGCCACACCTGTAAGGAATGATGAAACAAGAGTACTTAGTTGTGGTCAGTATATAAGAGCCAAAGAAAACTACCTGCTCTTAAACTGCAATGGCACGGTGCCTGAACAAAAAAAAAGATGATAAGATTTCAATTCGCTAATGACATCCTGTCCTTCAAGATCATGCAGGTTGATATACAGTACATGTAATACTGCTGTTCATGTGATGGAAAAGTGGTCACACTTAACTGGGTCTATATTAGTCGAACGAAAACCGGAATGCGCGCATCCACTTTGTGCAACACAAAATGAGCGAATGTAGCAAACATCGAACCAAAAAAATAAAAAAAGTAACACACGGAAACATTTACTAACTGTTTTATGCAGGGAGGCAAGCCCTCCTGCACCCCCCCACACACCCGCTACTTAAATATACCAACTCCGAGATCGCACTTCACTGAAGTAAAGGGAAGAATTCCCTGCGGTGATTTCCATGCATTCCTTCGATATTTGTGACATTCGCTCCTTTTGCATCGCTCAAAGTGGATTCGCACATTCCGGTTTTCGTTCGGATAATATAGACCCCACTTAATCAACAGTAGAGGTGCACATATGCAACATGATCCAAGATAAAGAAAATACATTACTGTGCTAATGATAAATATGGGCTTAGACTCTAATTCCAAGCCAGAAAGGCCTAAATTGACAAATATAAAGAACTACAGACAGTGCTCTAACACTTAACATTTGTGATATGCATTACAGTTGCACTTGAAGCATTCTGCCTACAAAGGCTGACTACATAAGAATTCTTGTCAGGTTAAAAGAAGGGTCATATCTGCACTGGTCTAGACAATCGGAATCAAATACATGAAGGAGCACGCATATCCTGTCAATCCCCTCCAGGTTACAGATGCTTGTCATGTGTTTCCTGCCAACAAGATATGGATGTTAACATAAGGACACATTTCAGAGAGTCCACAGAAAGTCATTTAATTTTTTTCCTGATGATATTTTGTGATACAAATGTGCACAGTTCAGATAACACTATACATTATACTTGACCTGATGAATGACATATTCTAGGAAGAGTTCACGCTAAATACAGACAAGAACCTGGATTGACTCAACATGACACACTGTACTTACCCTATCCTGTCTGACCTGGGTCTTTGCTAAAAAATATTCAGGACACATCAGTTCATTTACCTGGCTAACAAACTAATAAATTAAGACTAAAAGAAATGTGGTGTGTTTATATCTGTTCACAAACATAAACCTATAGGCACTGTTTAGGAAGGCTTTAAGACGGACTTTAATTGTAACGTTTTGCAAGTACAGAATTCAGAGTTTAGAATTCATTCATTTATTTTTTACCGGGGTAGTGCACTGAAAAATATTGACCAATTTTTGGCTCTGCTCGGCTGGCTGCCCAGGTGAAATACAAAACATTTCACAAACAAAAAATATAGAAATGCAGGCAATAACAGAGTAGTTCAGACTAATGACATTGAGGAAGAACTCTGTACTTACATTCTACTGAACAAGCAGAGTGCAATGTACAATCAAGCAGGGTGTAATGTAAAATATATACATTACTTTCTAAAGTTGGACAATCTTCAGAGTATCCTGATAAAGAAAAGACTCAGAAAGGAGATAGGTAAGATGCCTTAAAGGAGAAAGCATGTGTAGTGCTGAGAAGTTTGGTTCTAGGGGTAATGAGAGTGTGGCTTGTAAGTAGTGTCTGCAGTTGTGTGAGAAGGTTTTTAATGAAGTCTACCTGCAAGGGAGGTAAATATGTAGAGATGGAGTAGTTTGTAGAGCTGGGATCCTCACAGTAGGTTAGATCTTTGTTTTATGTGTAGCCATTTGGCTTTTTCTAGGCAAATACAGTGATCCTCACAGAGAGGTGTTTGTAATGAACCTGCAGATGTTGTTAGAGATAGTCTGGAGTGTGGCAATGGTTTTCATGAAAGCAGAAGCAAGAATTGGGAGCTTATATTCAAGTTGAGAAAGGAGAACTCCTTTGCCAATGGCTACTCTGGATGGCTGGGCTAGAAAAGGGGAATCTTTTTTTGGCCCAGAAGGGAGGGAGTTTACTTTGGCTCTCACTTTGTCTGTCTGGAAAAGTAAGTTTAGTGAATGATCAAGCCATAAACCTAGGTATCTGAAGGCAGAGGTTGTCTCTGTGGAATGGTTGTATAGGTCAAAGACAGTTAAAGAGTCAGGTGCTTGGTGAATTTTCTCTGGAGTTCCAAAAAACATACTTTTGGTCTTGGTGGGGTTAGCAATAGTTTACGGTTAATGAACCATTAGTGGAGTTCATGTAACTCTGAATTGGAACTGGCACTGAACGTTGATGTGAGAGCAACCTGACTGGTAAATTAGCATGTCATCAGAATATGGGATAAGTGGGAGATGAGGGAGCTCACAAGAAGTTTGTTAATGAACATGGAGAAGAAGAGTGGGGCAGGAATGGGTCCTTGTGGTACACCTTTGGTAATAAATGCAGATTCTGATTGGGAACATCCTATTTTAAATCTGAAGTGTCTGTCGGTGAGACAGTTGTTAAACCAGGGAGCAGCCTGATAGCAATTTCAATCAGTTTATTTTGGAGAAGTTAGAGGTCAAATTCCTTTGTCAGGTCTATAAATAGGGCACCTCTAAGGAGACCACTGTCAGAATTCAGCAGAATGTCATCAGTTGGAGACCAAAGTGCTGACAGTTTTTCGTCCAGGCTAGAACCCATGTTGTTTGGAGGAAACTGGGTGGTACTGCTGGCTATACAGGGAGTGTTGTGTGTAGACTATCTGTTTGAGAAGTTTGCTCAGAATTGGGAGGATGGATATTGGACAGAAATGAAAGGTATCTTTTGGGTTGCTTTACTTTGGAAGGGATTTAATTAGAGGAGTTTTTCAAATCTGTAGCATGATATTATGTGTGTGACATGGATTATATATGTGGGTGGCAGGAACACAAAGATGCCCTCTGCATGGATGTATGTACCAGGGGGGTTATGTTGTTAGATCCAGGAGGGGTGCTGGAGGAAATATTTTATTTATTTTTATTTTTTTATTTTATTTTATTTTACATTTGTTGACTGGGCTAGTCCAGCTGGATACATGTCCATTTTCAGTGGAGGCCCGGGGAGAAAAGCTCCAGTTAAAAACATATTAAAAACATGCAAAACATCTATAAAGAAGGATTGAAAAAATAGCCTAACATAGACTTAAGAACAATAAACATAAAAATTCAGATATTTGAGAATAGTGCTGAGATAGAATGTTACAGAATCAGAATAAGTCATTTTACTAAAAAAATGACTTTAAAAACATGACTGGAACACAGATGCATAAACATGACTAAAAAAATGACTAGAACAAAGATACATGCTGAGAGGTACTCTGGAATATCAGAGTTAGGAATTAAGAAAGAAAGTCAAGTAGAATAGGGACTTCTTCAGTTTGTATGCATTTGAAGTAGAAGACGGTGATGAATTGTGGTGGAGTGGGCCATGCATGACCTGTGGGAGATGTGGAGTTTATTGACGGGAGTTTGCTACATTTTGTAAGGAAATCTTCTGGAGAAAGTTTTGCTGTACCACACTGAATGGTGTTTGTAGAGAGGGTATCATGAGGAGGTTTTCTTACAGTAAATATGGTAATCTCATTTCAAAAATGTTTGGGGAATGTAATAATTTGTTTCTTTGTTTTGAGATTTATTTTGTGCCTTCTGATGGTCTTCTTGAATAGGTTATATAAGACTGTAAAGGAGGTGAGGCCTGTTTCCATTTTTGTCATGCTTCATGCCTTACAGTTAAAAGAAATATTTGAGTACAGCAGATGTCCATTCAGTTTTGGTGGGCTTATAAAGCTTGTGGATAAGGAGGAAGAATTTGTCTTGCAGCTGGAATGCAAAGATGGTTAGGCTTAAAGCTGCTGTATTAAGTGTCATGTAAAGACAGTATATGGTGTGACAAAGGGGGATACTGCCAGCACAGCTAGCTGGAATTTTGTAAATAATGACATGCCATTTGAGAATATCAACATGACTTATATAAGATGCTTGTGTTACAACTTTATTAGAACTGTATGTTATGTGTATATCAAACCTGTTTGTACAAATGTGTGTTGAAAATGTTTTTGCAAAGTGCTTGAAATGTATCCACAGTGTGCCCTACTGGAAAAGAACAGAAATGTACATGCACTATTGTAACAGTTTAAATGTATACATTTTAACACAGGAATCTGGAACACAGAAGGTTAATGTCAGTCTAGCAAAACTTCAGGAAAAATAGCTAAAATTAAATTACTTTATGGCAGCTAAAGACAGAATGTCTGTACTAGGGAGTTGTCTGTACTGTCTTTCGGGTGAAATAATTACTAGTTTTGAAATGTGAAGGAAGGCAATTGTTTTATGACTTCCAGCTTCTGCCAGAGATCTGAGGTCTATGTATTTTCACAGGTAGATGTTAAATACAGCTAGCTTCCAGCAGTGGGGATTTCACCTGGGATAGAGTCAGATGACAAGAAATTATGTCATTCTGCAAGCTATCCCAGCAGTAATATTTGAGATAGTGATTTGAAAAGTCTCCTAGACAGACACAGCATTCTGCATTCTGTCTTGGACCTGACAACAACTAAAGAGGATCAATTCACCACATCTGCCTTGCTCTTAAGTAAGTTAACTAGGGTATAGTAATTCTCTTAGACTCAGTCAGGAATATAGTGAAACAGCATAGTTTATGTGTTTTTCTTTATTTATTTTGAAACTGTCCTGCAATGTTGTTTTAAATATTTCCTGTGGTTTTCAACTCTGATGTCACTGTGAATAAATACTGAGTATCGTCTCGTTCTTTTATTATTTATTATTAAATATATTTAAACATTTCACTGTGGCTAATCTTTGTTAGACATTTTTACGTTTTGAGAGTACTTGCATATTTACTTGGTGACAATGTGGGCCACTCCTAATATCCTTGCTCTTGGTCAAACTACCATTCATATTAATAGTAACATTACACAGTAAGACTGGACAACCTATGTTAAGGGCCTTAAAGTAGCTGATAAGGAGTTGGCTGGTGGCAGTGATAACCACCTTATAGTTTGGGCAAAAGGGGGCATAACTAGCAAACCTGTGTCAGCCTTTCCCAGGTGTGTGTGTGCGTGTGTGTGTGTGTGTGTGTGTGTGTCTGCTACTTGGGCAGGGATACGAAGCACCGGTTGGACAGAGAGGGTGCTGTATGTCTTGGCTTGGCCACTCAACTGAGACCTCAACTCTATAGCTCAGCCAGTCTGTAGTCTTATTGGGGATCTGGAGAAAGAGGGAGAAACCAGCTCCAGACTAACTGTGGTCTCTGTGTGCTCTTAAGGGAAATTGCACTTGATGCAGAAAGCTGCATCTGGAAATACTGTGTGTGTACTTGCCACCTTTTCAGGGAACGTCCTCTATTGTTGCCAGTGGTGAGGATTGAGGCTCCTTAATTAGTGGTCCAGTGGTGGGGCGTCATATTTATTGATTGGCAGTGGTAGGATATGCACATATTGGTATTCAGTGGTGTGGATACTGAACTCCTGTAGTCTGTAAACAGTTGTCACTAAAGAAGGTATTTGTACTCTCAAACAGCCACATGGTAGACATTCAGAGTTTCAAATCAAAACAGTTTTACTTATTATTTGTTAGCTTACTTAGTCAGGGAGAGCAGGCAAGAATGTTACCAGAGGAGTATGGCAAGCTGACAAGGAGCCAGTTGGCTGAGATGTGCCAGGACAAAGGATTGGCGCATACCTACCTGACTAAAGCAGAAATTATTGCAACCTTAACCACAGTTGCATCACAACCAGCAACCAGGAGGACAACCAGACTGGCCTTGGGGATATACAACTCTCACAAAATGGACAGTTCAACCTTGCCTCAGAGGACTTTAAAATCCATCTGGAGTTAAAGAGACTTGAACAAAAGGTCAAACATTTGGAAATAGAATCAGCAGAGAGACTGCGGAATTTGGAAGTTGACGTAGAATCAGTAGAAAGAGTGAGACATCTGGAAGCCAAACAAAATGAGAGGCAGAGACAACATGAAAAGGAGATGCTGACTCTTTGCCAGAGTCATGGAGGTAATGGGGAAGGGAATAATTGAACCTCAGAAGCAATAAAGGTCAGTAACTTCCTTCCACAACATACAGAGGGTCATAATTTTGATAGTTTTGGTCATATCTGAAATGTTACATAAACAGTATAATGTTGACCAAGGGCTCTGTCTATGGTTCTTGACCCCCTTACTCCATGGTAACGCTGTAAAGTACAGTTGTGTACCTACCATAAATGTAGATGTTCGAGTGTATTCACTGTTGCAGTCATTACAATTGAGTTATCCTGCTGGCAGGCTACCCGCAGTCGGCCCGAGTTCCAAAGTCTAGGTCAGGCGTCGGTTGCTGTCGCCTCCTCCCTGACGTCAGTGCGCCAGGGGTATAAAAGATGCAGCCGATGCCATTTTCTTCAGTTTTTCTTGCCCCAGATGTCAGGTGCCCCTAAAATGGTAGGCTAAATTATGCCAATAAGCACGCATGTACAAAAAACAACTTTTCCTTCATCTACAAGCAAATACACCACATAGGTTGTATAGAATAGAGAAGTACAGATAAGTCCCAGCAAAGAAAAAGGGGGATGGTGGGAGGGTAACCTGGACTGCAACAGTGAATACACTCGAACATCTACATTTATGGTAGGTACACAACTGTACTATGTTCATCGTGTTTCACTGTTGCAGTCATTACAACTGGGTTGAATCCCAAAGCTAAGGTTGGGAGGCTGGTGCTAAATAGGATTAGGAGAGGCTATCCGGCCCTGCAGAACTGCAGTGGCAAAGCCTGTCCTGGATTTGGAGTAGAGAGGTAAGTGATAGTGCTTTGTAAAAGTATGCACTGAACTCCAAGTTGCAGCCTCTAAGATGTCTTTGGTTGGTACTCCTGTGAGGAAGGCTGCTGAAGTGGCTGCTGCTCTGGTTGAATGTGGCCTAATGCCCTTAGGCACTGATTTGCCATGCTGTGAATAGCAGAAATGAATGCAGTGGCCTATCCACTTTGAAATAGTCTGCTTTGAGATAGGCTTTCCTTGTGATCCTGCAGCATATGCCACTAGAAGTTGTTCAGTCTTTCTGAAAGCTTTGGTTCTGTCCAAGTAGAAGCGTAGCTGCCTGTGAATGTCCAAAGAATGCAGAATTCTCTCACCCTTTTCTGTGGGTTTGGATGAAAGGTAGGCAAATGAATTGTTTGGTTAAGGGCCACACTGGACACTACCTTAGGCATAAATGTAGGGTTTGTCCTCAGAGAAACCCTGTCAGGATGGAAAATGATAAAAGGTTCCACAGCCATGAGTGCCTGTAACTCTGAGACTCGTCTAGTGGAGGTTATTGCTAGGAGCAGAGCTGTTTTCCAGGATAAGAATTTTATATCAGCTGCAGAGGCTGGCTCAAATGGAGGCAGTGTGAGATTTTCCAAGACATAGTTGAAGTCCCATGCAGGTATTGGTGCTCTCCTTGGAGGTCTTATGTTTTTGACCCCTCTGAGGAACTGCCTTAGTAATGGATGAGAAAAGATAGGTGGTTCTGTATTGTAATGAGCTGAAATGGCAGAGGCATGAATTTTAATTGATGAAAAGGAAAGGCCTTTATCAAGCATCTCAGTTAAGTATTGCAAAATCTGAGGAATATTTGGAACAATCGTGTCAATACCTTGTACCTGGTTCCAAGCACAGAATCTCTTCCATTTTTCTGCATAAGATTTTCTGGTGCTAGGCCTCCTGGCCTCCAAAATAACATCCATCACTGCTTTAGAGAGAGGTGTGTCTTGAATGGCTACATTATCCGCCATGCTGCCAGGTTTAAGGTCCTGAGTTGGCTGTGCAGTATCTGACTGTCTTGTTGGGTCAATAAGTGAGGAATTTGAGGAAATGTCCAAGCTGGGCATTAATACAAGCTCTTTAGGACTGGGTACCAGTGCTGGCGGGGCCAGTCTGGGGCAATCAGTATCATTTTTGGTTTCTCTTGTCTGACCTTGAGGAGTACCTTGGGGAGGAGAGGCAGAGGAGGAAAGGCAGAGGAGGAAAGGCATATACTGTTAGATTTTTCCAGCTGAAAGATAGAGCATCCACTTTCAATGCTTGCTTGTGATAAGTCCTTGTGCAGAATCTCTGTAGTTGGTAGTTGTGAGGGGAGGCAAATAGGTCTATGTCCGGGCATCCCCAGGTCCTTGTTATCATGTTGAAGACTTGTGGATCCAATTTCCACTCGTGGGGATCCATTAGGTTTCTGCTTAGTTCGTCTGCCAGAGTATTTGTCCTTCCTGGCAGGAATTGTGCTTGCAGATGTACTTGGTAAGTCAATGCTGTGTCCCACAAGTTCATGGCTAGCCTGCAGAGTGGGTAGGATTTTGTGCCTCCCTGCTTGTTTATGTACCACATGACTGTAGTATTGTCCGTCTTTATCAGTAGTTGTCCTGGATAAAGTAGATCCTTGAAGGCTGTCAGGGCATTCTGAACAGCTAGCATCTCTTTTTGATTGATATGTAGATGCATTTGACTTGCGGACCATGTGCCCTGAGTACATCTTCCTACCATATGGGCCCCCCAGGCATAATCTGATGCATCTGTTGTCAATGTCTGCCTGGCTGTGGGCAAGGTGAATGGCTGTCCCGTGTTGTGGTGACAGGCTTTTGCCCACCATCGAAACTCCTGTTACAGGCAGGGAATGAGGGTAATTATTGTTTCCAGGCTATGGCAATGTTGAGTCCAAACACTTTTTAGATACCATTGAAGTTTCCTCATATGCACTCTTGCATATGGAATTAGGATCAGGATGCCATGAAACTCAAGGCCTTCAGAATTTTTCTTGCAGATAACTGGGTCTTTGTTGCCAACATTTTTAAATAAGTAGTCAGTTGTCTGTGCTTGTCTGGCATGAGATAAGCCATCTGGGCAGTTGTATTTAAGCTTGCACCCAGGAATATTATCTCTTGAGAGGGTACGAGTTTTGATTTATTTTCGTTTACTGTGTACCCTAGACCTGTTAGTAATCTTTTTACAAACGCCAGATGCTGTAGTAGAATGTCCTTGTTTTCTGCTTGAATAAGGCAGTCATCCAAGTAAGGATATATTTGTGTTCCTCTTTGTCTGCAAAATGCAATTACTAGTGCCAGGCATTTTGTGAAGACCCTGGGCGCAGTAGATAAGCCAAAGGGCAGTGCAGAGAATTGGTAGTGCATTGAGCCAGCTATAAATCTGAGGTATCTTCTGCATTATTGTCTGATTGGGACATGCAGGTATGCCTCTTTTAGGTCTAAAGTCACAAGCCAAGCCTTCTTGCCCAGCATGGGCAGAAGCTGCTGCAGAGTTAACATTTTGAATTTTGGAATATCCAGGAATGTGTTTAGGATAGACAGGTCAAGTATTGGTCTCCAGGCTTTGTCCTTTCTGGGCAACAAGAATAGCCTTGAGTAGAATCCTAGTCCCTGCTCTTGCTGTGGTACTAGCTGAATGGCTCTCATGTCCATGAGGGATGAAACTTGTTTTTGTGTCTCTGCCCATTGATTGCGTGGCAGGTCTGGCATACCGTTTGGCCTTGGCAGGGTGGGAAAGTGGAACCTGTTGCCTTGTGATACGATATTTAAGACCCATTTGTCCTGGGTGATCATGTGCCAATTTTGTGAAAAAAGTGCTAGTTTCCACCCCAAAGGGGCTGCCACAAGATAAGTGCTTGGTGCTGGCAGGAGAATGTCATTCAGACTGTTTCCTGTATGGCTGTGACTTTTCCTCTCACTTTTGGAGGTGGAAGCACCCCATTGTTTAGGCCTGTATGAGCCTTGGGGTTGTGATCTGCCTCTTGGGTGTCTGTATCTGCCTCTTTGTGGCCTGTCTGACACTGGAAAGGACCAATTCTTTGTAGGCCAGTTCCTGCTAAATCTGGGAGGCTGTACCTGCAAGAAATCCTTGACTGTTTGCATAGACTTAGCTTTGTCCTCTTCAACACCTCTTCTGCTTTAACACCAAACAAGGTATCATGCTGTAATGGAGCATCTAATAGTTTTGCTTTAACATGATCAGGCAGATTCTGTTCTTTTAACCAAGCATGCCTCCTAATGACAGAACCTGTAACAGCAGCCCTGCAGGAGGCCTCTAGAGAATCAAAACCACATTGCAAAGTATGCTTTCCCATTTGTTCAGCTGCATGCAATAAATCCTGCATTTCTTTGTTTTCTGCACATTTTGAATTTGTCAGCATTTTCTGTTTAAGCAGTGACATAAGATATTGCTGATATTTAAGCATATGAAACTGACAGCCAAGGTAGCAGAAGTATAAATCTTTTTCCCCCATCTGTCCAGGGCCCTTGAATCCCTATCAGAGGGGATAGGGCTTTTTGCAGTGGAAGCCTTGACCCCTTTGGGACCCTGAGAGATAGTTTCTGGGTCAGCAGCAGGGTTTTTATAAAGAAATTTATGTGAATCAGGAACCCTGTAGTATCTGTCTGGCTTAACAGGAGCTGGTGGTAAAGAGTCAGGAGACAGGCCGGACTCTGAAAATACATCATCTACAATGTCTAAAACAGGAGGGAGAGCAAGGGGCCTATGCTAAGGTAATAAAAGGAAGTCTCTGAGCCTTTTCTTGGATTCTGAGTAATCTTGCCTCTCCCAGTGGAAATGCTCCCTCATAGTATGCAGGGTCTCCCCAAAAGAATAATCCTCAGGAGGAGAGGCTGAAGGGATAGGTTCTTCAGCATCAGAATCCTCAAAGGGAGGAAGAGAATATTCCTGTTCAGTAGAGGAATCAGAAGAAATGGAAACCTGATCTGAAGATTCATATTCTATCTCTTGCCTAGGCCTCTTATCAGGAGGGGGATGGGAACCCCTGATCAAAGTAATTAGGTCTTCGGCCATTTTAAGCATCTGTTTTTTAGGCATGGTGGCCTGTCCAGGAGAATGCTGTAATTGTTTCTGTGTCTTTAGAGCTGCTTTAATCTTTGACTTTGAAGTTGAAGTTGGTTTCACATATAACTGTGTAGGCCTGAAAACACCCTCAGAAGCCGATGCCTGCTCAGTGGCTCCAGACCCATCTGAGGGAATAGTTTCTGAGTGTCCAATACCTTGAGTTTCCAGTGGCCTAGTCAGCTCCACGTGGGAGTTGAAAGCGACCTGTGGCTCTGAGGCAGCGGGTGTCAGGGGCTGCGAAAGCGCCTCACTGAGAACCGGCGAACCGGCGATAGGCCCAGCGGAAGCCTCGTTGTCAGTCTTGGACCTCGGATGCCTGTCCTCTTCTTTTTCTTTGCGCTTTTTATAAACTCCGGTAGTCGGCTGTTCCAATGGCATTATATAATTGAATCTTCTGCCAAAGTAATGAAATGCAAAATCGTACTGACGCTTAATAGTGCATTGGTTAAATCTAGCACAAAACCGACAACTAGCAACGTTGTGGTCAGGGCCTAGGCAAGGAATACAGTAAGAATGAAAATCCTTATGAGGTATTTGCTTCCCACAAGAAATACAGTTATTAACTTTTTCTGACACATCGGTCTGGAGCAAGAAAAAAAGTTTCCCCAACGAGGTACTTAGCTTTATTGAAGACTATGGATCTGAAATTTGAATTTGAAAATCTCAGGAGTTGGCCGACCGGCACTTGCGAACTGCTTTTGCTTCGGGCACCGCGCGGCAAGAAAGACTGAAGAAAATGGCATTGGCTGCATCTTTTATGCCCCTGGCACACTGACGTCAGGGAGGAGGCAACAGTAACCGACACCGGACCTAGACTTTGAAACTCGGGCCGACTGTGGGTAGCCTGCCAGCATGATAACCCAATTGTAATGACTGCAACAGTGAAACACGATGAACATCTGCTATTTCTAAATTGTCTGATACTGATTGCTTAAATTATAGTACTGTTAAAAATTGTTTAATACAGCATTTTAAGTTAACACTTGAAGCTTACCGAAAAAAATGTCATGAGCACAGAAGCACGGCAGATGAAAGTGTGCGTGAATATATTGCTATATTATTATATAAATTATAGTACTGTTAAAAATTGTTTAATACAGCATTTTAAGTTAACACTTGAAGCTTACAAAAAAAAGTTTCATGAGCACAGAAGCATGGCAGATGAAAGTGTGTGTGAATATATTGCTGAGTTAAGCACTTATTTTGAAAGGTGGGTGAGTGGGTGTCAGGTCACCACTTTTTGAAGGGCTGGCAGACCTTTTGGTGAGGGAACAAGCCCTTAGCACTTTACCTGAGGACATGAGAATGTGGTTAGCAGGCAGGGAATGTAATACCACAGATGAGTTGGGGAAAGGGAGACCTACACCTAGCAAGCAGGCCATCACTACACAAAAAAGGATACCCAGTGCTGCACATGGGTCTCAAGAAACCCATGGTGGGCAGCCTAAACCGCCCCAACACTGTCCGCCAGTAGCAGGGGAAGTCACTAGTTTAGGTACATGGCCAGGATCAAGTGTTAAATGTTTTAAATGTAACCAGTGGGGCCATGTAGCATAAAGATGTCAATGGAGGCAAGGTGGGGAACAAAAGGTGGGAGAGACAGTAAGTGGGAATGACAGAATGCCAGCAGTAAGTTGTATGGAGACAACAAGAGTACCAAACTACCATAAGAGGTTATACCCTATCTCAGTAGATGGAAAACAGGCCACTGTTAAGACAGACATAGCCTCGGACCTAACCGTTGTGAAGCCTGCAATGGTTAAAGAGGAGCACTACTTGCTTGGGCAGTCTACTCTAGTCAGAGCTTTAGGAGAGACCCCATTCCAAATACCTTTGGCTAGGGTTCACCTTCACTGAAATGGTGGAAAAGGAAGCAAGCGAGTAGGTGTGTTTGAGGATATCCCTGCAGATGTCCTGATAGGGAATGATTTTGATAATGTAGTACCTTGTGTGCATGCAGTTACACATGGTCAGGCTTGGAGACAAGTATGTGGGCCTGGTAGCCTGGGGTGGACCCAGACAGACCACACACTTAAAGCTAGGACTAGTGAGGTGCCTACTTCAGGGAGGGAGCTACCCTGTAGCAGTGAGACCGAAGGTCAGCCACAGCTGCTTGCAGGTACTGATGTTCCCTTGGACAGAGTAACTGCAAGGGCAGAGATGAGTAGCAGTACCAAGGCTGACAGTGAGGCACACTGTCAGATGATACCAGACTTCCTGTGGAAGGGGAGTTGGGAAGGGTTACAAAGAGAGAGTTGAGACAGGCTCAGCTCTCACACCATACATTACAGGGTTAGAGGGAGGTAGCCAGAGAGGTGCCTGATTTTTAAGGAAAAGAGGAGTCTGTAAACTGGGACAAACTGTTACTATATAGAGAGTGGACCCCTGAAGAAGGGCTAGAAGGTGAGAGAATATAACAGTTGGTAATGCACAGAGCCATCTGGCACTTCTAGCCACAGTCCATGACATTCCCTTTGCAGGTCATATGGGCATAAAGCGTACAAAGATATGTAATATGCAGAACTTCTATTGACCTAGAATTTCCAGAGATGTAGCAGGATACTTCAGGACCTGTGAGCAGTGCCAAAAGGTAGGAAAGGCAGGAGACAAGCTCAATGCTCCTCTGATACCTTTGCCTGTGATTGAGGAGCTGTTTCAGATGGTAACTATGGATATTGTAGGGCCTCTGAATATCCCAAGTTCCACAGGGAAGAAGTATATCCTAGTGGTAGTAGATTATGCTACCAGATATCCTGAGGAGGTGGTTCTGTCTTCCATTCAGGCAGAAAAGGTGGCAAATGCTTTGTTACAGATTTTCAGCAAGGTAGGTTTCCCAAAGAAATACTGACAGAGGTGCCAATTTTATGTCAGACCTGCTGGTTTGTCTGTGGAAGCACTGTGGGGTGAAGCACCTAAAGACCACCCCTACCATCCTCAGACTAATGGTCTGGTGGAGAGGGGAAGCTCTACACTACAGACCATGCTACTGGCATTTGCAGACCAGTTTAAGAGGAAGTGAGACAAACAGTTCCCCATCTGTTGGTTGCGTAGAGAAAGGTGTCCTGGAATCCACAGGTTTTTCACCCTTTGAACTGCTGTATGGCCATAGGGTGAGGGAACCTCTTGATTTGATTTGTGATGAGTGGGAGGGTGAGTGTGAATCCCACAAGGAGTCTGTTGTGGCATATGTCCTAAACCTCAGGACAAGGCTTACTCAGGGAACTCATGTGGTTGGCCCAGGAGAACCTGGCAGAAGCCCAACAGCAGAAAAAGGTCCGGTGTGACAGGAATGCTCGAGCTAGACAGTATGCTATGGGGCAGCAGGTTATGGTTCTCATTCCTGTCAGACACAACAAGCTGCAGGCAGCTTGGGAGGGACCCTTCAAGGTAGTAAGGAAGGTCAGTAATGTTAACTACATGGTAGAACTGCTAGGTAGGAGGCAGGGGCACACATTGTACCATGTTAACACGATGAAACCTTACCATGATAGACAGACCCTAGTGCTGAGTATTTGCAGTGGATGGCAGGAGGAGTCTGAGGAGGATCTGGTGACTGATCTCCTCGATGAGCAGTGATACAGGTGTCTGGGGGCATGTTCACTGGGAAACCAGGGTGCACACACCTGGTGCAGAACCATGTGGATACAGGACTCCAATTTTTTCAATAATGATGAACCTAAATTGTGCCATGGAATGCTTAATGGAATGTTTATAAAGGGCATTGGACAATCGCTGATTTCTTATATCACTTATGTGTTCAGGAATATGTAATCTAAGGGGACGAGAAGTTTGTCCCACATAGAAAGCAGAACATGTACATGTTGCTAAATAAATGACCCAGTCAGTGTTACAATTTCCCAAAAAACTGTTATTGCACAACCTGTCATCCGAAAGCAAAATATCCCAATGTTTCTGTATAGCATCAATAAAATCAGATGTATTGTGACCACAGCTGGTAATTAACCACATGGTCTTATTTATTCTCTGGTCCCTTTGTTGATATTTCAACAAAGAGGACCTGTCAGGTGCTTTCAGATGACAGGTTGTGCGATATTCTAACTTCCAGATGCTTCTTTTAATTTCGTAGGGGCAAAACCTTCGGGGGGGGGGGGTTTCTTTAATTATTACAAAAAGAAGAATAAGGTTTATTCTCAACACATGTATCAGACTATGGTTGAAAGAGGATTACTTATGGGTTGTGACCCATGCGGTCATTGTTCCTTTTGTAAGTATGTTATTAAATCGAAACAGTTTACCAGTAAGAATACGCCTAAGGTTTATGATATCAGGTTTTTGGGAAATTGTAGCACAGACTGGGTCATTTATTTAGCAACATGTACATGTTCTGCTTTCTATGTAGGACAAACTTCTCGTCCCCTTAGATTATGTATTTCTGAATACATAAGTGATATAAGAAATAAGAAATTGTCTAATGGCCTTTATAAACATTCCATTAAGCATTTCATGGGACAATTTAGGTTTGTCATTATTGACAAAATTGAGGGGGACAGCAGAAATAAAGCATAATATACTAAATAGGAACGAAAATTGTTGGATAATTAGATTAGGAGGTCTTAATGAACATTTGTAATTCTCCAATCACAATGAAGCTTTGGGGACGGGTGATCTGTTAAGTATTCATTGATGAAGGCTTGTATGCTGAAACCGGTTTGAACAATTTATTATTTTTTGTGTTTTTGGAATGTTTCCATTAAAAGAATTGGGCTCCACTCTGTAGTGCTGGCTGATTTTTATTGGATTTTGATGCTTTTTGGGCCTTTGCACTTGCCGGAGGCCTTCTTTTCTACTGTGTGTAAAATCTTACCATAACCATACATGTCCTTCTCTTCTATATGTTACAGTATTCATAACATGAGGGACTCCGCCTCTGGCTGGCTCGTACGTCTGGCCAGTACACTAAAGTCTAAAAGCTACTGCAAGGTACGTGCGATGGGGCACATCACTCAGTGTATGTCGGCCATAAACAAATGTTGGGTGTAAAGTGGACATCAGCAAGTGTCTACCTCAAAAATTAATGCCTGATAAAGGTGAGCAACGTGTAACCAGGGATCAGGCAAGCATTAGGGGGAAGGCAGGGGGGGAGCAATACTGAAGAATATAGAAGAGAAGGACATCTACGGTTATCGTAAGATTTTACACAACTACTCTGTGTCCTTCTATTCATATGTTGCAGTTTTCATAACATGAGGGAGAATGTCAAAGCTCATGCACAGGAATTGGAAGGAGGAGCAGAAATATTTCCCACAAAGCCATGGAGAATAGCTCTGGCAAACCCCACTCTGGACTTGGAAATAACATCCAATTTGTAGTGCTTGGTGAAGGTATGAACCGAAGATCAAGTACCTGCCTCCAAGATAGAAGCTGTATCCAATCCTTTAAAGAAGGCCACAGAAGAGGACACAGCCCTAGTACATTATGCCCTAACAGGGGAAGACAGATCCTTTTCATTGGCTGAGTAGGAGAAAGAAATGGCTTTACATATCCAAGAAGAAATAGCTTGCTTGGAAACAGGTTGGCTCAGGGCCCTTGGGTGATAAGAGACAAACAATCTGTCAGACTTATGGATGGGCTTGGTTTTGCTTAAATAGTACGAGTTGTCTGTGAATGTTCAAGGTGTGGAGAATCCTATCACTGGAGGATTGGGGAAAAGGGAAGAAGGTAGGGAGATTGATAGCCTGATTCAGGGGTAATTCATTTACCACCTCGGACATGAAAGATGGGTTAGTCCAAAGAGAAACCATTTCCCTATGAAAGACATTGAAGGGAGAATAGGCCATGAGGGCTTGCAGCTCAGAAACCCTTCTGGCAGAGGCAATAGCCACCAGGAGAACCATGTTCCATGTGCAGTGTTGCAGGGAGGATGACACTGCTGGTTCAAAGGGGGCTAGGGTAAGTTTTTCCAGGACAAAATTGAGATCCCAAGGAGGAGGCACTGGTTTCCATGGTGGTCTAATGTGAAGGACACCTTTTAGGAACAGTTTGAATTCCAACCTGGAAGCCAAGGGAGGAGACATAGGTAAGCATGCTGAAGTATCAGACAGATGTGCCTTAACTGAGGAATATGATAAGCCACTCTTCATTAATTCACACAGGTAAGACAAAACAACTGGTACCTCTACAGACAGTGGTTGAAAATGTTTTTAAGACACCAGAAGGAAAACCTCTTCAATTTGGAGACATTGGATTTCCTAGCAGTGGGTTTTCTGAACTCCTGCAGAACTTGTAGCATGTCCTCAGTGTAAAGGTGTCTAAACAGAATCAAAGCCCTATCACCCACAGAATAAAGTTTAGCATCAACATTTCTAGATGCACTAGAGTTCCCTTGACCTGTGTGAGTAAGTCCATCCCAAGTGGTAACTTGTGGTGATTACCCTTGACTAAATGTGCTCACCATCCATGCCCCAGGATGTGGAGTCCTGGGTTACTACTTGGGAAGCTGTCTGCTCATGGGGGAGGCAAACAGATCTATCTGAGGAATACCCCATCAACAGACAAGGTCCGGAAAAACATCCTTGTTCAACAGCCACTCGTGGGACTGAGCCATGGACCTGCTTAGAGAGTCTAGAATCACATTTTGAGCTGAGGGAATGTAAACAGCATTGAGTGAAACCTGAATCTGCTGGGCTATCTCCCAGGTGGACAATGCCAGTCTGTAGAGGATACAGGACTTTGTCCCTCCCTGCTTACTGATGTACCAGAGAACTGTTGTATTTTCTGTGAACCACCTTAGGACTCCTGGTGAAATCCTAGACTTGAACATTTTGAGGGCAAAGATCAAAGCTCTCATTTCTTTCATGTTGATATGTTCTTTTGTCTGAGGAGGGGACCACACATCTCTGACCTTCCAGTTTCCTAGAGTTGCACCCCATCCTGTGTCTGACGCATCAGTGTACAGATGCTGGGTGGGTGGGTGTGGTTGAAGGGGTAGGCCTGGATTTCTGGTGACCTGGAAAATCCACCACTCTTAACTCCTGTGTCAAATGGGGTAGGAGGGGGACAACAAATTCCAGAGGGTGACAGTGTTGCTTCTAAACTGTTCTCAGGAACCACTGAAATGTCCTCATGTATAGCCTGGCAAAGGAAAGCACTGGAATAGCTGAGGCCATTAACCCCAGGAGGCACAGGCACTCCCTAGTGGTCAGGGATTTAAGTGGTATTAGGTCCTGGAAATAAGAGGTGAGCGGCAGGTTCTTTTCTAGGGGTAAGCAAGCTATCATGCACTTGTTAGGATCCTGCACCCCAAGAAGACATGATCCTTGCAGGGGGGTCAGGGAAGACTTTTGGAGGTTGATGGCAAACCCTAGCCCTCTCAGAAGGGCCACAGTGTAGGAAAGATTGTTCAGGAGTATTTCTGGTGAAGGGGCCTGGGGGAACAGTTCATCCAAGTATGGAAATATCTGTATGCCCTGCAGTCTGCAGTGGGCTATAAAGTACAGTTGTGCACACTTACCACAAATGTAGATGTTCGAGTGTATTCACTGTTGCAGTCATTACATTTGGGTAATCTGCTGGCAGGTTGCCCTCAGTCGGCCTGAATTCCAAAGTCTTGGGTCCTGCGTCAGTTGCTGTCTCTTCTTCCATGACGTTAGGTCATCAGGGATATAAAACAAGCAGCCGATGCCATTTTCTTTAGTTTTTCTTGCCCCAGATGTCAGGTTCCCCCAAAAAGGTAGCAAAAATATACATGTATAAAAACTATATATACATGCATCAATATAAACTTTACCTTCATCTACAAGCAAATACACCACATAGGTTGTAGAAGAAAGAGAAGGAAAGATAAACTCCAGAATGAAAGGGGGATGGTGGGCGGGTAACCTGGACTGCAAGAGTGAATACACTCGAACATCTACATTTATGGTAAGTGTACACAACTGTACTATGTTCTTCGTGTTTCACTGTTGCAGTCATTACATTTGGGTAGAATCCCAAAGCTATGGTTGGGAGGCTGGAGCTAAACAGCATTAGGTGTGGCTATAAGGCCCTGCAGAACTGCAGTGGCAAAGCCTGTCCTGGACTTAGAGTAGAGAGGCAAATGATAATGCTTTGTAAAGGTGTGAATAGTACTCCAAGTAGCTGCCTCTAGAATGTCTTTGGTTGGTACTCCTCTGAGAAAGGCTGCTGAAGTAGCTGCAGGTCTGGTGGAATGAGACCTAATGCCCTTGGGCACAGGTTTACCATGGTGTAAGTAGCAGAAACTAATGCAGTGGCTTATCCATTTTGAAATAGTCTGCTTTGAAATAGCCTTTCCTTCTGATCTTGCAGCATATGTCACTAGTAATTGCTCAGTTTTTGTTAGAGCTTTAGTCCTGCTCAAGTACAATCTTAGCTGTCTGTGTACGTCCAAGGAATGCAGAATTCTCTCCCCCTTGTTCTGCGGATTTGGACAAAAGTTTGGCAGATGAATAGTTTGGTTAAGAGCCACACTGGAAATCACCTTAGGCATAAATGTTGGATTTGTCCTCAGAGACACCCTGTCTGGGTAAAATATGATAAAATACTCCACAGCCATGAGGGCCTGTAGCTCTGAGACTCTTCTTGCTGAAGTAATTGCTAGTAGCAGAGCTGTTTTCCATGATAAGAACTTTATATCAGCAGTAGCAGCTGGTTCAAATGGAAGCAGGGTGAGCTTTTCCAACACATAATTAAGGTCCCATGCAGGTATTGGTGATCTTCTAGGAGGCCTTAAATTTTTGGCTCCTCTAAGATACTGCTTTAGTAAAGGATGAGAAAAGATTGGTGGCTCTGTACTGTAATGTGCTGAAATGGCAGAGGCAAGGATTTTAATTGATGAGAAAGATAGGCCTTTGTCAAGCATCTCAGTCAACTATTGTAATATCTGAGGAATATTTGGTTCTGCTGTATCAGTTCCTTGTGCTTGATTCCAAGCACAGAATCTCTTCCACTTATCAGCATAAGAGTTTCTAGTACTAGGCCTTCTGGCTTCCAAAATGACATCCATCTCAGCTTTACTGAGAGGTGTTGTTTGTATAACTACATGATCAGCCATGCTGCCAGGTTCAGTGTCTGGAGTTGATTGTGCAGGATCTGATTGTTTTGCTGGGACAGTAGTTGAGGTCTTTGAGGTAAGGTCCAAGCTGGGTATTGAGACAAGTTCCTTAGGATTGGGTACCAGTATTGGTGGGGCCAGTCCGGGGCAATTAGTATCATCTTTGGTTTCTCTTGTCTGACTTTTAGGAGGACCTTGGGAAGAAGAGGCAGAGGAGGAAAGGCGTAAACTGATATATTTTTCCAACTGAAGGATACGGCGTCCACTTTCCATGCTTGTCTGTGATAAGTCCTTGTGCAGAATCTTTTCAATTGATAATTTTGAGGAGAGGCAAATAGATCTATGCCTGGGCTCCCCATTTCTTTGTTATCATGCTGAAGACTTGTGGATCTAGTTTCGACTCATGAGGATCCATAAGGTTTCTGCTTAAATCGTCTGCCAGAGTATTTTGTTTTCCTGGCAGGAATTGAGCTTGAAGATGTAATTGTTAAGTCAAAGCTGCGTCCCACAGTGCCATGGCTAATCTGCAAAGGGGGTATGAGTGCGTGCCCCCCTGCTTGTTTATATACCACATGACCGTGGTGTTGTCCATCTTTATCAGTAGTTGTCCTGGATGAAGTAAGTCCTTAAAGGCTGTCAGGGCATTTTGAATAGCTAGCATCTCTTTCTAGTTGATATGTAGATGCATTTGTTTTGGAGTCCATATGCCCTGAATGCATCTTCCCACCATGTGGGCCCCCCAGGCATAATCTGATGTGTCTGTTGTTAAGGTTTGGCTGGCAGGGGGTAGAGTAAAGGCCCATCCCATGTTTTGGTGACATGCCTTTGCCCACCATAGAAACTCCTGTTGTAGGCAGGGAATGAGAGGAATCATTGCTTCCAGACTGTGACAATGTTGACTCCATAAACTTTTTAGGTACCACTGACGTTTCCTCATATGCAGTCTTGCATATGGAATCAGTAGGATGCAGGATGCCATGAAGCCCAAAGCCTGCAAAATTTGTCTTGCAGATAACTGGGTTTTTGTTGCCATCAGTTTGAAGTAAGTAGTCAGTTGCCTTTGCTTGTCTGGCGTGAGGTAAGCCATCTGGGCAGTTGTATTCAAGCTTGCACCCAGGAATTGTATCTTTTGAGAGGGTAACAGTTGTGATTTCTTTTCGTTTATTGTGTACCCTAGGCATGTTAAAAGCCTTTTCACAAACGCCAGGTGTTGAAGAAGAATGTCCTTGTTCTCTGCTTGAATGAGATAGTCATCCAAGTAAGGATATATTTGTATACTTCTTTGTCTGCAAAATGCAATTACTGGTGTCAGGCACTTTGTAAAGACCCTGGGTGCAGTAGATAAGCCAAAGGGCAGTGCAGAGAATTGGTAATGCATTAAGCCAGCCTTAAATCTGAGGTATCTTCTGCACAATTGCCTTATTGGGACATGCAGGTATGCCTCTTTTAGGTCTAATGTCACCAGCCTAGCATTCTTGCCCAGCATGGGCAGAAGCTGCTGCAAAGTCAGCATTTTGAATTTTGGAATGTCCAGGTATATGCAAAATCGATAAATCCAGTATTGGCTACCAGGCCTTGTCCCTTCTGGGTACCAAGAACAGTCTTGAGTAAAAACCTTGTCCTTTTTCCTGTTTAGGTACTGGCTGAATGGCCCCCATATCCATGAGGGACATAACCTGTTTCTGTGCCTCTGCCCATTGATTTTTTGGCAGATCTGGCCAACCGTTTGCCATTGGCAGAGTATGGAAATGGAATCTGTATCCCTGTGATACTATGTTTAGAACCTACATGTCCTGGGTTATTAACTGCCAATTTTGAGCAAAAAGTGCTAATTTTCCCCCTAAGGGTGCTGCCAAAAGATAAGTGTTTGGTGAAGGCAGAGGGAAGTCATTGGGACTGTTTTCTGTAGGTTTGCGCTTTATCTCCTCCAGATTTGGAGGTAGAAGCGCCCCATTGCTTTGACCTGTATGAATCTTGTGTCTGGTATCTGGAACCCTTAGGGCATCTGGATTTGCCCCTTTGAGCTCTGTCTGACACTGGAAAGGACCAATTTTTTTGTAGGCCAGTGTCTATTGAATCTTGGTGGCTGCACTTGTAAGAAGTCTTTTACAGTTTGCATAGACTTAGCGTTGTCTTCCATTTTCTTTAAAACCTCTTCTGCCTTAATACCAAACGGAGTACCATGCTGTAAAGGTGCATCTAGTAATTTAGCTTTAACATGATCAGGCAAATTTTGTTCCTTTAGCCAGGCATGCCTCCTAATCACAAAACCAGTAACTGCGGCCCTGCAGGAGGCCTCTAAGGAATCAAAACCACATTGCAAAGTATGCTTTCCAACCTGTTCAGCTGCATGCAATAATTCCTGCAAATCTTTATTTTCTGCACATTCAGAAATCAACATAATTTTCTGTTTCAGCAATCCCATAACATGTTGTTGATACCTGAGCATATGAAACTGTCAGTTTAAGGCACTAACTGCCAAGGTTGCAGATGTATAAACCTTTTTTCCAGTGCCTGGTAGGATTTTTTGCTGTTGAGGCCTTAACTCCCTTTGGACCCTGTGAAATAGTTTCAGGATCAGCAGCAGGGTTTCTAAATAAAACTTTGTGTGAGTCAGGGACCCTGTAATATCTGTCAGGCTTGCTGGGAGCCGGAGGTAAGGAGTCAGGGGTCAAGCTTGACTCTGAAAACACATCATCCACAATGTCTAAAACAGGGGGTATGGCTAAAGGCCTGTGCTGTGGGTGAAGAAGGAAATCCCTGAGCCTCTTTTTTGACTCTGAGAAATCTTGACTCTCCCAGTGAAAATGTTCCCTCAAAGTATGCAAGGTTTCTCCAAATGAATAATCCTCAGGAGGTGATGCAGATGATATAGACTCCTCTGCATCAGAATCCTCATAGGGAGGTATAGATAATTCCTGATCAGAAGAGGAATCAGAACAAATAGAAACCTGATCTGAAGATTCATAATCAGTGTCTTGCCTAGTCCTCTTATCTGGAGGGGGATGGGAACCCCTGATCAAGGTAATAAGGTCTTCAGCCGTTTCGATCATCTGTTTTTTAGGCATAGAGGCCTGTGCACGTGGCTCATGCATCGTTTTTTTAGTTTTAGAAGTTGCTTTTGTCTTTGGTTTTGCAGCTGTCGTCGGTTTGATATAAAAATGTTGAGGCCTGAATACACCCTCAGAAGCCGGTGCCTGCTCAGCAGCTCCAGACCCATCTGAGGGAGATACATCTGTTGGTCCAATACTTTGAGTATCTCGCGGCATGCCGTACTCCACGTGGGTGTCGGTAAGAGCCTGCGACTCGAAAGTAGCGGGTATCAGGGGCTGCGAAAGCGCCTCACTGAGTACCGGCGAACTGGCGACTGGCTTAGGAGAAGCTTCGTCATCGGTTTTGGACTTCGACTGTCTCTCTCTGTCCTATTCTTTGCATTTTTTATGTACTCCGGTAGTGGGATTGCTATCCGACGACATTTCTGGGTAGTTAAATCTGTTTACAAAATACTTTGAGGCAAAAATATATCGACGCTTAATAGTGCGTTGGTTAAATCTAGCACAAAACCGACAGCTAGGCACGTTGTGATCAGGGCCTAGGCAAGGAATACAGTATAAATGGAAATCCTTATGATGTATTTGCTTCCCACAAGTAATACAATTATTAACTTTTTCTGACACCGGTATGGAGCAAGAAAAAAGTTTCCCCAATGGGGTACTTAGCTTTAGTGAAGACTTTGGTTCTGAAACTCAAACTCGAACATTTCAGGAGTCGGCCGACCGGCACTTGCGAAATGCTTCTGCTTCGGGCACCACGGCAAGAAAGACTAAAGAAAATGGCATCGGCTGCTTGTTTTATACCCCTAACGACCTGACGTCATGGAAGAGGAGACAACAACCGACGCAGGACCCAAGACTTTGGAATTCAGGCCGACTGAGGGCAACCTGTCAGCAGATTACCCAAATGTAATGACTGCAACAGTGAAACACGAAGAACATCAGTGACTAAACATTTTGTGAATCCCCTTGGTGCTGTTAATAGACCAAAGGGCAAAGCACAAAACTGAAAATGAGCAAAAGCCACAGAAAAGCGAAGGAATCTCCTGAAGAGTTGGTGAATGGGAATGTGAAGGTAGGCATCTTTTATGTCCAGTGACACCATTAAGGCCTGGGGAAGAATCAGAGGGAGTAGCGTAGGAAGGGTCAGCATACAAAAGGTGGGAAATTTCAGAAAGGTATTTAGATGGGACAGGTCTAGGATGGGCCACCAAGGACCATCCTTTCTTGGGACCAGAAAAGTACAGTTTTGTACCTACCATAAATGTAGATGTTCGAGTGCTAATACAGCTGCAGTCATAACAGATGGGTTCTCCTGCCGTCAGGCGGGTCCTCGGTCAGCCGAATTCCAAAGTCTAGGTCCAGCGTCGGTTGTTGTCGCTTCTTCCCTGATGTCAGTGCGACAGGGGTATAAAAGAACCAGCCAACGCCATGTTCTTCAGTTTTTCTTGCCCCAGATGTCAGGTGCACCCAGAAGGAAGGCAATACATAAAAATTATGAAGTAATGCAATGCAATATAATCAAAAAACAGTAGTTGCAAGCAAATACACCATAAAAGAATACCCCTAGAGGGGAAGGAGGGAGGGAAACCTGGACTGCAGCTGTATTAGCACTCGAACATCTACATTTATGGTAGGTACAAAACTGTACTATGTTCATCGTGCATACAGCTGCAGTCATAACAGATGGGTAGAATCCCAAAGCTAAGAAAGGGGTGGTAGGCACCAGGTGGAACTAGGAGGAGCCAAAATGCCCTGCAAGACTGCAGTGGCAAAGCCTGCTCTAGATTTGGAGTATAATGGTAGGTTGTAGTGTTTGGAGAAGGTATGCACAGAACTCCAAGTGGCTGCTTCCAAGATATCCTTGGTAGGAACTCCTCTGAGGAAGGCTGCAGAGGTGGCTGTGGCCCTGGTGGAATGAGTTCTAATGCCTGCAGGAACAGTTTTGCCATGAAAGGAATAGCAAAAGCGTATGCAGTGGGCTATCCATTTTGAGATTGTCTGCTTGGAAATTGGCTTTCCTGGAGCTCTTACCGCATAGGCCACAAAGAGCTGTTCTGATTTTCTGAAAGGCTTTGTTCTGTCCAAATAATAACGCAGTTGCCTGTGGATGTCCAAGGAATGTAGTAATCTTTCCCCTTTGTTTTGAGGATTGGGATAAAAAGTAGGTAAATGTATGGCCTGATGTAAAGCTACCCTGGATACCACTTTAGGCATAAAGGAAGGGTTGGTTCATAATGAAACTCTGTCCTGATGGAAGATGATAAAAGGCTGGACAGCCATGAGGGCCTGTAGTTCTGAAACTCTACGAGCTGAAGTGATAGCCAGAAGGAAAGCTGTTTTCCAGGACAAATATTGCAAATCTGATGAAGCAGCTGGCTCAAAAGGAGCCAAAGTCAGTTTTTCCAGAATGAAATTTAGATCCCAAGCAGGTATTGGTTGTTTCCTTGGAGGTCTTAAATTCTTAGCCCCAGTGAGAAACTTAAAAGAGGGTGAGAGAATAAAGGAGGATCAGTGTTGTATTCTGCAGAAATGGCTGAGGCATGGATTTTGATGGAGGAGAACAAAAGTCCACTGCTTAGTAGTTCAGCCAAATATTGCAGTATTTGAGGTAAATTCAGTTTTCCAGGGTTCTGGCCCTTTTTCTCATTCCCGACACAAAAACGTTTCCATTTTGTGGAGTAAGCTTTTCTAGATGATGGCCTTCTGGCCTCCAAAATGACATCCTGCACCCCCTTGGAGAGTAGGGCCTGCTGTGATACTAAGGAATCTTCCATGCGGCTAGATTGAGTGTCTTTAGCTGACTGTGAAGAGTTCTGAAGCTGTGCTGAGTCAGAAGAAGAGGCATTAGAGGCAGGGTCCATGGAGGGGAATGAGTCAGGCTCCTCAGGAGTGGATTCCAGTGTTGCCTTGGCCAGTCCGGAGCAATGAGGATCATCTTTGGTCTGTCTGCTCTGGTCTTCAATAGGACTTTGGGCAGCAGAGGAAGAGGCAGGAAGGCATAAACTGTCATTGCTGTCCAGCTGAAAGAGAGAGCGTCCACTCTCCAGGCCTTTGGGTGGAAGGTCCTCGAGCAGAATTTTGTCAATTGATGATTTTTGTGGGAGGCAAAGAGATCTATGTCTGGCCTTCCCCATTCTTGGATTATTTCTGTAAAAACGTTTGGATGCAACATCCATTCGTGTGGATCTGTCATATTCCTGCTTAGGTTGTCTGCCAGCGTGTTTTCCTTGCCTGGCAAGTACTGTGCTTGTAGTTCCATTTGTAAGTCCATGGCCATGTTCCAAAGTGACATGGCCAGTCTGCATAGGGGATAGGAATGTGTTCCTCCCTGCTTGTTTATGTACCACATAACTGTGGTGTTGTCCGTTCTTATCAATAGTTGACCTGGTTGTAGAAGGTCCTTGAAAGCTATAATAGCATTTATTACTGCTAGCATTTCTTTTTGATTGATGTGAAGGTGCTTTTCTTTTTGGGACTATTTGCCCTGAATGCACCGGTCTGTCATGTGCGCCCCCCAGGTGTAGTCCGAGGCGTCTGTTGTGATGACTTGATTTGCTTGAGGCTTGCTGAATGGAAGACCTGTTTTTGCTTGACATGCTTGAGCCCACCACAGAAATTCCTTTTGCAGACATGGAAGTAGTGGTATTATTGTTTCCAAACTGTGGCTGTGTTGAGACCATATGTTTTTTAGGTACCATTGTAGTTTTCTCATATGCAGCTTTGCACATGGGATTAGCAAGATGCAAGATGCCATGAATCCCAGAGCCTGCAGGATTTTCCTTGCAGTCAGCCTGGTGCAATTTGCCAGTGTTTTGAAATATTGAATTAGTTGCCCCTGCTTCTCTGGCGTGAGGTAGGCCATCTGGGTGTTTGTGTCCAAATTGGCACCCAGGAAAATTATATTTCGAGAGGGTATTAGCCTTGATTTCTCTTTGTTGACTGTGTATCCCAGAGAGTTTAATAACATTATAACATAAGCCAGATGTTTCAGAAGAATGTGCTTGCTGTCCGCTTGGATCAGGCAGTCGTCCAAATAAGGGTATATTTGTATCCCTTGAAGTCTGCAGTAGGCAATTACTGATGCCAGGCATTTCGTGAATACTCTGGGTGCAGTAGATAAGCCAAAGGGCAATGCAGAGAATTGATAATGGGTTGAACCTGCAAGAAATCTGATGTATCTTCTGCAATTTTGTCTGATTGGGACATGCAGGTATGCCTCCTTGAGGTCCAGTGTTACCAGCCAGGATTCCTTGCCCAGCATGGGAAGAAGTTACTGTAGAGTGAGCATCTTGAATTTTGGTACGAGTAGGAATGTGTTTAGGATGCAAAGATCCAAGATAGGTCTCCAATCTTTACCCTTCCTTGGCACCAGAAATAGCCTGGAATAAAAACCTTGACCTTGTTCGTGTGTAGGTACCTCTTGAATAGTTTTCATGGTTATAAGATCTGAAATTTGCTTTTGTGCCTCTGCCCTTTGATTGTGTGGCAGTTTTGGCATGCCTCTCATTTTTGGAAGGGTATGAAAGTGGAATTTGTAGCCTCTGTTTATAATGTCCAGGATCCATTTGTCCTTTGTGACGACATGCCAATTTTTTGAGAATAGTGCCAGCTTTCCTCCTAAGGGGGCTGCCATTTGAGACCTGGTTGGCCTGCAAAGGGGAAAGTCACTGGGTTTGCTTTCTGAAAGATTGTGAGTTGTCCTCACCACCTCTTTGTGTAGGAGCTTGCCATTGTCTGCCTCTGTACGATCCTTGTGGTTGTCCTCTGCCCTCGAGCCTGTATCTGCCTCTTTGGGGTCTGTCCGTGGCAGGAAAGGACTAGTTTTTGGAAGGCCAATTTCTACTAAAACGTGGTGGTTGAACCTGCAGAAATTCTTTCACAGTTTGCATTGATTTAGCTTTTTCCTCCATTTTTCGTAATACTTCCTCAGCATTTGCCCCAAATAGTACATCCTTTTGAAGAGGGGCGTCTAGTAATTTAGATTTTACTTGATCAGGCAAGGTTTGTTCCTTGAGCCAAGCATGCCTGCGTATGACTGAGCCTGTAACAGCAGCTCTACATGAGGCCTCTAGAGCATCAAAACCACATTGCAAGGTATGTTTACCCACTTGTTCTGCACTATGCATCAAATCCTGCAACTCCTTCAAGTCTGGTTGTTCAGGTTGTGACATTTTACTTTTCAATTGAGATAACAGAAACTGTTGGTATTTTAGCATATGAAACTGACAGTTTAAGGCCCTCATGGTTAAGGTAGCCGAGGTATATACCTTTTTTCCCCACCTTTCTAAGGATCTGGAATCTCTCTTGGAAGGCAATGGATTTTTGGCAATGGAAGCCTTAACTCCCTTGGGTCCCTGTGAGATGGTTTCTAGGTCAGCAGCATGGCTTTTGTAAAGAAATTGGTGTGAGTCAGGAGCCTTGTAGTACCTGTCAGGCTTAACTGGAGCTGGAGGTAGAGAGTCTGGGTTAAGGCAGGCCTCCGAGTAAACATCATCTAGGATGTCCAAGACAGGAGGTATAGCCAGAGGCCTGTGCTGGGGTAACAAAAGAAATTCCCTGAGCCTTTTCTTGGAATCTGAATAATCCTGGCCTTCCCAGTGGAAGTGTTCCCTTAAGGTATGCAAAGTTTCCCCAAATGAGAAATCCTCAGGGGGGGATACAGAAGGAATAGACTCCTCTGCATCAGAGTCTTCAAAAGGGGAGTAAGCCTGTTCCTGATCAAGAGAGTGTTCTGAAATAATGGACCCGTGATCAGAGGAGGGGAATCTTCCTCCACTCTGGGCCTTTTGTCCGGAGGTGGCTGAGAACCTCTGATTAGAGTAATTAAATCCTCAGCCATTTTAAGCATCTGTCTCTTAGGCATGGGGCCTGGAGATGGGCCCTGTGTAACTGGTCTCTTAGGGTGCATGGTTGCTTTAGACTTGGTGAAAGCCTTGATGGAGAAAGAAGAGGAAGGTCTGAAGACACCTTGAGTGGAGGTGGACCTGTCCACATTCTGTGTTTCAACGCCAAGAGTGGCTTTGGTATCTGTAGTCGGGGTGTGGGCCGAGGAGCCTGCGACCTCGGGTACAGGAGACACCGCCAAAGAAGTGTCGTCGGTAGTCAGGGGCTGCGTAGGCGCTCACTGAGAACCAGACCACGTGTAGTCGGCTTTGGCGTGGTGTCGGTAGAGGCTGCGGACCTCGAGTGTCGGTCCTTGTCTTTGCGTTTTTTAGACAAACCGGTGTCGGAGTATCCGATGACATGGTATAATTAAATGCTTTCCCAAAAAAATGCTGGGCGAACTCCGCCCGACGCTTAATAGTGCGTTTGTTGAATGTAGCACAACAGTGACAGACCGAGACGTCGTGGTCTGGGCCTAAACAAGGTATACAGAGGGAATGGAAATCCTTATGCGGTATTTGCTTCCTACAAGAAATACAATTATTAACTTTGACTGACATCGGTCTGAGGCAAGAAAAGTTTCCCCAACGGGGTACTTAGCTTTTAAGAAGACTTCGGTTTCCAAATTTTTCGTAATCTCAGGAGCTGGCCGACCGGCACTTGCGAACTGCTTCTGCTTCGGGCACCGCGCGGCAAGAAAGACTGAAGAACATGGTGTCGGCTGGTTCTTTTATACCCCTGTCGCACTGACGTCAGGGAAGAAGCGACGACAACCGACGCCGGACCTAGACTTTGGAATTCGGCCGACCGAGGACCCGCCTGACGGCAGGAGAACCCATCTGTTATGACTGCAGCTGTATGCACGATGAACATCATCCTGGAGTAAAATTCTTTTCTCCTTTGACTGGGTGGCACCTCATGCATAGCTCCCTGAGAAAGAAGAGAGGAGAAGACTAGTGAGAAGAACTCTGTTTTGTCCTGTGGGGGTTGTGGGATTTCTTGAAGGTAGGATGGGTTTCTCAAACCATGAAGTAACCTTGGATTTCTCAAACCATGAAGTAATCTTGGTCGATGATGGACAGGATCCAAGAGTCCTGGGTTATCTGTTTCCAAGCTGGGAGGGAAAGAGAGAGGCGAAGAGAAAGGGGGGGATCTGAGTCCTGGTAGTCACAGGCTACCAGGTTTGTCCTGAAAAGTTTGTTTCTGAGAGGGTGTGGAGGAAGCAGACTTAGAAGAAACCTGTCTCCTAGCATCCCTTTTACCTTTTGGTGGAAGAGATTTAGTTGCCTTCATAACAAAGGTGATTCTGGCTGGATACTTTCTCTGGAAGCAGAGAACAGAAGAGACAAACGTGTTTTAAATCCTGGAGTTCCTTCCCCTTTTCCAAAAGAGTTTTAAATAGCTCAGCAGCTGCAGTGCCAAATAAGGTCTTGTTGTCCAAAGCAGCATCCATGAGCTTGGCTTTGAAATTATCTGGTTTGTTTGTTTGTGTCTTTCGGCTTTTCCCGGTTAGAGGTCGCCACAGCAGGCCTCCGGTCCGCTAATGACTAGTAGTTGATTTTTACGTGCCGAGTTACCAGCCCTGATGCACAACCTTCAACGTAGGGACGCCCATTCACACATGTCTCCACGCAGATCACGCTCTAGCTGAGAATCAAACCGGACAGCGTCTTACTGTGAGGCGACAACGCTACCGAAGCACCACCACCGCGGATCTTTGAAATTATCTGGTAAGGGTCATAGTCTAAGCCATGAATACCTTCTCAGGACAGACCCCGTAGCTATAGCCCTAGCTGAAGCCTACACTGCATCATAACTGCATTTTATGGAGTGCCTAGTAACCTGGAAGCAGGAATTAAGAATGCTAGAAAGCTTGGTTTTGTTGGGAGAAACTGGAAGCTCTGACAGGAGTTTCACTGCATCCACCAAAACAGCCAGGGAATATTTGACCATGTGAGTTTGATAATTCATTGCTCTAACGACCAAGGATGCCGAAGTATACACTTTTTCCCCTAGCCTCTCCATAACCTTGATTTTTTTATCAGAGGGAAACAGGGAGATGGAGGGTAAAAGTTTGGAAGCTTTATCTGCTGCCACTGATATAGTAGCTGGGTCAGCCAAGGGTGCCTTAAAAAGGAATTTGGCATCCTCAGGCACCCTGTAAAATCTATTAGAATGCTTAGTGGCTGGGAATCTGGGCACTTGGAAGCTGCTGTGAAAGCATACAAGAAGGCCGGCAGGACTAGAAGGATGGCTGAAGGTTTAGCGGATTCCATCTGTAGGAGATCATAGTATCTCTTTTGAATCTCAGAAACCTGGCAGCAATCCCACTTAAAGAAGTCCTTCATCTTCAAAGTGGTCTCTCCAAAGGAAATATCCTCCCAGGGAATCCGTACCATTAGATTCCTCCTCTGGGGAGGCATAACCCAGAGGAGAGACAATTTGAGTAGAATAGGCAAAAGATTCATCCTCTGATGAAACTTCCTCTTCAGAAGAGACATCCTCTGCAGGTATTTTCAAAAGGGTAGAAGGAGAAAGGGCCTGTGCTGGAAAGAAGGGGCTGATGTCTGGCAGAGGGCTATGAAGGCATTAAAGAGGCCTTGGGTAAAGGCCTGCCAGTCAGGAGTTTGTGCCAAAGTCTGGTCCTGAGGAGCTGGGAAATATGTTTAGTTTTTAGCTTCTTCTTCTTTGGAGCCTCCGGAGCCAAGCAATGAAAAGAAGAAGGGCCTGATGTCAGGCAGCATTCCATGATGTCCATAAGAACACCCTCATGAACCACAATCTGCATCACTTTGCTAAGGCCTTCAGAGATAACCAGCCGTGGTTCCCGCCCACTGGCACCCAAATCGGATGCCTGCAAATTCCTCTGGGATGTGCCTACAGGTTCCTTGATAGCTTCCACCGAGATAATCATGGAAGGTGGCTCTGCAGATTCTGAAGTGGCCTCTGGGCCTTCATTAGCCTTGGGAGGGATCCCCGGAGTAGAAGGAGCAGCTGCAGGATCAGGCCGAGGCTTCTTAGCCTTCCTGAGTTGCGGCTCTTCTGAAGGGCCCGACATGGGTTCCAGTCTCAAGCTAAGCGCTTAAGGCACTGATTCTCCAAATATAACTTAAGGGATGCTAGCTGGCTATGGAGGGTTTTAGGAACAAAAGCCCTGCAGATATCACAGGATGTGTGATCGTGGTCTGGGCCTAAGCAAAATAAGCAAAGTTTGTGAGAGTCTTTACGTGCAATCTGCCTTCCACACTGACACTTGCCCTTCTTAGCTGACGTGCTCACAAGAAATAAACAACACAGTAGTCAAAAGTAAAGAAAAAACCCTGCAGGGTACTTATCTGAAGCACAAAAGCGAGTTCTCTGGTGAGGAACTACCGCAGCTGGCAGTCGGGCAGTCGGCAGAAAAGTTCTGAGGTAGATATGTACTGACATCCAATTTATACCTGACATCTGTTTATAGCAAACGTACGCTGAGTGATGTGCACCTTTGCACTTACCTTGCAGTAGCTTTTAGACTTTGGTATACTGGCCAGATGTATGAGTCAGCCACAGGCAGACTCCCTCATGTTATAAATACTGCAGCATATGAATAGAAGGACATCTTGGAGTTCTTTACAAACTGATTCATTTGACTGAGATCTAGAATTGGTCTCAGGTCCACTGTTTTCTCTGCCACTAAAAAGAACCTTGAGTAAATTCTGGATCCTGTTTGGTCTGGTGGGACCTCCTGGATGACTCTTTCGTTCAACAGCTTTTGAATTTCTACTGCTGCTAACTCCTTCTGACTGGGTGGTACACTGGGGAGACGTTTTTGTTGGGTAGGTAGTGTTTGTGAAAAGGGAATAAAATAACCTCTGGATATGATCCTTTGCACCCAAGAATCTTTTGTGATGGCTGCCTAGGCATCTGGGTGCAAAGATAAGCACCCACCAGCTGCCTCCAAAGCAGAGCAGTCAGACAGCTCCTCAGGAGTGCTAAAAAGGGCCTATCTAAAAAGCAATCTCGGAACCCTTGGTTTTGCGGACCCCCCTCTGCCTCATGGGAAGTTTCTTCCATTATTATTTCCTTCTATGCCTCTAGGGGAAATTTCCCCTCATGAATCCTAGAAAGGACCTTGGGATTTTTGGAACCATATTTTTTCCCACCATGGTGATTTCTGGAGAAGGATTTTTGCGGGGTAGAAAAATAGATTCCCATGGCAGATAAGGTCTTTCCATCCTGTTCACTTCAGGAGAGTGTGTCCTTAACAGCAGGCCCAAACAAGGAAGAGCCATCAAAGGATGCACTGATGAAATAAGACTTGAAAGGCTCTACAAAATCACACAAATGCATGTCTCCTTCTGGCTATGGCTGAACCCGCAGCCTGTGACACATTGGAAATGGACTGTAGGGTGGCCAGTTGAGAAGAAAAAACATTTTGTTCTTCTGCTGACATGGACCCAGGGGTAGAATTAGACAGTTTCTTCATTAAGTCCTTCTGTAAGCTAGTAAAGTGTGGAAAATAATTCACTGACCATAAAGCAAAGGTCAGTGACACATACATGTGCTTCCTAAACTTGTCCAAAGCCCTAGACTCTCTCTGCTGGGGGATGGACTGATGAGCTCTATTCAGCTAGCTCCTTTTTGGTGGCTGCCACAACAACCATGGCATCCACTGGAATACCCTTACTACAAAATTGTCAATACTTGGGTGGAGCTAGAATATTGTCTGACTGATGGAGAATAGGTATATATATCTATATAAAATACATATATAAATTAAAATAAATATAACATAATATTAATAATTAATAAATATACAGACTAGGGGAATCCGACTGTTTAATTAAAACAAAGCATGGCAAAGGCCCGAGACGGGTGTTGACACAATGTGATTCCTGCCCAGTGCTCTGAATCACAAAGTGAAGAAGGTCAATGAAGCGCAGGTAAAGGCGGGAGTAACTATGACTCTCTTAAGGTAGCCAAATGCCTCATCATCTAATTAGTGACATATATGAATGGATGAACGAAATTCCCACTGTCCCTACTTACTATCTAGCAAAACCACAGCCAAGGGAATGGGCTTGACAGAATCAGCAGGGAAAGAAGACCGTGTTGAGCTTAACTATATATATATATATATATATATATATATATATATATATATATATATATATATATATATATATATATTTATATATATTATATACACATATATATTTATATATATATATATATATATATATATATATATATATATATATATATATATAATATGGGTTCACTACTAAATCCCGAACGCACAGAATCCCGATGATCAAAATACCGAAACAAAATGCCTGAAACCCCACATTACCGAAACGTTGAAAGTGCGAAATTCAAAATCGTGAAACTAATACATACATACATACAACACACACACAAACATACACACACCCTACCCACATAACCAAACAAACCACCCTACACTAAAGATAAGCAGGGGGGCCTGCAACCCCCATGTGGGGGGCTGTGCCCCCACACTCCCTACCTTATTATTCTAACGCCAAGATCGCACAAACATATACACAAGGCAAACTCACACCCACACATTACAGTCCCTCACACACACACACACACACACACACACACACACACACACACACACACACACACACACCACAGTCACAACACACACTTACACACACTAAAGCCCCTCACAAACACACTTATACACACATACTTACCTGAACCGCAACACCAAAAGCACGAACTCAAAATCCCTTAACATCGGGATTTTGAATTTCGCACTTTCAACGTTTCAGTGATGTGGGGTTTCGGGCATTTTCTCTCGGTATTTTGGGTGTCGGGATTCTGTGCGTTCGGGATTTTGTAGGGAACCTATATATATATATATATATATATATATATATATATATATATATATACATAAACACATATCTATCTATATATATATATATTTTATATATATATATATATATATATATATATATATACACATGGATCTAGAATGTTTGCTCGAGTGAGCAAACGACCAAAATCGAAACGGCTGGGCATACTTATGCGAAAGTGCTATTCACCGAAGCAGCACTTTCGCGTAAGTATGACTGTTGCCGAGGGTGTACTACGGTGTGGGTAAGTGAAATTTCACTTTTCCCCACTGTAGTGCGGTCTCGGAGGGAGAATATTAAAGTAGGGAGGTGTGGGGGTGCAGGGGGGCAAAGCCCCTCTGCTAAAATGTAAATTAAGTGTTTTTTTTTTTTTACACGCTTTAACGAAAGCGCTTTTTCGATAAAAGCGCTTTCGTTAAAATGTGCTCGGGTTTTATGGATTCGGCCATTTGCTCAGTCGAGCAAACGTCCTAGATCCAGATATATATAGATATATATATATATATATATATATATATATATATATATATATATATATATATATAGATATATATATATTTTTTTTACAAGTAAAGTGGAAAGAAAAAGGAGGTTGCCAACAATGACAACAATAATGCTACCTAAGGAAAAATGGTACAGAGGAGGGAAAGTTACCCATAATGGTAAAGTACAGTTGTGTACCTACCATAAATGTAGATGTTCGAGTGTATTCACTGTTGCAGTCATTACTCTTGGGTTATCCTGCTGGCAGGCTACCCGCAGTCGGCCAGATTCCAAAGTCTAGGTCCGGCGTCAGTTGCTGTGGCCTCTTCCCTGACGTCAGTGCGCCAGGGGTATAAAAGAAGCAGCCGACGCCATTTTCTTCAGTTTTTCTTGCCCCAGATGACAGGTGCCCCTAAACTGGTAGGCTGAAAGAATATGCCAATAAAAATGCATGCACAAAAATAACATGTCCTTCATCTACAAGCAAATACACCAAAAAGGTTGTATAGGATACAGAAGTGTAGATTAGCCCCAGTAAAGAAAAGGGGGATGGTGGGTGGGTAACCTGGACTGCAACAGTGAATACACTCGAACATCTACATTTATGGTAGGTACACAACTGTACTATGTTCATCGTGTTTCACTGTTGCAGTCATTACTCTTGGGTTGAATCCCAAAGCTGAGGTAGGGTGGCTGGTCTAAATAGGATTTGGAGAGGCTATGAGGCCCTGCAGAACTGCAGTGGCAAAGCCTTCTCTGGACTTAGAATAAAGAGGTAAGTGGTAGTGCTTTGTGAAGGTGTGCACTGAACTCCAAGTCACAGCCTCTAAGATATCTTTGGTTGGTACTCCTCTGAGGAAGGCTGCTGAGGTGGCTGTTGCTCTGGTGGAAAGAGGCCTAATGTCCTTAGGCACTGATTTGCCATGTTGGAGACAGCAGAAATGGATGCAATGGCCTATCCATTTAGAAATAGTCTGTTTTGAGATAGCCTTTCCTTGTGAACCTGCAGCATATGACACTAAAAGTTGCTCAGTCTTTCTGAAAGCTTTAGTTCTGTCCAAGTAGAATCTTAGCTGCCTGTGTATGTCCAAAGAATGAAGAATTTTTTCACCCTTGTTTTGTGGATTAGGATAAAAGGTTGGCAAGTGCATGGATTGGTTGAGGGCTACAGTGGACACCACCTTAGGCATAAATGTTGGGTTCGTCCATAGAGAAACCCTGTCTGGATGGAAAATGATGAAAGGTTCCACAGCCATGAGTGCTTGTAGCTCTGAGACTCGTCTTGCAGAGGTTATTGCTAGGAGTAGAGCAGTTTTCCAGGATAAGAATTTTATATCTACTGTTGATGCTGGCTCGAAAGGAGGTAGCGTGAGTTTTTCCAAAACATAATTGAGGTCCCAGGCCGGAATTGGTGCTCTCCTTGGAGGACTAATGTTTTTGGCCCCTCTGAGGTACTGCCTTAGTAAAGGATGAGAAAAAATAGGTGGTTCCGTATTGTAATGGGCTGAAATGGCAGAGGCATGAATCTTAATAGATGAGAAAGAAAGGCCTTTGTTTAGCATCTCAGTTAGGTATTGTAAAATCTGAGGGATATTTGGTACACTTGTGTCTATGCCTTGTCCCTGGTTCCAAGCAGAGAATCTCTTCCATTTTTCTGCATAAGATTTTCTGGTACTGGGCCTTCTGGCCTCCAAGATAACATCCATAACAGCTTTTGTAAGTGGCGTGCTCTGAATGGTTACATTATTCGCCATGCTGCCAGATTTAAGGTCTTGAGTTGGCTGTGCACGATCTGACTGTTTTGTTGGGTCAGTAATTGAGAAGTTTGAGGCAATATCCATGCTGAACCTTGAGACAAGCTCTTCAGGATTGGGTACCAGTGCTGGCGTGGCCAGTCTGGTGCAATCAGAATCATATTTGGCCTCTCTTGTCTGACCTTTAGGAGTACCCTGGGAAGGAGAGGCAGTGGGGGAAAGGCATATACTGTTAGATTTTTCCAGCTGAAGGATAGGGTGTCCACTTTCCATGCTTGTTTGTGATAAATCCTTGTGCAAAATCTCTGTAATTGGCAGTTGTGAGGGGAGGCAAATAGATCTATGTCTGGGCATCCCCACCTCCTTATTATCATGCTGAAGACTTGTGGATCCAGTTTCCATTCGTGGGGATCCATGAGGTTTCTGCTTAGTTCGTCTGCCAGTGTGTTTGTTTTTCCTGGCTGGAATTGTGCTTGCAAGTGTACTTGAGATGCCGATGCTGAGTCCCATAGGGTCATTGCTTGTCTGCAGAGGGGATAGGATGTACCACATAACCGTAGTGTTGTCTGTCTTTATCAGTAATTGTCCTGGATGAAGCAAGTCCTTGAAAGCTGTCAGAGCATTTTGTACAGCTAGCATCTCTTTTTGATTGATGTGAAGATGCATCTGGTTTGCAGGCCATGTGCCCTGAATACATTTCCCTGCCATATGGGCTCCCCAGGCATAGTCTGATGCGTCCACTGTCAGTGTCTGTCTGGCTGTGGGTAAAGTGAATGGCAGACCCTTGTTGTGGTGGCAGGCTTCTGTCCACCATCGAAACTCCTGTTGTAGGCAGGGGATGAGTGCAATCACTGTCTCCAGGCTGTGGCAATGCTGAGTCCAAACACTTTTTAGATACCATTGTAGTTTCCTCACATGCAGTCTGGCATATGGAATTAGTAGAATGCAGGATGCCATGAAACCCAAGGCCTGCAGGATTTTCCTTGCAGATAAGTGGGTTTTTGTTGCCAAACTCTTGAAGTAAGTAGTCAGTTGCTTTTCTTTGTCTTGCGTGAGATAAGCCATCTGGGCAGTTGTATTTAGGCTTGCACCCAGGAATATTATCTCTTGAGAGGGCACTAGTTTTGATTTCTTTTCGTTTACTGTGTACCCTAGACCAATTAGTAATCTTTTTACAAACGCCAGATGTTTTAGAAGAATGTCTTTGTTCTCTGCTTGAATTAGGTAGTCGTCCAAGAAGGGATATATCTGAATTCCTTTTTGTCTGCAAAAAGCAATTACTGGTGCCAGGCATTTTGTGAAGACCCTGGGCGCAGTAGATAAGCCAAAGGGCAGTGCAGAGAATTGGTAATGCATTGAGTCAGCAATGAATCTGAGGTATCTTCTACAAGATTGTCTGATTGGGACATGCAGGTATGCCTCTTTTAGGTCCAAAGTTACGAGCCAAGCCTTCTTGCCCAGCATGGGCAGTAGCTGCTGCAGAGTTAGCATCTTGAATTTTGGTACTTCCAGAAATGTATTTAGTATAGTCAGGTCCAGTATTGGTCTCCAGGTTTTGTCCTTTCTGGGTACTAGGAAAAGTCTGGAGTAAAATCCTTGCCCCTGCTCTTGTTGCGGTACTTGCTGAATGGCCCTCATGTCCATGAAGGCTATAATTTGTTTTTTTTTGCCTCTGCCCATTGATTGTGTGGCAGGTTTGGCATACCTGTTGACCTTGGTAGAGTGTGGAAATGGAACCTGTAGCCTTGGGACACTATGTTCAGGACTCATTTGTCTTGTGTAATCCTTTGCCAGTTTGTGGAAAAAAGTGCTAGTTTTCCCCCTAAGGGGGCTGCCAAAAGAAAAGTGCTTGGATCTGGTAGAGGAAAGTCATTGGGACTGTTTCCTGTAAGGTTGTGATTTGTCTTCTCCACTTTTGGAGGTAGGAGCACCCGATTGTTTAGGCCTGTATGAGCCTTGGGGCTGACCTCTGCCTCTGGGACGCCTGTATCTGCCTCTTTGTGGTCTGTCTGACACTGAAAAGGACCAATTTTTAGAAGGCCAGTTTCTGCTAAATCTGGGTGGCTGTACCTGTAAGAAATCCTTGACTGTCTGCATGGATTTTGCTTTATCCTCCATTTTTTTCAATACCTCTTCTGCTTTAGAACCAAACAAAGAATCATGCTGTAATGGTGCATCTAATAATTTTGCTTTAAAATGATCAGGCAGATTTTGTTCCTTTAACCAAGCATGCCTTCTAATAACAGAACCTGTAACAGCGGCCTTGCGGGAGGCCTCCAGTGAATCATAACCACATTGCAAAGTATGCTTTCCCACTTGTTCAGCTGCATGCAACATATCCTGTAATTCCTTGTTTTCTGAACATTCAGTATTTGTCAACATTTTCTGTTTAAGCAGTGACATTAAATATTGCTGATATTTAAGCATATGAAACTGACAATTTAAGGCCCTTATAGCCAGGGTAGCAGAAGTGTAGACATTTTTCCCCCATCTGTCTAGTGCCCTGGAATCCCTATCAGAGGGGACAAGGTTTTTTGCAGTGGAAGCTTTAACCCCCTTGGGACCTTGTGATATAGTTTCTCGGTCAGCAGCTGGGTTTTTATATAGGAATTTATGAGAATCCAGGACCCTGTAGTATCTGTCTGGCTTAGCAGGTGCAGGGGGTAGAGAGTCTGGGGACAGGCTGGACTCTGAGAATACATCGTCCACAATGTCTAGTACAGGTGGAATAGCAAGGGGTCTGTGCTGAGGAAGTAGCAGAAAGTCTCTGAGCCTTTTCTTAGATTCAGAATAATCTTGGCTCTCCCAGTGGAAATGTTCCCTCATGGTATGCAGGGTTTCCCCAAAAGAGTAATCCTCAGGAGGAGAGGCTGAAGGAATGGATTCTTCAGCATCAGAATCCTCATAGGGAAGCATGGAGTAATCTCATTCAGAGGAGGAATCAGAGGAAATAGAAACCTGATCAGAAGAATCATACTCTGTCTCTTGCCTAGGCCTCTTATCAGGAGGGGGATGGGAACCCCTGATCAAAGTAATTAGGTCTTCGGCCATTTTGAGTATCTGTTTTTTAGGCATGGTAGTCTGAGTTGGAGAATGCTGTACTTGTTTCTTTGTCTTTATTGCTGCTTTAGTCTTTGTCTTTGAAGCTGAGGATGGCTTTATATATCGTTGTGTAGGTCTGAAGACACCCTCAGAAGCCGATGCCTGTTCAGCGGCTCCAGACCCATCTGAGGGAATGATTTCCGAGTGTCCAATACCTTGAGCATCCAGAGGCCCAGTCGGCTCCAAGTGGGAGTCGGAAGCGGCCTGTGGCTCTGAGGTAGCGGGCACCAGGGGCTGCGAAAGCGCCTCACTGAGAACCGGCGAACCGGCGACTGGCCTAGAAGAGGCTTCGTCATTGGTTTTGGACCTCGGATGCCAATCCTTTTCCTTATCCTTGCATTTTTTGTAAACTGCGGTTGTCGGCTGATCCGACGGCATTATATAGTTAAATCTTCAGCCAAAGTAATAAAAGCAAAATCAAACCGACGCTTGATAGTGCGTTGGATAAATCTAGCACAAAACCGACAGCTAGCAACGTTGTGATCAGGGCCTAGGCAAGGAATACAGTAAGAGTGAAAATCCTTATGAGGTATTTGCTTCCCACAAGAAATACAATTGTTAACTTTTTCTGGCATTGGTCTGGAGCAAGAAAAAAGTTTCCCCAACGGGGTACTTAGCTTTAATGAAGACTTCGGATCTGAAATTCTGATTTGAAAATCTCAGGAATCGGCCAACCGGCACTTGCGAACTGCTTTTGCTTCGGGCACCGCGTGGCAAGAAAGACTGGAGAAAATGGCGTTGGCTGCTTCTTTTATACCCCTGGCGCACTGACGTCAGGGAAGAGGCGACAGCAACCGACGCCGGGCCTAGACTTTGGAATCTGGCCGACTGCGGGTAGCCTGCCAGCAGGATAACCCTAGAATAATGACTGCAACAGTGAAACACGATGAACATCAGAAAGTTATCTGAAAAAAAGGGCAGAAAACTCTCTAAAGAGGGTAAATGGAGGAATACAGTAAATAGGGAAGAGAAATAGTAAGGGAAAAGAAAATTCTAATCTTTACTCATAGAAAAAATGCAAGATAATTATCCCACAACTCGAGTGAGCTTGATCCACTTCTGAACCATTTGGCAGCAAATAAGATCTAAGGTAAAGTAGTGGCAAGGGGCATTATGGGTGAGGGAGGAGCTCAAGAGTCCAATCCAGAGTCTAGATGAAAAGAGGCCAAGTCTGATCCGAAGTCGGATCCAATACCCATCCATTGAAGAATGAAGGAAAATGACATCAGATTTGACTAATTTTAGGCGCAGCCCAGGTCATATGGAGACAACTAATAATTAGGTTACATAATGGAAAGATACAAGAAACATGGGATGCACAAGCAGTTGATGTACAATATTTCAGCTTCAACAGATACGGTTTATGTTACAAAATGATGACAGTGTATATAAAACAGAAAAAAATAAAATAAATGACCTACGAGGAAATATGCAACAGCTGCAGTCACTATGTATATATAAACAAGTTGTGGCCATATCCTGTGTAGATAAATAGACAAGATTAGCAGCTAAACAAGTGAAGGGTCTGGGAGGAGGGAGATTAAGAGATATTGCCTGAAGAAGTGTGCTTGCAATGGCTCTGCATTACTAGATAGGCCTTAAATTAGGGTCTGAATTAATTTATGTTGGGGAGACCCTTTAAACTGGGGGGGGGTCCTGACACAGACTGTGCGCTAGCAGGCAGAAGCTATGGTTTATGCATTGCAGCTTTATTCTTGGAGTTTGTAGAGTCGATCCGGAAATGGACTGTCATCTGAGGATGTAGTTGTCAGCATGCTTGTGCAACAGTATAAAGAGGTCTCTAGCAGGCATCTGACCCTTTGCTCTACAGGCAGCCAGTTAGCCCTTTTTATTGAAATGCAGTAGTGTTCTTGACGGTTCAATTTCTCCAAGTCCTTTGGGTTTCTAATACCATGACAGGAATCGACCCCACTCCTAAGCCAAAGTATGATTATGACTGAAGAAACAAACTCAAACAGGCTTAGTCGCTGGAATAACTTAGTAAATTCATTATAAGCACTTTCATCCACCTACTGGACTTCATCAGATTAACTTTTCAATAATGGCTGCAACCCATAGAAAACTAATATATGCATAAAAAGCACAAAGGATCACAAATCATGACTGACAACCTCATACATAGCAATGAGACTAACGTACAACTAAAAGCTAGCCTGATGTAACACAAGTATTTTTTTTTTACATTCCAAACTAAAATAAGAAACAGAAAGAGCACTAATAAAACAAAGTCCAAATAAACTGAATTGAAGAACTAGTAATTAACTCCTAGTCTGTCTCCAAACAGGGAGATGGTGTCATAAAACTCAATTCACTAAAGGCTATTTAGCATCAAGGTGACAACAAGATCCTTCCAAAAGGAGTGATAAACTGAAAAACTGTAAAGAAACAAAAGTTTATTCAGTACCTTCATAAAAGAGGAATTCAAATCTGAAGTTATGGATTGTTTATTGCTGTTGCTTAACATTGTAATGTTTAAATGTTTTCATTTTTCATTTTTCACAAACAACAAGGAGGTGAAGTCAGTCCTCCACCTTAGCACTAGAAACACCAATCTCCTAGCATGCTGCATTTTTTGCTTTAATTATAAGACACTTAATTTTACTGATAACAGTATAGCCATCAGTTAGATGTTTTGGAGTACACATAAAGTCAACAGTTTCGTGAAATTGCCATGATTGTTCCAAGCAAAAAAGTACATTACTGTTTTAGCACCTCATCATGTTAATTGACATCATCACCCCATGACAATCACACACTATTAAAAAATGAAAAAGTAGATATGAAGATAAAGACATTCTACAGTTTTTACAACCAGCAAATGTCAGCAACCTGAAAACCATAAAAATACTATACTGTACAATAACAACAGTACATAAGCATGCCAGTGAATGTGCCCTGCCTGAGATTTAAGAACTATACTTAAATATACTTAAATGTTTTTCATTAGATAACTTGTTTATCAGATAGTTACAGTGATTTTTACCTGTGATTTTCTGTCTCATTCACAGTGATTATTGATTTCTGTTTATTACTACAGATATTTTGTTTCTAACACTGACAACAATCAATAAATTAATGCTGTAATTAAAAAATATAGGAGTTTTGCATTCAGACCAAGTCATTGGACTTTAAGGGGTTTCAGGGCACTAAAATGCCCCTTCCGCACATAAAATGTTCCTAAAACCAATCTCCTTATACTTAGCACTCACATAACCCCTTTCAGTTCCAAATGGCCATCTAACTAGAATGCAAAGCACTGCACAAATATAACAAAGCAGGCACATTTTGCCCATCATAAAGTATACATAAAATTATACTGACTTGAAAGTAGCACGTAACCAGTGTGCCCTGAATTAATATTTGCAAGCATTTTTTCAAAAAAAAAAAAAAAACTTCCTTTGATAATTCCCTAAAGCACACAGGAGCTTGTGTTGTTTTCACATGAAAGGATCTGAGAATTTGTCTCACCAAAGAACTCCTTTAAATACTGACCTGTAAAGAACAGAAAAAGAAAAGTTCTAGAAGCTTACAAGCCACAGAAAAACACACAGAATCATAGGCTCTGTATTACGAAATGGCATTTTATTCACTATCACCTATTATTTTAACCATATCCAGGAATGACAATCACTCTTTTCTAGATTCTGCCGCTCCACATGAGCGTGTTTTTCAGCGCCCTTACAAACATCCATCATATCTTACATCTTTGGCGTACATAAAATAAAGTCACTGCTATCTAGCTTTCTCAACAGAGAAGAAGAGACCATTATCTAATGTTTCTGTCACATAAAAGGCAATATGATGGGCTAGAAACACAAGAACTAGAACTTGAGTGAGGAAGACTCCACAGACATTAGCCTAACAAACTAGCAACCTAAAGTACCTAAAAGTACCCTAATGCATTAAACAGCCATGAGACATGGCTGGCAAATTGATAATCTTGTCTCACACACTACCTCACTGCACAAATAAATGCAATCACAGACACTACAATGCACATATACTGCAAACTTGGAGGTGAGAACTTAATCCAAATGTCATCAGTTTCCATTTATATATGCTTCATCTTAAGCAAATTACAACTTTTTATGATCCCTACTGTTTCCTGAAATTTCATTTTAAGACTTGGGGAGAATCTCTTGTTACCAATATTAAATAAACTTCTGTTCCATCCTGTAATGGCACAACAGATTGGAAACCATTAAGCTTTGCTTTCCTCAGTCTGCTCTTCACTGTATGAAGACTGCAAGCAAACCACACTAAGAACTGTACTTACACCGCCTGCATTTGATCATGTGTCAAAAATATTTAGAATTTTTTGTACATACCTAAGGGACTGGTCCACTGTCATTCCTGCAAAGTCGAAATGTTTGAGGTATTCTTCAGCAACTAGCTTACTGAACTCATTGCTGTAAAAGAAAACACAGTTTAGTACTACAGGAAACACTGTTGCCTATTCACTCAAATATACATCTTACTCTCAAAAATAGGTAACATTCACGCACAGTGTGGTTAGTATGAGAAAGTGCAAGTTGTGAAATATACTCAACATAACACCAAATGATCAATCATAATAAAAAAGTACTGCAGTATTATAAAGAGTGGGAATTGTATTATGCCACAAGAGGAATCTGACAATCTGGTCTGACCTCCACAGATGTGGATATTCTCTGCACAGGAATGGAGTTTCCCAGTGCAATGGCTGTCAACAGGATGTACACTACAAAGGGGAGAGAAGCCCACGGCACACACTCTGAATAGAAAATTTCCACAAAAAGCAGTTGTAGTAGCTGCTGCACTTGTAGAATTTGCCATTTGCTGTTGCAGAACTCTTCCAAGCTGGTCAGCACATGAAAACATGCGACAAGCAAACCGCTTAGAAAGGGTTTGTTTGTTTGTTTGGATAATAGTCTGTCAGGTTTCCACATCATGAAAGAGAAAAACAGGTGATGTGCTTGCTTGAATTACTTTGTCCTGTTGATAAAATATCTCAGTGGGCCATGCACATCCATCAGGTGCACAAGTTTCTCCCCTTCTTTCTGAGGATTAGGAAATAATGGAAGCCGAATGGTTTGCTTTAAAATCAACTCCAAAACCACTTTGGGCAAAAAAGAGGAATTGGTCCTGATGGCTACCATGCCCTTGTGGAAGACTGCAAGCCTCACTACACATTAAGGCCTGCAGTTCTGAAATTCTCCTGGATAACATAACAGCTACCAGGAAGAGAGCTTTCCAGGATAAATATTTCAATCGAGTTACCTTGTTCAAAGAGAAAAACAGTCAATCTTTTTAACAAAGTGCAAATACCAAAGGGGGTGTCAGAGGTTTCTTTGGCAGCCTCAAACAGAGGATGTCTTTAAGAAATTGCTTGACTAAAGGAATAGATACCAACAGAGGTTCCAGGGGAAAAGAAGCAGAGATGGCACAAAGGTGTCCTTGACTGAAGCATAAAATAACTTGTTGAACAGGCTTGTCATGTGGAGTAAGGCCAGAAGCTGTTGCACTGTACACCATGCTTCCTGCAACAAACAAACAAACAAACAATCCGGCCCTCTTGGCCATGTATGATTTTGTGACCTCCTTTTCAATATAAAGACCTTTTGAAGGATTACAGTCATAAAAAAACTCATGCTAACAGCCTGGAAGTTAAATTTTCATGTGCCAACATTTCTTCAAGTTGTCTAAATATGCTGCAAAGGAAAAGAAAGAACAGTTGTGTAAAATCTTACTATAACCATAGATGTCCTTCTCTTCTATGTTGCAGTATTCTTTACATATGGATGTATTCCTCCCAAATGACCTGACATCCGGTCTGTATACAAGAGCTTAGAGCCACTGCCTGTACATGGGAGGTTGCACGTAGGCACAGACAATGTCAGCCATAAAAGGGATGTCCACACGTACCATCTTCAGAATAAGAAAGCCCCATGAGGAAAACCCCTGTGGAGCCTAGGTGGATCATCCTAGGAAAGAGCAAGCTGCAGGGGGATGGTGGGATGGATAGAACAGTGCAACATAAAAGAGGAGGACATCTGTGGTTACGGTAAGATTTTACACAGCTATTATATGTCCTTCTATTCAACGTTGCAGTATTCTTTGTGGGAGAGTGCCAGAGCTGAAAAGGGAACCCAGGGAAGAGGACAGAGAAGGGGAAACTAAGAGGAAGTATTTTCCAAAAATCCATGTAGAACTGCCCTAGCAAATTCTGCTCTGGATCTGAAAACACTGTCCAATTTGTAATATTTTGTGAAGGTGTGAAAAGATGACCAGGTGGCTGCTTCCAAGATGGAATGGGCATCTAGGCTCTTGAAAAAGGCCACTGAGGATGCAAGTGACCTAATGAAATGTGCCTTGAGAGATGCTGATAAAGACTTTCCATGGAATTCATAGCAAAACACAATAGCCTTAGAAATCTGTGTGGAAATAGTTTGTTTTGACACAAGAAAACCCAGAGCCCTGGGATGAAATGACACAAAAAGTTGGTCAGACGTCCTGATCGACTTTGTTTTGTCAAGGTAAAATCTGAATTGTCTGTGCTTGTCTAAGGTGTGTAAAATCCTCTCACTTGATGACTGAGATGAAGGAAAGAAGGTAGGCAATTGGATGGGTTGATTAAGTGACAATTCGTTCACCACTTCTGGCATGAAGAAATGGTTAGTTCTCAAGGATACACTGTCCTTGTGGAAGACCAGAATAGGAGGCAAAGCCATTAATGCCTGAATTTCAGAAACCCTTCTGGTAGAGGTTAAGGCTACCAGAAGTAGTGTTTTTCATGTGCAAAACTTTTGGGAAGCAGAAGCTGCTGGTCCAAAAGGGACCTGGGTAGGTTTTCCCAGTACATAACTGAGATCCCAGGGAGGAGGAACTGGTTTCCTGCTAGGTCTTACTTGTAGGACACCCTTTAGAATAAGTTTAACTTCTAGTCTGGAAGCTAGAGGAGGGATCAAAGGCAAGCAGGCAGACAAGGCCAAACAATGGACATTAAATGAGGAGTAAGAAAGGCCACTGTTGAGTAACTCACACAGGTAGGAAAGCACTAGTGGAATGTCCACACCAAAGGGATCCACTTTCATTTTTTGGCACCAAATGGAAAATCTTATCCGCTTGGAAATATAAGATTTTCTAGTAGTGGGTTTCCTGGCCTCCTGCAAATCACTTAGCACGTCCTTAGAGAATAGGTGCCTGAATGGGATCAAAAGTTCATCACCCACAGGGTCAGCTGTACAGTTAGCAAATGTGGGTGGATCAATGATCCCTTGTCCTGAGTGAGAAGGTCCAGTTGGTGAGGTAACTTGTAGTGATGACCCTTGGCTAACTGCAGAAGAAGAGGGAACCAGTGCTGTCTTGGCCAAAAGGGTGTCACTAACAAGATTTTTGGTTTGTCCTGTAAAATTTTCAACAGGACTTTCTGAATTAAGGGGAAGGAGGAATGCATAGAAGAACCTCCCTTTCCATGAGAATGAGAGGGCATCTACTCTCCACACTTGAGGATGAAGGACCCTGGCACAGAAGCGAGGAAGTTGTGTGTTCATACAGGAGGCAAACAGGTCCAGTTCTGGAGTACCCCACTGGTGAACAAGGCCCAGGAACACATCCTTGTGGAGCATCCACTCATGAGATTGTGTCATGGACCTGCTTAATGTGTCTGCCACCAAGTTCTGAGCTGAAGGAAGGTACACAGCATGCAGAGGTACCTTGTATAAGGCAGACAATTCCAAAGCCTTGATGGCCAAATGACAGAGGAGATAAAGATTTTGTGTCCCCCTACTTCTTTATGTATTAAGGGACCATGGTATCATTTGTGAGGATCTTTAGGGGTCCTGGCAAGAACAGAGGGTGAAACATCTGTAAGGCTAAAAGTAAAGACCTCATTTTGGTTCACAGGTTCAGAGGTAGGTACTAGGCTATCTGCCTAAAGGCATTTATAAGCCTAGCCAGAATGTGTTGGGCTTTCGCCGCCCCCTTAGATTAGTTTCCTGTGCCTCTGCCCAGCAGAGCCATTGGAGTGATCCCCGGGGTAAACTTTCTGTTTCCCATCCACTCGTCAAGGTTTCTCTTGAAGAGTGTTAGCGAGGAGCTCTGCCTAATGTGGATTGGAATCTTGTTCCAAAGCATGGGAAGTCTCTGGGACAGGAATCTATCCCTCCAGCATGTCCTATTTATTGTTGTGGTGAGGTTTAGATCCCTAGAGCGTGTGGCTCGAGGGGATATGGTTTTCTTTAGGTGGAGCATGTCCATCAATTCTGGGTTGGACATGGCCTTGTATGTCAGGCAGAGATCGCCTCTGAGTAGGCGATATGCAACCGAGTACAGCTGGAGTTTCTTCAGTCGAGCTGCATAGGGCATCTATTTGTGGCCAGTGATCCTCTTGGTGAGGTACTTGTGTGGTCTTTCCAGCTGTTGCAGGTGTCTTGTAAGGTACATTTCCCTGATGTTGATATGTTCTTTCCTTTGAGAAGGGGACCAAAGGCTCTGCACTTTCCTGGAAGCAAAGGTTGCTTCCCACCCCAAGTCTGAGCGCCTCTGAAGAGATGCTGAGCTGGTTGGGGTACCTGTAGAGGAAGGCCAGGGTTCTGATTGAGTTGCTGCATCCACCAACCTAACTCTGCTTTCAAGCAGGGCAGAAGGGGAATCATGACATCTAAAGGATGAGCATGTTGGGACCAAACTGTCTTGAGAAACCACTGGAACTTTCTCATGAGTAGTTTTGCAAAGGGCAGCATGGGAATAGTGGAGGCCATAAACCCCAGCAGTCTCAGAAACTCCCTGGCCGTGATGGAAGGCAAAGGCAGAAGAGCCTCCATGAATGCCCTGAGACAGGTTGCTTTCTCCTCAGGGAGAAAAACCATAATCAAATCTGTGCGAAACCTGCACCCCATGAATATAAGATCCTGACTTGGTGTGAGACAGGAATTTTTGAGATTTATGGTGAAACCCAGTGCCTGCAGAAAGGGAAACAAATGCAGCTGACTGGACAGAGGCTAAGGAATTCCCAGGAAGGGTGGGAGGGTCTTCCAAGTCACAAAGTATCTGTTTTGGATGATAGAAATCACCAAGGAGTCCTGGGTGATCTCCATCCAAGCTGGTACTGAGATGGGGAGGAGAAGAGATAGAGAAGTATGAGAGGAGGATGATGATAGGAGAGCAAGGGCCTGAGATTTAGTCTCTGAATCTGGCAATGAGGAAAGAGTCCGGGTGGCCTGAGTAATCAAGGCTAGAGCATAGCTGGACATATGTGTATGATAATTAATTGCTCTGATAGCCAAGGTAGAAGAGGTATATACCTTCTTGTCCAATCTTTCCAAAATTTTACTTTCCTTATCTTAAAGAAGTAACTTGGTAAACGGTAATAACCGTGAGGACTTATCTGAGGTAATGGAAACCACAGCAGGATCAGCTGAGAGGTATTTAAAAAGAAATTTGCAATCCTCGGGGACCTTAAAGAAATGGTCAGGTCTCTTTGGGACAGGGGCTTGGGAGTCAGGGGTCTTAGATGCAGCTTTAATAACATCTAAAAAGGCTGGCAGAACTGGTGGGAGTACGGAAGGTGCAGGGATCTTCACCTGTAGAAGCTCATAACATCTCTTCTGTTCTTCAGAGATTTGAGAAGAATCCCACTTGAAAAACGTCCTCATTTTATTAATAGTTTCCCCAAAGGAAAGCTCTTCTATGGGAGAACCTCCCCCATTGGATTCCTCCTCTGGCGAAGCATATTCCAGAGGAGAAGGAATTTGAGTGGAGTAAACAAAAGAGTCTTCATTGGATGAAGACTCCTCAGAATCTGTGTTATGAATTTGAAGTTCTGCAGGCTGTCCTGAAATAAGGCCTTGGACCCCAGATGGGTACACTGGAGAAGAAGCAATTGGTGGGCCCGCAATGGGTGAAGCTGAAGCCGCAGGTCTCAAAGCCATCAGGGCCTTAACAAGGCCTTGTGAAAAAACTTCCCAATCTGACGTAGGAGTAGAAGGAGCAGGAACATGCCTAGTCTTGCTTCTTCTTCACAGGCTTTTTCTGTTGAGGAGAAAAAGCAGACGTAGGGCTAACCTCTGGTAATTCTTTGGACAAAGAAGCTGGAGCAGTTCCTGAGTCTTCTACAATCACTAGCCGCGGTTTCCCCAAGTCAGCCGAACCAGATGTCTGCATAGCCACGGACGTGCTAGGATCCGCACTCCTGATGGCTTCTATTCCAGTACCCGGTGATGGAGTGGACCCTACCTCCGATCGTACTGCCGGGTTTTCATCAACCTTAAGGGGTAAGTTGGAGGAAGCAGGCACAGCTAAAAGGATTCGGGCCTAGGCTTGCTGACGTTCCTCTTTACAGACGGCTCAGACGTACTTGCAGAACCCTCCATAGCATCCCTAGCCAGACATTTACGTCTTTGATTTTCTAAGTAGAAATTCAAAGCCGACAGATGACTGTGAAAAGTTTTGGGGATGAAGGCCTGACAAACAGAAAAGAACTAGCGGTTGTGAATAGGCCCTAAGCAAAACAAGTACAGCTCGTGACTATATTTATGTGGAATTTGCCTTCCACACCTGGATTTGCCCTTCCTGGATGACATTAACAAAACAAAAAGCAGTAGCAATATATTAAATCCCCTATGGGGTACTTATCTGAAGCTGTACTACGAACCAACGGATCCAACGGCAGACCGAACGTATGACTCAACCTTTCAGAATGGTGGCGAAAAAGTTCTGAAGATGGTATGTGCGGATGTTTCTTTTATGGCTGACATTGTCTGTGCCTACGTGCGACGTCCCACATACAGGCAGTGGCTCTAAGCTGTTGTATACAGGCTGGATGTTGGGTCATTTGGGCGGAATACAACCCATATGTAAAGAATACTGCAACATTGAATAGAAGGACATGTATGGGTCATTTCTGCTCTAGTAACTGAAAGAATCATTTTTTTCCTCAGAAAATGGAAAGAGGACATCAATATTAGACTAGCACTGTCATGTCTTGCCTTTAAGAGGATGATAAGGATGAAGCAGATTGGGACAAATTAGTGCATATGACCTTAACTGTATGTGACTGAAAATGTATTTACAGTCAGCGATTCCATGGCAATAATTTGTTGCCCTTACCCCCTTAACTTTGTTATGAAACTTCAAGCTTGCAAAAACTTGTGCAGTTAGAAACGTCAGCACACAAGTTACATTACTTGCTATCATGCAGCAATGTACATAGTTGGTTACTTGCAAAAAGTACATTGTGTAGTCTTCTATCATTTATATTGCATCAATCGTGTCACCTTTCTGAAAAATATGGAGTGGGGAGTTAAGGGAGGGTGCTACTAAGTGAGTCCTGCTCACTAACAGAACAAATAGTAAACAAAAAAAAGTAGGCCTTAAACTGTGAAATCTGTTATGCATGCTGCGGCTAAACAGTTGGTTTAATTTGTTTTATAGCACTTCTAACAAAAACTTCTTGCTACACATGCTGCAGACATCAACCAAAACACATACAGAGCACCCTACATACACTGTTAACTTCCTGTTAACAATCCTCACTGCTTGACAGTTGTATTCTTCATTACGCAAGAAAGGCATTATTTTTTTAAGTTAACATAAAGTTGACGATAATTTTTTTTTCTTCCAAGTAAAATAAATGCATGATAAATGCAATGTGGGAATATTTTCGTGCAAATTTCTTAAATTATACTACATAGGTAAGTAGAGTAAACACTGTCTTTCCCCTGTATGGGTATCTGGTATAAAAGTCTGAAATCTAGTGACACAAATGGAAGAAAAACAGAACTGTCTCTAGGGTACCCTGTGCTATGGTCAACCTGTGAAAGGCTTTTTGGTTCAATCTCCAATTCTGAAAGTTGGCTGTGGATCCACTCTGGTCTTCAGCACAGTTCTGGGAGAGCAGGGAAGTAACTGAAGTTGTAGACTCTGCTTGACCTCAAAGTCCCTTGCTATCATGGTCAGCCTGCACAGTTGGTATGAAAGTTTGCCTCCTTCCCTCCTGACATACCATATGACTGTGATGTCTGTGACCAGCTTTAGGATCCCATGGATTCCAGTTTGATTTGAAGCACCGAAGTGCAGAAATATGACCAACATTTCCATGAGATTCATATGTTTGGCTTTTTCTCATTGTTTCAGCTCTCCTGAAGTTTTAGGGAGTTTGTGTGGACCACTCCCAGGGGCTACACCTGATACAAATCAGTGGATTCCAGTTCACTCAGAATTCACATATGGAATCTTCAGAATGGCTATCAACAGGGCCTCCCACTATCTGAATTCCTTGTGGGTGGCAGACATAAATGATGGAATCTTCTACAATGGGTGGAGGTGCTGGTACCACAGGATCCTCATGCGCCACTGGATTTTCCTTATATGGAAACTGGCAGGTGACCCTATTTGTATAGAGGGCGATAGGTATCCCACAAACTACTGACAAGGAGGTTTTCTCTGATGCCTAACTTTTCAGGCATTTGTCATCAAAATATTTTTAGCCAGAAGGGACGGCCTGGTCCTCTTGGTTTCTAGGGATCCATTTAAGAAGGTTTTGTTGCATAAATAAATGAGACTGGACTTCTGGTAGTTTAGCAAGGTTCCTGAGTTGGTTAAGTTTGATATGCTGTAGTCTAGGGTTATGGGTAGTTCTTCCTGGGACTTGGCCTGGATCAGCCATTGAGGTCTGAGTAAATGCAAATGCCACTGACTCTGAGGTGGGCAAATACTAGAATTAAGCACTTTGCAAATTTCTTGGGAGCAGTGTAGAATCCAAATGACAAGGACATGAATTACAAATACTATACCCCTGAAACAAACCTTGGGAATTGTGCTCATTGTAGGTGCAGATGTATAAATAAGCCTGCTTTATGCCCAGGGTGTCAATTAGGGACTGCAGGAAGAGTAAGTGAAGGAGAGAATGAAGGGTTAACATCAACAATTTTACCATGCTAAATCTGTTTAGTTTAGAGACACATAAAATTTGTCTTCATTGTGTATCCTTCCTGCATATAAGGAATTGCCTTCCATATAATCCTGCTTGCTGCTCTAATGGTAGAACCCTTTCTATAGCAATAGAAAAGACCATCTGGTTTAAAATGGGCCGCACTAAGGTCATATAGCCTGATGGTATGAGAAAGGTGTCTGAATCTGATTTTGTAATGGGCCTACAGTGTTGGCAGAGAGGAATAAAACCCTGATAATTACTCAGGTAATTCAAGTTTGACTAGTGGTTTATATACCTACTGATGCTGACATAAGGAATATCAGGCGCGATGAGGCTTAAGCCTGTTCATCACTCTTTGGGAGAAAGGTATGTTCTCACCTTCTATGGTAGAATCATTTGAAGCCCAGGGATCACATGGAGGCACTTGCTTACAAGGGAGGCGGGGCCATATGATCACATCAAGTGGAGGTATTGCATGTATCCCAAAGGTTCACTGCAATGCCACTCCTCCAGATGCAAATGAGTATACCCACGGAGTCAGAACTTAAAGGAAATATCCTGATCCTCCTCATCAATGACAGCACTGCTCCTAGTAAACTTGCCACTCTTTCCCAAAGAATGAATGAGCCATACAGCTCTCACCCAGAGACAGCAAACAGGACAATAAGGTGTCAAGGGTCTGAGGAGAACCAGAGTAAAAAAAAATGTTATAATGTGTGAGAAAGAGCTCTCTTGTCCACATCAATATCATCAGCTCACACCATTTGCATCTGAAGTGAGAATGCTTCCTCCCTAAAAAATTAGCTTGACTATCACTTTCCTGTTTGAACTTTCAGCTTAAAACTTTCTGGCATTAGGGAGTGAAAAAGCTGCATAAAAACTTGTTCAGTCTTCTCTTTCTCCTCCAGTCTTGTAAAGTCTGATCTTTGTCACTCTGGTTTCTGCAGTACTTTCTGGGAGGGAGGATCACAAAACAAACCTTTGTTCAGTGGTGCATTTAAAAGATGCCATTGAACACCGTGTGATACAGGCTACATTCTGAGCTAAGCATGCCTTCTGAACACTGTGCCAGAGACAGGTGTCCAAGCACAGGCATCAGTGGTGTCAGCCACATTTAGTTGCATGTCTGTTCACTTTCAGCACAGTCTGAGACAGTTTTAAGAGCCTTTCTTTTAAGATCACATCAGGAATTTCTCCCATATCATTGATCTGCTTTATGATGTTTCCCTGCTTCTGACGCATGAGACTATGGGAAATTACTGGTCTAATACACCCAACATAGCAGGAGTACAGACTTCTTTCTCAACTCTATGAAGGATGTGGACTTCTGTCACTACCTAATATTTTACTTGATGGAAACTGTGGTGCCTATGGCTGCAGCCAGGGATACAGGCATAGGGACTCCCAATTTTTTTTTGCACAGATCATCTTCCCTAATAAAAAATAATAATAAAAACACCAGTTGAAAAACACCCTGCTGTAGTGCCTGCATTGAGAACCTGTGCAAGTTAGCAAAGAGGCCTGTTAGCGAATTCAAAACAAAGTTAGACAACTTGAAAATGGAGCTAAGCTCTTTACCCAAGCCTTAAGGAGATAAGTTGTATGAGCATTTTGTGGCTTCTCAAAATGTATTTATTAGGATCTTAGGCAGATGATCACTGATAGTTAAAAAATCATTACAATAATAGTGTTTATACAAGATTTCCAGATCGTAACTTACAATTTTGTTTAGTATCTATTCAGAAAAACAGAAATTAAGATGATAGGTTTGCATTTAAAATCCCATTCTGCTACAGGGCACCAAATTCAGCCAATGGACAATAAGTATCAGGGAACTGTATGACTGGTCATTAAGATATCTAGCAGGTGCTCTATGATTGGATACCTGTGTTCAAAAAGGACCAATGGGTCCCTGGCTTAAAACACCTCCTGACTGGATGTAGGAATGAAGAGAGTATGTTAAGAGGTGGAACAGCGAGGGCAAATGATGAAGCAGGGATGGGCTACCTAGCCAGTGGGGAGCCAGAAGAACATGAAAGGAAGGTGGGTTACGTGTGGTATTGATGATAGGTCCAGATTAAAAAAAAAACAACAGGACTTACGTTCAAAATGGGTCAATGGGACTTGTTGTTGTTTGTCTTTCGGCTTTTCCCGGTTAGGGGTCGCCACAGCAGAACTCCAGTCCGCTAATGATTGGCAGTTGTTTTTTTTTTTTTTATGGTGTCGAGTTGCCAGCCCGACGCCCAACCTTCAACGAAGGCATGCCCATTCAATGCATGTCTTTCGAACACCCACTCGACCGCGGGGAGGACATGCAGACTCCATACAGAAGGCCCTCCCAACCCAAGCCGAGAATCAAACGGGAGAACCTCTTGCTGTGAGGCAAGCCTCCTAAATGACTGAAAGCATGAAGAGTGTGTATGTCATAGGTGGAATAGAGAAAGTCCCCTAGAGTCACCACCAGATAAAAAGTATTTGTGCATGTGCTAGTGGGAACTGCTTAAGTAGTCAACTATAAAAAGTGGAACCCACCGAAAAAACAGCCATAGTGGACATGCCAGGAAATAACTAAAAATGAGTAAATAAAAACAAATAATAAATCAATAAATACTTAAGTAAAAAATAAAATATAAAAATGTAAACAACACTAAGAAGATGCCGTATTGTGAAAAGGGAATCACACATGCAATTAAGGGCTTGTTAGCATAATGAAAAAAGGACCAGGGTCAGGCAAAGAATATTGAAAATGATCTCCTTAGTTAAGCACTCTGAGTTGAATAAGTTATATGTATTAAGTCCATTATATGCTACCATTTTCTGTCAACTACTCAACGGTATGTGCAGTGCTTTTGCTCTCGCTTCTTCAGACCTGCCAAGAATTAAACCTAGGGACGCAGTAATGGGCTACCTATGAACCTTATGAAACAGGTTGCGGTCAAATAATTGACCATAAGCACAGGGATTATCATTAAGCCAGAAATATACATTTTAGCTATTTTTAGGTCAGGAATACAGGTACTACTGAAACTCAAGTGAAACATTAGAGGACACATGTTAAGACCCTAAATTAAGTGTATTTGTGAAATATCGTAAGGATTCCATGCTCTATTGTTGGGATCCTGTGCTCAAATACGCCACCCAGAAAAACATTCTTAATTGACTAGGGGTGCAAAAATTGTCCTATTTTATTCTCAACACTCAGTATTTTTTTTAAAAACAGATGGCCAGTGTTCAAGAATGTGAATATTGACCATGGTAAAATAGGTGTCCAGGGCTTTCACTCTTGCTTTGTCAGATCTGCCAAGAATTAGGGCCAAAAGGTGAGCTATCTACCCTACAGAATCTATGTTGTTGCTAGGTGCTCAAGACAGGTACTCTCAAAAGAATCTTCAAATGCCCCAAAACTGAAAGGAATGTTGTATGTTTCAGTTCTTCAATACCCAGTTAATAAAGATATCTTGTGTGGTAGTCCGAAAGCTCAACGGCTTCTCACTTTAAATGCTATCACATTAGATTCATAGTTTCCCAACGTGAGACACCCTTGGCAGGAACATGAAGAATGTTTCAAAGGTTCATGGGTTCATAAGTACTTACTAGGCTATTGATCCATGATGATCTTCAGAAGCCTAGCCCTGCAGTCCCATGAAGTTTTTAGCCTTTGTAATTTAAGTGCGAATAACTTAGAGGCACGTAGAGCACTTACATGTTTCCCCATCCATAAGGGACAAGGGTGCTAAACCTTGGGGTCAATTTGCGGTTTCCCATCCATTTGTCCAGACTACACTTAAATAGTGTAAAGGAAGTACTTTGCTTTATGTGGACAGGAAAACGATTTCAAAGAAGTGGAATTTTCTGAGATACAAATCTAACCCTCCAACATGTTCTGTTAATATTGCAGAACAGATTAGGATATCTTGAGCTGGTATTTATTCCAGTACGGGACTTACAGAGGTGCAGTAGATCACACAAGATAGGTTCTGTTGAGGCTCTGAATGTTTGGCAGAGATTGCCCCTCGGTAGCCTGTATGATAGAACAGGTACAAGGCCTTGAGAGGATTAGTGCATTTATTTTTAGGATTTAGGCCCTTGACTTTCTAGGTGAGAAAGCATTGTGGTCATTCAAGTTGTTAAGTGTTTGGACAGGTGCATACTGAAGGAGGCATTATACACACTATTTGGTCTAATAAGTGCCAAATACAGTGGAATGATCACATTCCTGAAGTCCCCAGTTTCCTAATTACCAAACCATTTTTCAGGGGGTGTATTGTTGATGTGATACCTACAGGGGATATTAAGCTTGCCAAAGGAAGCTATTTCACATCTCTGGCATCTAGTTTTAGTCCATGATTATGACACTATTTGTTTGGAGAAAGTCATCTGAAATTTGGTCATCCACAGATTTTTTATATTAGTTTTGACCGCTGAGAAGTAAATGCCAAATAAGAGTGGCCAAAGGACTGAACCCTTGGCTACACTACTAGTGACAGGACTTCTGGAGGAGGTACAGCCACCCATCCTAACTTCCTGGGTTCTGTTTGTGAGCCAACCTGCTATCCAATGAGTTATGTAGGGATTATCATTTAAATGGGAGAGTTTATCAACAGCACCCAAGTGATGGATGGTGCTCAACACCTTTGCAAGGTCTAGATATGTTGTGTGCACTGATTTTCCCTCATCCATTGCTTCAGTAACCTTCTTGAAAAAGTGTCCCCCTGCAAGCTCTGCCCTTGACAAAACTGAAATGCCTTATGTCAAGAGTTTGTAGGTTACCAATGTCCTTATTTATTAATTCTAAAATGATCTTCTCCATAGCCTTATCGATGAAGCTGGTCAAACTCATGGGTCTAGAATTACCCAGGTGCAGGGGGATGACTGTTGCTGTCCTCCATTCATCAGACACAAAGTCTGCTTGGAGACTGATATTAAACGGTCTCTGTATGGGTTGCAACAGGTCCTGTTTCAGGCTAGTCAACATGCAGCCTAGTATGTATATTTTTTTAGACTTTTATTAAATTATCACTTAAGGCATAGACACACATACATCAGCAGAAAAGAAAACAAACCATATAAACATTTTTTTTTCATTTATATACATTATATAGTAAATGTTATCTTTCTTTGTAACAACTGTTATTCAGTCCAACAGTACATAAATTGCTCAATTCCTGCCATCCCATAAATCTCACTCCTCCTCCTGAACATTATTATGCATGTATTCTTCCCACAAATTCCATTTATTTATATTTACCTTGTTCCTTCCCTTTTCAAAAGATCCCACTTTCAGTTACTTTATTTCTTTTACAATATTCAGTACTGTAGAGACAATAGGTTTAGATTTTGATTTCCATTTTCTAGTAATTGCTTTTTTGACACCCAATAGAAATGCCTCAATGTGCCCAGGTAATTCAGATCCTGTGTCCCAGCTCTAAAGAATCATTTATTTAGTTACAGCCATTTGCTCCCCCAATATCTGTAAGAGTATTCTGTAGGGAATTTTTAAAATCTGCCAACTCATTTCACATCCCAAATACACTTGGTTACCTCTCTTTTTTGCATCATACCTCCATTTGTTATTTACCTGCAGAAAAATTATTTGAAGTCCACTTGGGGCATAAAATACCTATGCAAACACTTCTAAGCAAAAATCCGGAAATTTCTGGATTTTGTTGCATACCTGGGAGCTAAACATATGTCCTCTCATTGTTCCCTTGTAAACTGCTTTACCAATTCCTCTTTCCAATCCTTTCTAACTTCCTCTGATTGAGTTGCATGGCTAGCATGCAATATTTTATATGCCCTACTAATTATCTCAAGGCAGCCTGGTATGTGATCCAGACCCATATAAACAGGGTTCATGGCCTTGGAAAGCCTTGAGAACTTGTTCTTGGGAGATTCGGTGGGGGGGGGGGGGTAGATGTGGTTATGTGATTTAGGAATGTACAGGGAGGTCTGAGTACTAGTAGACTGTCTGTACTCAGAGACTGAGTATGTGACATCATTTACTATTACCTCTGTGACTGATTTATGGTCTGATTTGACAAGGAAGGAAGTTACAGCTGGTGTGGAACAGAGCTGTCCCACATTGGTGAGGACCAAGTTAGGGATTCTGTCTCACACAGTTGGGATGCAGACTAAATGGTCCAGAGAATTTGTATTTAAGAAGTCCAGAAATCTGTCAGCAGAGATATCAAGGGATGTGCAAGTATCCCAGTTGACATATGGGTGGCTGAACCCTCTAGGACAATGGTGTTGGCCTAATGCACATGACCTCCTTACTAGTCAGAAAGGAAGCATGGGCCAAGGGGAGTATAGAAGGGGTCCTTTTCTTAGCTATGAAGTGATAAAGGGTTTTGTTAATGGAAAGTTGAATGTGGAGGTCCAGGTCATTATCCTGCCTAACAAGCTTGTTGGTGATATTTTGCTTTAAGAATATACAGATACTGCCACCTTTAGTGCCTTCATCTACTGTGGTGGGCCTGAACATGTGGTAGGTACTGAAACCCTACACTGACAGAGTGCTCTCAATGTCTTTAATTAGGTCTCCATGACGATGCATATATCAATGCAGTGTAGGGAGTAAAATTTCATTGAGGACCCTAGCATTGATCAGCAATATCTTTATGTTACTCAGATTTTGTCTTATTAAGTTGGAAGCTTTTGAAGACTTATATTGCATAAAAAGGCACTATGGAAGTGGACAAGGTTTTAACCAATATATGAAAGCTTTGTAGAGACAGGTACAGACCATCCCTGGCAAGGCAGTTAGGACTGCCTAAAATCTCCTTCCAGGTTAATCTATACTGGACCCCCCAAAATTACACTGGAAGCTAATTCAATAATAAATAATTATATTGTCAATAATAATAATTGTCAATAATCTTTTGTTTATATTGCAACATCTTTCTCTGTGTTGGTAAAATGCCGCTCAAGGCTATGTTCATACCTGCCTTGGTCACATATTCTGAGAGCTCCATCATATAACTCTTCATATAGTCCAAGAGGTATGTCTCAAGTCATTTACTCCCATGTGTACTATGTATAGACCAAAGATTCCACCTCAGCTGTATTATACTGAAGTAGGGAATACAAACATATAGGATCCATGAAATCCTTTTCTTCCTTGATGTTCAAGACAGATGCTTACTTAGGAAAGGATTCCTTTTTATTTTGTGGAAGAAACTGCACCATATGTAAGAGGGAGCTCTACTGCTAGACGTGCACAGAGCCATGGACCCTCTGCCATGCTATCACACATTTTATGGTAAAACATGGCTAATCAAAAACAGAGATGCCAGTGGGATGGATGTCCTATTGCAAACTGTCAGGCCTACAGGGAAATGGTGGAAGACTCAATAATATTGCCCCCCCCCCCCCAAGGGAAAAAAGTTGCTTCCTCACAGGGGCCACCAGGTTCCTGCAGAAAAACAGAAAGCATGTATGTGGAAGTAGAGTGGTCTCTCGAAATGTGCATATTAGACTGGCCCTCAGACATATCTATTAAGGCCTGGAAAATCTGAAGTGCCTCTATCGTGATGTTAACCTCTAAAGGGGAATGTCAGTTAGGAATGCAAAGGAAGAAAGCATCAGAGCCAGAATTTGCAGAGCTGTGCCTTCCTGGGACCCACACCGTAACAATCTAAAAGGCTTCAGGTTTTCTGCCTACAGAAACTTTTGCAGCTAATTTTTTTCTACCTTATGTTGGCAATTAGAATGCTGGCCTTTGAAGCAGGATTGTCTTGTTAAACAGAGCAAAGTGCTCACATTCAGACACCTGATCATTCTTGTCAAGATAGAATAAACAATTGTGACAACCTTTTAATGTAATATATCAGTCACATGTACAGTACACTTGGCAATCTTTTTTGGGGATATCACTGGCCACAGAAAGCACTTCAGAATTACAACTCAAAAATGATCAGTACAGCAATCAACAGCAATCTTCAAAAAGTGAACCTTAAAACTCCCAATTAAGAGACTTTCTGTAGTTCTGGAAGGTTAACTGGATGAACTGATGGACAATCTTCTGACTGCTCAATGCAGAACAAAAAAAAAAAAAAAACTGAAGATGGCTCAGCCTCCTTTTTGCCACACATCCTACTAACGTCCTCAGTATGTGGAAAGTCCTGGCCCTTGCAGTAGATGCCCAAAGCTCTGGGATTCAGGCAGGATGGTCAGATGTCCACTTGTAACACAATTCTCACTCATCATGTATAAGATTGCAATGAATAAAACAACTAAATGAAATTACTTCTATTTGATGAACAAGAATGCCCACTGTGTTGACCTGCACTTACAGGTGAGGCTTAGGGACAAAATGTTTCAGTTTCCACATACAGGAAAGGTAATCACAGTTTTCTAAATCAATAAGTGACTAAAGATCAACAGCTGTAAGAGATGCACAAAACTATCTGTCAACGTTTACAGAACATACAAGACTAACAACAATTTTTTTATTATACTACCAAATTCTAGCTATCTCAAGTTACAAAGCTATGAAAACATTAATAAGCTAGGTCCATGAGAAGCAAATAAAAGGTGAAAAGCAAAGGCAACATACTGCAGTAGTAAGCTATCAATCACATGGCTGGGGATGGAAAGAGACATAGGTAAGACAAATTTATTTGCAGCAAAATAAGTTTTAAATGTTAAGACTGAATATTTGGGTGAGAAACTGAAACAGACGCTTCAGCAAGTCTCAAAGCTTCATGCGGACAGTTGTCTCCTCAAGTTATTCTGTATATCACAGATAACTGATTTTTTTTTTATTTTTAGAGTTAAACAAGCTCATTCAGGGCAGATTTGTTAATGCATGTAGGGCAAGTGTGGCATGTTGCTGACTCAACTAAAGGATTGTACTGAAAGTAATAAAAATAGATTTGACTGCTAATGAACAGAGTTAAGATGTTTCGCTGCAGAAAGCAAGATGTGTGTGTGTGTGTGTGTGTGTGTGTGTGTGTGTGTGTGTGTGTGTGTGTGTGTGTATATATATATATATATATATATATATATATATATATATATGTTATGGCACCACACTATACCTGGAATAATTTCATGTACTCTAGACAGCGCAAAGGAAAACAGTGCACCCACCCTAAAAAAATTGGTTAAAAGCTATCTGGAATCAAGGAAAGAAAACAGCACATAAAATAAAGAGTCACAACTGTGGTCAGAAGTTTGCATAGCTGATTTTACCTCAAAACAAGCCAAGATGGAGAGGATTCAGGCTGAAGTACTATGGTGGGTGATGATGAAGAAGGAACTCTAGATATGATTTCGAAAAAGATCCAGAAAGTTAATACAAAGCTGGAGGAGAATATAATATCCAACAAAAAAAGTCTGAATGAAAATGATACAACTCTGAAAAAGCACTCAGACACCCTACAACTTTTGAAAGATGAAAAGGTACATGTTAAGGCTTAGGTAGCAGATACTAAGGCAAGAAAGGAAGTTGTAGAAAGGTGTTTTCATGAACAAAGGGACAGAGTGAGGCAAAAAAAAAAACTGGGAGTGCCAGGAAAGGTGGAGAGAAGACGTTTTACCAATTTTATTGGGAATACATACGTTGGCGAAAGAACAGAGACTTCAATAGATGGTATTAAACTAGAGGGAGCTTTGTGCCATTGTTATACTAAGGAGGGTTTCAGACCAGAAACTGTGACCTATTTCATTTGCTCTGAGAAGTAATGATTAAAAGAGTGGTAAGCAGCTATAGTATAAGGGTTTTGCTTTTATAGACCATGGTGGGGATTTAATAAAATCCATATAGCAACAGTGTAAGTCCTATATGGAAGGTACCGTGGCCGTGCCTGCGGCTCCCTCTCGGCAGCACACCTTGCATATTAATGAAGGCGCACTACTGAGGGAGAGCAATGTAAGACAGTAAAGAGAATCAGTGTAGGAGGTTTGGTACAATGTCTGGAGATGAGTAACACACCCCCTGCACTGTCAAAGCAGTGAAATGAAATCATTTAATAAATTTAAATATGTTTTCTTTCTTACTTTCTTTTTTTTTTTTTTTTTTGTGTGTGTGTGTTTGTGCAGTGCGGCGCTTAGCTGTGGATACATGCCAGACATCAAAAATAGAAACCGGACACATTTAATTATTTAGGAAATGTAAAGTTTAAACATAGTTAAGTGGGTTTCCAGGGCACTTAGCGGTGCGTAAACTTAGTGGAGAGATACATGGAAAAGTAGAACAGTATTTCACATGGCTAAGTAACTGAATGGTTAGACTGACAGCCTCATGTGCATTAGGTGTAGACTTCGAATTCAGAGACAGGTTATTTTGTAAATACATATTCTGAGAATTATTTAAGTCCCGATGAAATATTGTGCGATTATGTTGAAAATACACATAAGAGTATGTTTACACCCTTGATTGAATATTGTATGTAAGCACAGACATTTTACTGAACATTCATTCTTCAAGTACACAGTTATTAAATATATTATTAAATCTTGCAGTGGCACACTCAGCTAAGCTCCGCTAAGCACAGCTAAGCATAGCCAAGCACTGCTTAAACAAGGAATGTTTTAGCAGTGCTTGGCTGGTTTGCGCACCGCTAAGCATTGCTAAGCACTGCTCAGCGGAGCTCAGCTTGTTTGTGTGGTGTTAAGCGAAGCACTGCATTTTTAAAAATGGCACAATGGCAACAAAGGGTGGGAAAACAGCCTTATTTAAGTTGAACAAGTGGGAATACAGCCAGAACCTGTTGGAGTTTGACCCGTGCAGGAACTATGGCAGGAGTTGAAGAGCATGTGCGTTTCCGGGCGCAGTGGTGGGGCATTCTGGAGTACAAGTTCATGGTTGGACTCCAAGTAAAAGACCATGACATCTGGCTGCTGCAGGGCCAGTACCAGGGGTCGGAATACAAATCGGAGGCCTGGCACCAGCTGGCACATGACCTCACCAGTACAACCGGTATCCCCTGCACAGGTGAGCAGGTGTGTCACCATTTTGATGACCTGAAGCGTAGGAAGGGGGATCTCTTGGCTATTTGGATCCCAGATGCCCAGGATGACAATGCCCCACAAGTTTGTAAGTATTGTTAGCACTTTTTTACCAATAACTAATCTGCATGTGTGATAGACAGGTATGCATAATGGTGTTTTTCTCTCCCCACAGCTGCAGAGGAGAGATCTTGCAACCTGGAAGCCCATGCAGGGTGCCTAGCCAGGTTGCGCCGTGAGTGTGGTGAGTACAGATACATTTTGCAATCTACAGTCATATAAATAAGAAACAGTACAGTAGTAACTGCCAGTAGGTACAGTCTGTTTTGAATGTACTGCAATGAATGTCGTCACAGACCTGCACTGATATAACTGAGTAATGTCATGTAAAGTTCAATATAGATAAAAGCATGAAAACTGTTAATGTTAAGGAAATAAAGTTACTACTGCATTAATAATGTTAAGGAAATAAAAGTTTCTACTATATTAATAATTTTAAGGAAATAAAGTTCAACTGCATTCACAATGTTAAGGAAATAACATTCAACTGCATTCATAATTTAAGGAAATAAAGTTCAACTGCATTCATAATGTAAACAAAATAAAGTTCAACTGCATTCATAATTTTTAAGGAAATACAGTTACTACTGCATCAATTGTGGAATTACAGCTGTCTTGCAACACCTGCATTACCTGAAGTGTTCATCAATAAAGACTGTTAGATATATACCAATCACTGCTTGATGTCACCCATAATAAATCTGTGTTGTGCAAAATGTGTTTGTTTTGGGCTGCTGGTCAATAAGTCGAGTATTACAAGTGCTGTGAAGTAAGCACGAGAATAATACCATGAAGTGACTGAAGGTTAGTTGATAAAGACTATTTTACTAAAGTGTAGATGTGGAGCTGTACTACAAGATATAGTGCAGTATGCTATTTGTTCTGCAATAAGATCTGAACCTAGAATAGTAATGGCTAAGGTATAATAGTGTGTTTATCTCAGGATTGTCTTGTGTTAGCCATTGCATTTCAGCTATATGCATTCCTGAACTTAGTCACGCTGCTGCAGGCAAGTATGAAACTGTAACAGCTGTAGACTGTAAATATACCATCTGCAACTGTATATGGGTCAGATAGGCAACCTAGCAATCTGATATGGTCTATACACATCACATATTCCCACCCAGTAGATGTTAGTTGTGTACACCTGCATTCCAAGTATTAATACACAGTTCACATACTATCTCTGTCAGGCATGAATCTCATGCATGAGTGTTCAAGTGTCACTGCAGTCTTGTATGACACTCTACCTCTATTACCAGGTCACAGAGTGTTACCAGGTGAGCTCTAGGCATATATTAGTCAACCAATATTCATCAGTGGCTCAGTAGCTCAACATGATAAATACGAGGTATGATATACATTTTGTCACAAACAGACTAGGGTTCAAATCCAGGGACAAGTACTACTAAATATGAATAGAAACTTATGTATTGTTAACAGATGTTCTCCCCACAGGAATTACAGGAAAATAAATGGCTGTAGTAGCTGTTCAAATAGGTTACTAATTTGTGTATCCAGATGTACCAGAGTGTTAACATCATTGCTCCGCAAGGTGATAAGACTTCAGTAACTAAAAAGTCAACAAGTACAATACGAATACAAGTTACTTGAAACAAATAAAACTGTTTAATCTTGGTACAGCGGTATGCCTGGTGTGTCTGTGAATGTCTGCTGAGTCTAACCCCATGCTTGCCAAGGACGGCATGATAAACGTAAACTCTCTGTACTGTGCATGATACATGTCTCTCAAGTGTCACACTGTCACGGACTGTGAGCACTGTTGCCAAATCCCTGGGACACAGATTTAACAGCCACTTGATTTATCTCAATAGCACAGTCACACTACAATCAGTCCACAGTACACCTTGGTAATCACATATGTTCCCCTGATATGTAATAGTCCCCTGTAGTTTTGTACTTGTAGGTGTTACAGCTTGGCCCATAGTGATCCCATTGCGGGTAGCTTGAGAGGTATGTAGGTGCCACAGAAGCCATAGGGCACTTGTATGCATAAAATAAGGGCAGATTTGTAGAGTATATGAGTACCATTGGAAACAATATAGCTTATACTGGTAGTAAAGGAATGTTTCTTTCTCTCTCCCCCCACCCCTTATCTACATCATACTTTACTACTGTTATACATTGGGTATGGTTTATGTTTAACATATGTTGTTCTCAAAATGTTATGATGGGCCTTGCATTTTATTACTGTTATGTATTACAATGGTTGCATACTAACATATCTTGCTGAATTAGCTATGATGTTGGCCTTATGCCGTAACTGTTACTGGCATGTTGTTACAATACTGACTGTTATCCCACTTATTGTTGTGTTCCATATGCTATACAGTGTTATCTTACTGGGTTATCTTCAACATCCTGGCTGCTGTTATAACTAACATTAAAATGTCCTGTTTATTACTAACCTATACACTTTGAAAAACCTCAAAACCACAGCTCGACTAGGTAGGCCGGTTCCCGATGATCCCCCTACCCTTCCTCAGCTGGCCATGGCACTGGGTCGCAGCATGTCTGGGACCCAACCTGGAGCTGCCCCCTCCACTGGTCCTGCACTGCCTATGGGTGGAACTGCCTCAGGGGATGGGGCCCATCCCCCCCTGGGAGCTGGCACGGAGAGGGAGTTGTCACCCATTGACAGCTACTAGGATGGTGTGCAGGACTGTCCACCGTGGTTTGGACAATCACCTGTGCCAGACTGAGGGCAGACTGCCCAACCTGGAGGGGCAGGCTGGCCCTGGTGCCCAGCCTCCTGTACAGCCACCTTCGGGGTCATGAAGGAGCAGTGGTGACTGCCTATGGGTGGGGAGCTCAGTCTCACTGCTGCCGTCTGGGGGCAAATGGCTCTCCAATTCCACAACACCCTCCCCATGCAAGGTGTTTGCCCCCCTCATGTGTCATACACTGCCCCTGTCTGCTGTCTTGTCTGTTTGCAAAGGCTACCTCTCCTACCCAACTTACCTCTCCACCCGTACCTATATCCCTTCCCCAACATTCCATTCTCCCCCTAAAAAAAGGGGGCATCTGTTCTACAAAAAAAAAAAAGATCACCCCATACATAGCTATTTTGCCCCCATGTACACTGCCCAAGGTCAGTCATTACAGCAATTAATAAACACAGTTATGTCACCCTCACCCCTCTCTCTGGGATGTGAGGCTCCAAATTCCAAACTGTCCACAACTTGTACAGCTGTTGCTGTACAAGAAATGGAGAGCTATGGTCTTTTCCTACACCCATCCTGCACATCTCTACCTGTTTTCATATTGTTTTTTTCCCCCTGCTTGCCCCTATTTCACCACTTTCCTATAGCCCCTTTTTTCTTTTCTTTTTTTTGGAAATAGCATGGGATTAAGTGGAGCTAAGAGCCTGCCATGCCACTGTGCATCAGGCAACCTCACGCAAACCCGCTTAAAACTGCTTAAACTGCTTTAATCACCTTCTGTCTTTCTGACATTGTTCTGCACATCAGCAAAATGATCACCCCTGCCAAGTGTCAAACCCAGTACCCAGCCAATTAGAGCATAGTGCATTAGCCCACTAGGCCACTCAGCTCTAAAGAATGATAGGTGCTTCCATAAACATATCCTGAGTATCAGTGATGCAAAACAGCAAAAAATTCAGCCCTGCCAAGTTGTGAACCCGGAGCCTGTCAATTACAGGATAGTGGCCCAATAGGCCACTCAGCTCTGAAGAATAAAAGGTGTTTCCATACACATATCCTGAGTATCAGTGATGCACATCAACAAAAATTTCATCCCTGCCAAGGCTAGAATCCAGGACCTTGTCAGCTACAGCACAGTGCATTAGCCCACTAGGCCGCGCATCTCTGAAGTATAATAGGTGTTTCCATACACATATCCTGAGTGCCAGTGACACACTGCTTGTACATATAATGGGGAAAATTAGCAGTGTACTTGGAACTGTGATGCAGATACCAAGCCAGTACACAACAGATAAATGCTGATAGATGTACGTGAGGCCTACAATAGCAGGTACAGCTGACAACTGCACAGACTGTTGCAGAACGTCCACAGTTGTGCCACCTACTTTTGGCATGGTTGTCACAAAAATCTATTCTGTGTGCTGAAGTACTGGCAAGTCAGTACAGACTGAGATTAGAAAATCATGATAGACAGTTCAGTGTCACACATCATACCCATCCGAACACACACGTTTATGCCAATCCTGTGTAACACACTGTATGCATGCACGTATATCTTGCAAATACACCTGCTATAGTACTGACTCAGTAGGTCAATCTATTAAATTCCTAGCATGTTTAGATTTTGCCACCCACAGTCTTGGCTTCCATTCCAGTCTGCTGCATGTTAAATACACATTTGTCAAAACAACAAATAAATGACTGAGCCTTGTAATTTTAGGCAGAACCGGTTGCTGCTACTACAGTCACTGCCACCCATATTAGCAGGTCAAAGGCCTGTAGGTTGGGACACACTTCACAAATATGTATATGTGTCCTAAATGTCACCTACCACTCTCTGGATGGCACTATTACATAACATATGTACCTGAGGCACATGCCTCACCTGGACTGTTATGGGTACCCTCACCCTGGCTATGGTGTGACAACAGAGCTGACACTGCTCCCTCACTGACATATACAGCTTGCTGTCCCGTAATGTGTTCACAATCCCCAGTAGGACTCCTGGTCAGAATGCAGCAGTTGCAGCCTGCAACGTATGCATCAGTATGTTCAGCTACCTGCTACAGACCTACCATACCTCCCAAACACCTAGAACAGGGAATCCACACAATACACATACAGAAAGGGTTGGGGGATGGTTAAGTGACAGGGACAGGTGTCACAGTCTTCCCTACAAACACACACAGCTGATAGACCAGCAGCATGCATATTCTGATGCAAATGAGGTATGACACTGACATCTGTCTGTCCCCTTACTGACCTCAACCCACATTGTTAAACAGTAAACTGCCACATAATCAGAAAGTCTGTTCACAAAGGACAAACATAGCATGCCAAACTTTGGACATACCACATAAATCCGGACAGTGGGCAGTATTTTTACCTACCCTCTGTGATGCTGTAGTTCCCACACCTCGATAATGTACATCTCACAGGTCAGGAAAAGGGCCAAGGCCTACATAAAGGCCTTAAATATAGCACTGTGGTGCCATGCCATTGACTAATGAACATGCAACCCAGCTGTTCTGGATGCAATTAGCAAGTGTGAGCCACAGATTAATGCACAAGCAATCACTTGTTCATGAGCATTACCTACAAAAGGCAAGCTGGTGCCTATGATAAACAGGTCTGTGACTTTTTTTATGAAGACAGACTGCGAGAACATAAGCATTATACTTCAGGATTTCTGCACATAAAGGAGAACAGCACTATACCAAGTAGGTAGCAGAAATCCCTATGTAATGGGACACAAATGAGAGGATATAGTTATGGAAAATACGGATTACAACAGTAGGTCTGTAGTACATATCATGGAATGACATGTCAGTCAGCTCCTCTCAGTCTGTGAATATCACACAGGCATACATCAAACATTGCCCAGGTGTCCCTGACTGTTCCTGATGTACTCTAGCTAGGAGACTGTGTACTCCACACACATATTTCATCATTTGAGAGCTATGCCTTGCATACCTACTGACCCCCTACAGCAGGACACCAGGTTATAGCCAGTACTAGTAGGGGGGGGTCACAGGCCCAGCCTCATTGACAGATTGTACATATCAAGCATACAATGTAAGAGAATGAATACAGTACCAGCTATTAATGTACAGTAACTGTTTTCTGAGGGGTCTGATGTGTGACAGCCAGCTTCCCCACAGTCTGGAAACAACCATTAGGTATTGTCCAACTGTCTGCCAGACATCCACATTTGTCTGTTAGAAGGTTCACATATATCAGTCACATGCACACATTCTGCAAACATCTGTGTACTGCGAATGTCGGACACCTGCAGGGAGGATTCCCTACAGCATGTTTGCAGTGCTGTCGTATTGCTGGACTGTCCCCATACACTTGTAGTACCACTCACCTATTTGTCGGATGGTGGCTGTATGACATGGTACTGGGATGTTGCCCATAGGGGACACACCACAGTAGATGGCAGTGATGGGTGTGGAGACATAACAACACAGTCAGTCACAGCACACAGGGCCATAACCAGTATACCTAGGATCACAGGAGGTTACTAGGCTATTGGCATGAGGCACTCATAAGCCTAGCCCAGAGTTTAGTCAGTGTTTATGCAAGTCAGCACCTGATACCCCAGTTCAACAGGGACACAGGTGGTATCTCATGGGTGTATGTCCTGTTTACCATCCAGTTATCCAGGTGTCACTTAAAAAGGGGTAAATAGGTACTCTGCCTGAAGTGGACAGGGTGTCCATTCCACAGCTGGGTGAGTGTGTGGGACACACATCTGACCAGCCAACAACTCCTGTTGATGTCGTAGACCAGGTTGAGGCCATGTGTGCGGGTTACTTGAGTGGAACTTGACACCATCAAGGTGTAGTCCATGATCACCCTGTATGCCACACAGAGGTCACCTCTGAGGAGTCTGTATGAAACTGGGTAGAGGGACAGGGCTTTTAGCCTATCTGTGAATGGTAAATGTTTGAGGCCCTGGAATTCCCTGTTGATGAACCTCTGTGGTCTCCCCAGCTGTTGCATGTGCTTTACGAGGTACATGACTAAAGGGGCATTATAATCAATAATGGGCCTTATTAGGGAAGAATACAGGGATGTTATGACCCCCCATGTCCTTAGATGAGATACTCTTACGTATGAGGTGGGCCATATAGAAGGCTTTCCTTACAAAGGAAGCAACAGGGTGATCAAATGTCATGGGGACATCAACCTGTGTGCTGAAATCCCTCATGATTGATTGTATGCTTAGGCGTTGTTAGTACTGTGATAATTTGCGAGGATGCCACTCTCCCCAAAGGGGATGATGCTGCATTTTGTGATATGCAGCCTGAAGCCATGTGTCTCCAGACAACCTCTTGGCGGATGCCCACATCATTAGGAGATTTTGTGACAGCACCCAGCATCCAGTCTTCTGCAAACATGGTCGGCCACAGACCACTGGTTGTTCCCTGCACCTCAAAAGAGTAAATCACAAATAACAGAGGCCCCAAGACAGAATGCTGGGTTACACCACTAGTTATGGGTCTACTGCTTGACGTGCCTTCCCCTATATTGAGTAGGTGGGTGCTGTCAGTGCTCCAGTGTGCTACCCATCTGGTAACATATGGATTGATGCCTAGTTGAGAGCGCATATCTATTATGGCCAAGTGGGGAATACTGGAAAGTCTTTGGCCAGGTCAAGGTAGGCAGTGTGCACTGTCTCCCCCTCGTCCATGGCTTTGGTGACTGTGTCAAAGAAGTCAATCATATGTAACAGACATAGACCCCCACTGACAAAGCCAAATTGTGGTGATCGAGTGTGGGGAGGTTTCCAATGTCCATGCTAATGAGGTTCAAGATCATCTGTTCCATGGCCTAGCAGATCAGGCTAGTTCGGCTGATGGGTCTATAATGTGGCAGATTGGCGGACGCTCCACCTTGGTGTAAAGGGATGACAGTGGGTCTCCTCCACTCGGCTGGGACTAAGGCAGTATTCAGGCTTTGGTTGAATGCAGTGCCTAATGGTGCTGCAGGTTCATGCTCAAGGTCATGTAGGATGCACCCTGTGATGTGATCGGGTCCCATAGAGGCTGTATTCCATGACTTTGAGATGGCAGTGATGACCTGTTTCCTAGACATAAGGGGAAGCGGGCAGGTACTGGTGATGTCCTGATGTATTGATGGGGGGAAGGGGGTAAAGCTTTCATTGACTCTGTCAGGCAGCAAGTTTGGTATATCTACAGCACTTGTATATCTGGTATCCTTAACCACCACCTCTGAACAGGTCTGGATGCTTCCTTTGTGGTGGCAGACAAATGTGAAGAAAGAGATATGACTGTCTGTAGTGGATGTTGCCAATGTGGGCTCGGACTTTGCTTTGCAGGATTTCAGCAGTGCTCTTATTTGCTTGTTCAGGGTAAAGAGACACTGCTTCAAATTGGGCACCTGCTCCTTCTTGGCCTTGGACGGCAATATTTCACTCCTGTTACAGAGTCTATTTATTGCAAATGTCCACCAGACAGGTTTACTTATCCTTGCAGAGGATGATCTAGTCCTATCGGGTATACCCGATTCCATGCATCTATACAAATGCACATACAGTGCTTTGGTGTATTTGTGGATATTAGTGCCAGTTCCTACAGACGGGGAGGGGGCTGTGAAGCTGTCTATACCATCCCTTAGGAGGCTGTAATCAACTTTGGAGATGTTTGCATGTCTGACTCTAGCTACATGGGTATTGTGGGAGATGGTGACTGCAAACATGACTGCTTTATGTTTGGTTTTACCATGGAGGATGATACTGTAGGGATGCTGCAGTGGTTACCCATGTTGTTTAATACAAACTCCAAGAGATTTTCACCTCATGTGCAGATAGCAACTAGCTGTTCCAAGGTGTTTGCATTGCCAAATTCCATGACTCTCTGTGCATTTGTGTGCTGGCATGAGTAGTTCTTCCAATCTATGTTTGGGTACTTAAAGTCACCTGGGATCAGAGTACAGAGTAGACTGGCAGCTAACTAAGATTTGAAAAGGGGTCTTGGCAATGGTTAACTGCACCTGGAGTGTCTCCTGTGCTTCTTATTGTTTGATCAGCCTGGAGGTGTGTATGTCTTTCAAATATAGTGAAACCCCACGTCCCTTGGCTTTACTGCCCATACCTTGGGGTCTGACTGTATGATAGGATGGGTGACCATGTAAGGCTGGGGTGCTCTCTGCAGCTTTGAACCATGTGTCTGTGACTGCACAGATGTTAGCATTTTCCAGGGTTAAGACTGCTTGCAATGCATGCGGATTCATGTTTAGACTCCTAGTGTTTAGCAGCATGGCCTTCAATTTGTGATATGTTGAAAGTCTCATGTTGGTAGTGTTAATGTCACCACTTTTCCTAATAAAGGCACAATGGGGGTGGCAAGAACCATGGCCAGAAGCCAGAAGGCCAGGTGAAACAGATGGAGAACATTTCTGGCAAAACATCATGGTCTGTTGATCATATCATCCCAGGCTGTCTGGTACTGGATCCCCTGGAATGGCACCAAAAACCAAGCCAATTGTTAAGGTCAATCATTTCCTGACTGTATTGTGGCATCATTCTGCGTGATAGCAGAATGCTGCTTAAGGCTAGGGACATACCTGCCTGGGACACATAATCAGTGGGCTCAATCATGTCTCACGTCATATAGTCCAGGGAGGAACGTCTCAGGTCAGGCACAGCAACACGGACTATGACAGACTCATAAAAGTAACTGTTGTTGAGAGACAGCAGTGCGTATGTGATATGGCAGGCTCTGGCACCTGACAGACAAGTAACCGTGACCTTCGCCATATACAGCCTGGTGAGATGCACATCTTTGTGTCTCACAATGAAGTCTCCTATGACTAATATGTTTGATTTATGCTGATGCCTTATTGGCTGTGGGGCACAGGTGTGTGGTTATGCATGGCATGTATTATGCAGGGCTGTGGAGTTTGCGTGTGTTTTTGCCCTGGAGGTCTCCTTTGTTTGGGGATATTTATGTTGAGGACCTCCACATATGTGGGTGTGTGTTGTGTAGGTGTGGGTGGTGTGTGAGGTGTACTGATTGTATTGACAACCTTTTCGGTGCCAGATATGTGGGCTTGAGAGGGAGAGACCATGGACTGTAGGTTCCTAATGTCATTGCATCTGTCACAAATTGTGTTCCTTGGTGGTGTTTGTAGATGGTTGTCCATGTACATGAGGCACTTACTACACTGTGTCAGGATGCCCATATCAACCAGACTGGCAGGGAAGACTGTAGGACATTGTCTAGCCATATTTGTCAGAATCTGAGGGAGGAAGGCCAGGGAGACTGAAGGGGTGGGCCTACAGCCTAGATGCTTAAAAGAAATGTAGGAGGTTTACACTACCGCATACAATGTAGGTAGGCTATAAACAACCAGTAACAGGTGCAACAGAAAAGATGCAGTTGAACACCTTACAGAACATGCAGCAAGTAGCAGGAAACAGCAGGATGAGGAGGGAAATGTATGTTGTATTCCCACTATGTTGCTGATAGCCACATACATACTGTGGTGAGAGATGGTGGGTTATGATGTGGGAGTTAGTGGAGGATAGTGCTGGCAAATGTGGATGTGGAGGGTGTGTACATAATGGAGAGCAAAGTATGTGGTCCTGTAATGTGTTCCCCTCTTGTTGCCTTTCAGGAGTGATGTACAGATGGAAGAACCCACCTTTTTCTGCAGCCATGAATGAAGTTACAGTTGACAGTCTCAGACTGCATCATGGCATCCTGCTGTCAAGGAGTCGCAATAATCAGGAACAACGTGCTGCTTGTTGCATCAGTAAATCATGTCAGACTACAGGAAAGAAGCTATGAGAAGGTCCAACACAGGGCCACTGACATGATAAATGGTGCATGGCTAAGGGCTGCAGCTGTGGCCAGCAACCATGCTGGCACCGGTGGAGGGCCTGCAACACAACAACCACTCTCGGCCACAGAGGAGTTCCTAGCAAACGTAGGTTCAGCCACCAGCTTGCAAGCATCCATCACCCCATACGTCGTGGAGAAGGGTGGCATAGCTTCCACAGCACAGTCATCAATTTAATACTGTAGCAGTCATAGTGGCAGCCTCTGCATACCTGTACACAGATGCCAGGTCAGTCTGCATTTGGGGGGGGGGGGGTTGTGATGCACAGGTGCACACATACTCAGAATGTCAGCAATGTGGGCAGTATCACAGTTTGTACTGTACATGTTGATATATGCACATATACTGTACCAATGCCACATTTGTGTTTGCTGACAATACAATTTCATAGGTACATCTGGTGTGGCTGGAGTCCCAACATCCTGTAGCTGGTGAGTGTAAAACTGTTTTGTTATGGCTCATCTATACCCTAGGAATGTTAAGGGCTGCCAGTTTGCCATGAACACAACTGTTAAGCTTAGCCATAGTACAATACGTGTACGTTTAGTTGTTGAGAGATCCAATGGAGTGCATTGAATTGGTAATCACAGTAGCATATTTGCAGGAGTTGTAATACATTTGCACATATTTTTGTGAAGGTGTATGCAGTCTACTATACAGGGGGCAATAGTATGGTGGAGACAGGTGCACTGTTTTTTAGGTGAAGGTCCATCACATACACTGACATATCGCTTATCTCACAGGTGTATAGTACTGGCAACATTAACTGGACGTAGCTGCAGTGTATGCTGTTAGGGGCCTGTTTTGTCTGTGTCTGTTGTGGTCTGCTTGTGTGTTGTGCATGGGATCAGTAATAAGGTGTGGTATGTATAATGCGGTTGTGGCACCTCACCTGTACGTGTGTATGGGTGTGGATCAGCAGACATACTGCACGTTTTAATGTAGTCATGTTGTCTTCCTCCTCACAGGCGACCATGGGGGTAAGAGTCTGCCCCCTTCACAACCTAATGTCAGTGTCTCATCGGACTCTGATGATGGTGGACATAGTGAGGCACAGGTGAGGTTGTTGGGGGCTGAATCTGTCCCATGGGTTGACACCCCACTTCCTCCCCCAATGTCCCCACACACAGTCAGTATGCTCACACATACCCAGTCCCCTGTGCCCAGAGATATTGGACAGTCAGAGAGTGGTGGCATCGAACAGGAGAGTATGGCGACTATGGCATCTGTGACTGTAGACACTAGCCATAGCCAGAGATTTGGCGAGGTCCCGCACAGGCAGATTGACAGAGGTGCTCGAAGGAGGACAGCTACCCATCCACAATCTGTCAGAGGTGTCACATCATGAGTCACTTGATGCAGGTTTCGGCCCGTCATGGAGGTACAGGCACATTCTGAACGCAACACCAGACTGATGCTCAGGATCATGGATGCATCACTGTCTGGCATCCATGACTCCATTCAAAACATCAGTGAAGCCATGCATCATTTCATTGATATAGTGGACAGACAGTGGGGTGAGACATTATCAGTCCTTAACTGTGCATTGTCTGTGTTGGAACATGTGGTGGGAGTACAGTGTCGGACAAGTGGATGTAGGTCAGTGCCAATATCAGCTGAAAGTCCATGTGGCCATGCACAATCACGCTCTCATATTGGCATTACCACCAGCACTACAGAAGGGAGGGTGCTGGCCACAACACGATGTGGTAGGCCATGGGCACATGGTCCTGGGCAGTCCCGTGAGGGAAAGAGACCCAGCAGACACCAGTTACCATCAGCAAGTAGTTCCACATCTGACCCTGGGCATGGTGATGCCAGTTCCACTCCTGGCAGAGCCAGTTCCCATGTTCGTGGACAGAGACGGTGAACTATACATTCTGCCATGTATGGTGTCGAACATACCCTCATGTAGGGCTAGCACATGGCTTGACTGTGTATGCGCACACACTCACACATTACTGTCACATGCAAGTCACCAACAAACACACACAGCTCCTATCCATGGCCAAGCTGACCAGCACCCCTCCAGACACAGACACACACACACACACACACACACACACACACACACACACACACACACACACACACACACACACACACACAATGTCAACTGTGTGGCACAGCCAAGGCCTTTGACAATCCCACACCACACCCTGTGCATTTGAAGATACGTGTGCCACATCCCTGCCATCCATACCATCAATGCAGGGACATGCAAATATGTGTCTGATGCACAGGCTAATTACAGTACATTTAATGACAGTTTGTAGTGCAGTAGTGTTATGCCCTGTAAGGTGCTGTCTGCTGGCATGTATCATGAGTACACATCAAAGTGTATGCACCTTTGTTCATTGATGCTGCATTGGTGGTAGTACTGCAGACTGACTGTTGTCTCCCACACCTTTTTCTGTTTCTGTTCCAGGGGTCTGTGTGTCTATACCGTGGAGAGCTGGTGTCAATGCAATGGCTCAGGATGGCATGGTGGCAATGCAGAAATGTGACTTTGCCAAGGTATGGCTGTATATGTGCATGGTTACCTAGGTGCATATGTGTAGAACAGTGTGTCAGGGACAATGGGGGCAGACAGCGTAATCTTGCATGCATACCCCATGACACAGCATGCTACTCTTGAAACATGTCACCTGGCAGTTCAGTAAGATCATAGGTTCATAGGATCATAGGAGGTTACTAGAGTAATGGCTCTGGGGCCATTACAAGGCTAGCCATTATTTTATTCCCAGAAAGAAACATCAGTCAGCACCTGTTGCCCCTGTCAGTGAGGGACACGTGGGACCCCTTGTACAGAACTGTGGTTTCCCATCCACTCACCACTATTGCGTTTGAAGAGGGTCAGTGTGGTACTCTGTTTGAGTGTATGGGAAGTGTATTTCTGAGAAAGGGCAGCCTCTGGGAGACAAACCTGTCTCTCCAGCAGGTTGTGTTGATGTCGCATATCAGATTCAGGTTTGTCATGCAGGTAATGTGCTAGGAGTTAAAACTTACGGATATGAGGCAGCTGTAGTAGGGCAGGGTCCAACAGTGCCTTTTAGGGGTGACACAGCCCATATCTGAGCAACCTGTCCGATACCAAGTGGAGCAATAGTGATTTAAGCCTAGCTGCATGAGACCAATGTTGCTTTTGTGAGTCATTTCTGTGGCCTTTCCAGTTGGTGGAGATGTCTGGATAGGTACATATCAAATGGGACACTGTAGTAAAATATTGGTGTATGGAGTGAGGACTATAGACAGGTAATGACCACTTTTTTTCTGGATGCAATCCCTTTACCCATGAGATGAACCACGTACAAGGCTTTTCTGACCACTGCTGTTACATGACGGTTGAATGTAAAATTGTTATCAACCTGAGTACCCAGGTCTCTCAACATAAGTTGTGTGTTTAGGGGGTTGCCATTGATGTGGTAAACAGCTGGGCCGTGTCTTTGCCAAATGGTATGATTAAACAGTTTTTTTTAATTTAGCTTGAGCCAGGACCTTAGCACCAGTCCGTAGTTGATGTAAGACCCTCTATGTTAACATCATTTGGGGAGTCAATGGCAAATAGCACCCAACTTACAGTCGCCCACAGACTTTGTCAGTACCTAGAAATGTAGGTGGTGGCGGGTAGCATTCATGCCTACATACTTGTGGGTCATTTAGGAGAAGCAGCTACTCACACAGCTTCAAAATGTATACATATTGCACACACATAGACAAAACAGACTAGGGTTGCCACCTTATCAAATGCTCAATGTGAGACACTTTTGGTAGTAATGTGAGAGCTTTACCCATGTTATTTACCCAGCTTATTGTTGTAGCATTTACTTAGATTATACTATTTCTCATAATATTTAGGTGTTTGTGATGTAAAATGACTGTTTTATGCAACTATTAGAATACTGTAGGAAATGTTTGTTTTCCTACATTCTCAGAACACTTGTATTGTTTTAGTTGTTTTCACAGGACACACCTGGCCAAACATGGACTGCAACTTGCATAATGGGACAGGTGGTAACCTTAACACAGTTACAGTGCTGCAAAGGGATACATGTACACACACACACACACACACACACACACACACACACACACACACACACACACACACACACACACATACACTAACTGCCCATGTTGAGAGTAGAACCCCTATCTGTCTAGTTGTACATACTACAGTGCTACATACGTACTGCATGCACCACGGAGCTTAAGTGTTTTTGGAATGTCTACCACTACTGTTCAGGTGGATAATATCTGCAGGCACTGTAAAGGCTGTCAATGGGAAGGTTTAACAAGTTTGCATGCACCCTTAAAATTGTATAACCACTGCACACACACACACAGGCAAGACAGCCACACTGCTGCATTGGGATATGCTTACACAAACACATACACTTTCAGAGTTACCGGTTTTGAGAGTAGAACCCCTACCTACCTAGTTATATACACTATAGTACTACACACTTATCACATGTGCCATGGAGCTAGTGTGTTTGGAGAGTGTCTAACTGTGCTTCTATGATGGATGACATCAGTAAGCCCTGCATAGGTTGCCAATGGGGGGTTAACAGGCCCTTAAAATTGAATAACCACCAAACACGCAAACAGGCAAGACAGCCAAACTGCTGCAAGGGGATATACTTACGCACATGCACACACATTCACTGAGTTGTTGTTGTTGGGATTATAATCCCTAGCCATCTATATGTATATACTATAGCGCTATGTACTTATCGCATGCGCCATTGAACTTATGTTTTTGGAGAGTGTCTCAATGTGCTTCTAAGGTGGATGACATCAGCAGGCCCTGTAAAGTAAGCCAATGTGGAGGTTAACAGGTAGGCATGGGCTTTAAAATGTATTAGCATTGCACACACGTAGGCAAGACAGACACATTGCTGCAAGGGGATATACTTACGCACTCACACACTCACAAAGTTGCCACTGTTGGGATTATAAACCTCTACCTATCATGTTCTATAGAGTATAGTGCTGCACACATATTGCATGCACCACAGACCTTATGTGTTTGGAGAGTGGCTGCCACTGCTGTTGGGGTGGATGACATCAACAGCTGTTGACAGGGAGGCCACTGTTGTGGAGGACAATAGTCACAAGGCCATAAAATGATTGACCATTTCACAGACATAGGCCTGTTGGGCATGTGCATGCTGCTGTATGTGGAATATCTACACACACACACACACACACACACACACACACACACACACACACACACACACACACACACACGCGCACACACGCACACACACACACACACGCACACACACGCACACACACACACACACACACAATGTGGCTGATGTGTTATTAGAACCATTACCTACCTACTAATACACACTACAGCTCAACGTACATGCCACTGGTAACAATTGGTGTGCAAGTGGCTGCAGAACTACAACACTCTATACCTTTCTGTGTCTCTCTCTCCCCCTCTCTGTCTCTCTCTCTATATAATATATATATATATATATATATATATATATATATATATATATATATATAACCTATATATATATAGTTATATAAAACTCTACATCTTGTAGTATCACATACTGATAGATAAAGGTAATGATGTCTGATGGGGATACGGATTGACAGGTATATATAGCTGTCTGTATGCAAAGATATATATTGACATCTCAGGTCTATAGGCAAATGAGGCTTCAGACATGGGGTGAAATTAGCTAAGTGTAGGAGCATGCTCAGTGTGACCGTCAGTACTTACAAGAGGACTCCAGTCCAGACCTACCTGTACTCCAGTCCGGGAGTTTGTACGTTACGACCATTTGGCTGCTGCACCTAATTATAGTCCAGCACCTCCCTGATATAATGCCCAAGGGATTCCCCAGCTGTGTGCTGGACGTAATACCTGACTCATACCTTGGGTGTGTACAGATTGTATTAGACTGAACAGGGTTTTTCATCATATGTCTGGTGCGTTTCACACAGCAATGTGATTTCCTGGTACATCAGTGGCAGATCATTATAGACTGACATGAAGAACTGCTAACAGACATTTGAGTTACTGACTCCATACACAGCAGGGAATCCATGCTACTGTATGACCTGCTCTACTCTGCATTTTCTACATTTGTCTGGCCAGTAGTTCATCCTTCTCCTTATATGTGGCCCGTTGTCCCGTGCCTGCTCCTGGCTTTGTCCACAGTTGCAGCTCTATGTAGTTATAGGTATGTTGTGTCTGGGGTACAAGATGTAATACCGCACACAGGGTTACAGACTTCATACTTCTGACTGCACCTGTTTTGCAGGATGTCCGGCATTGTGCCCCATATGTCTACTCTGGTCCTCAGACATTTTGTGCTGTATTGGCATTATAATGCTACATGGTGTCCATACCTCTCAACCTCTTAGAGCAAGAAATCTGGACAAAGTCATATATAAAAGTGGGACACAGGCACAAAAATAGGGACATTTTTTTTTAATATTGCTCTTACAAACTTAAGACAGTTGGTAGAATAACAAGTTTTGTATTAGCATGAATTTTTTGAAGGGTATGAAGTCTGCATCTCAAATGTCTGTCATTTTCTAACCTCAACCTTTCTTGATTTGCCACTAGTATACCAGAAAACTGTAATGTTATGAAAAATGGACCAGAAATATAAGTTAAAACTCTGGACATTTTGCGTAACTCTGTACATTTGAGAGGTATGATGGTGCCTACTGACTTGTAAGTACTGACACAGTTATGTGATGGCCTTGACATCTTGCTGCTACTCTGACTTGTTACAACTGCTGTTCTACTAGCCACCATCTAGGTTATTCAGAGCTATGTACTGTCCATATCTGTGGCCCCCTGTCCCACCATTGTCTCTGGCTTTGTCCAGCTTTCTTGCAGTAACAAATAGTGACATATAGACAGTCTCTAGAACTCCTACCATTGGTGTAACTCACTTGCAAAACAGTATGTGCAGTTAAGTTTCAAACTATAAACACCATCAACCATGGTAATGTATTTAGCCCACTAAGCCACAACAGCCACCAGACAGTGCAGTTTAATTCCTGACACTATCAATCACAGTCATACATAGCACATTGACCCCTGCATATTGTGGAAATGGAACATGCCGCCAGGTTGATTGGGACAGGCCTGGGATTGTGTAGTCTGCTGCTATTACCTTGCAAGCATAATGTTACTACAGTTGTATGGGAACATGGGTGTGTTAGGGGTAGAGGACTCCAGCACTGACAGTCATGTATCTATCCTATGACCAGCTGTTTGTCATTTCCCTCGCATAGTGCAGTGGGTCTTACTGCCTTGGGGGCTAATGCATATTATGGGGTGGCCAGTATTGGGCAGAGAGCTCCTGCTGTCCCACATAGCTATCAGTTGTCTGCAGGTGTCACAGTAGCCCACTCTATTCCCTAGCATACATGCGGCAGGTCCATACATATGCAGCCTTAGTCTAGTACTCCATACATTTGTTGTAAAGAAGAGTGGCTTACCTTATGCCTGCAGCAGTTGAGATCACAGTGCTTCAGAGCTGACTGTCAGATGCATGCAGTACACAGCCAATGCATGGTAAGGTACAGGTTGTGTGGTATGGCTGGCATCCTTTTTACTATGTATGTGAATCAGAGTGTGGTGTCAGTCCCTAGGATGTCTGTGCATGTGCTATGCGTTGCCTCTTTGCCAAGTCCAGGGCATACTGGGCATGCTTACCTCTGCCTACAGGGAAAGGCTCAGGGGGTTCCTCCTCCGAGTCCCCCTGTGGCTGTGGGAACCTTGGCACTGGTGGGGGGCTGTGTGTCCCTTCCCTGTGATGTTCTTGCCGCAGCTTTTTCCGCAGGATCATATTGTGTAGCATAGCACATACTGTGAACATGTGTGCTCATGTCGCTGGAGAGTACTGCAGGGCTCTACCACATATATCGAGGCAGCGGAATCGTGACTTGAGCAGCCCAAACACACTCTCTATGATGTTCTTAGTTTGTGCGTGTGCCTCATTATGGTGTTTTTCGGTAGGTGTGTGTGCATTTTTGATGGGTGTCATCATCCGCAGTTCCAGTGTGTAGCCAGCATCCCCCAGTAGATGGCTATATGGGATGTCCCCCCTGGCAAACATCTGGTACAGCTGAATTGTGTGCCAGATATGGGAGTCGTAATAACTGCCAGGGCTGCCAGCACACACATTCATGATAATGCTCTGGGCATTGCACATGATCTGGCAGCTGATGGAGTAATATCCCTTGCGGTTGACGTAGACTCTACCTTCCTCACCAGGTGGTGCTTTGATGTGCACATGAGTGCAGTCTATGGCACTCAGTACCTCAGGGTAGTGTGCTACATGGTAGAAGAGCTGCATAGTGCTGGTCCTCTCCTCAGGGGTGCGGGGTAAATATATGTGCTCACTGGCATTTGTTTGCATGGCATCCAGGAACTGGTGGAGTATCCTAGATGCAGATGCCTATGAGACCCCCATCATGTCCCCAGTAAATCTTTGAAAAGTACCTGTAGCTAGCATTCTAAGGGCTACACATACCTTTATTTCCACTGGGATGGGTTCCCCTCTGTTGGCTCTTGGTCTGAGTTGAGGGCAGCAAAGCTCGGTGAATTCTTGTAGTATGTCCCTGTCCACCCTGTAGCACTCTACAATCTCCATCTCATGTAGCCCCTAGAAGGTTACCCTGGGCCTGAACACTTCTCTCCTTCCCAGTCTGGGCCTACTGTCAGCATCAGCACCAGCACTGACCTCAGCCTCTAGCACATACAGATGTAGCACAGCAGCAGCCCCTGTCAGTTTTGTCAGTTAAAATTCCCAAGTGTGTACTACAATGGCGCAAAGTATAGTAGTGTGCTGCAGATGCAAGCCTGTGTGATTGGCTGACTATGATGCATTCCACCTGCCAGGTCTATCCTTGAAGGTTTTGAATGGCCTAGTGTCAGTGGAACAGGGCTTATCAGTCATTTATACTCGATTGGCTTCCCCAGGCTATTTCCTTGTATTTTTTTTTTAAATTAATTTCACTGCTAAGCACTGGGCATGCCGCGCAAACCCATGGTGCTAGTATAAACAGTGCTCAGCAGTTTAGACACACCTCCATGCAAGGGCATGCTCAGCTTAGCTTAAACCAGCTAAAACATATGCCCCATAGCTAAACAAAGCTTAGCAGCTTAACTGATGCACAAAATAAAAAGTTGCCTTACAGCAAAAAAGAAACAACCACCAGTATATCCAACAGATTTAATAAAACTCTGATGTCTTGGCCAAAGGCTTCAAGGACTATAACACAAAGTAAAAAACATGCCCCATATATACACATACAAATACATCAATTAAACAATCATACAATTAAAGAAGTACTCTCCAGTTACATTCTTCATTTAATCCCCTTGGAGACAGGGTGTCAAATTTTAAAATGTAAGTAGATATTTTTAAAAGCAACTGTTTCCTGATAAAAGAAACATCAAATCTAGATATTTGTATTTTTCCAAAACAGTGCCTTGTAGGCCTTTACTTTCTCCATCATGAAACAAACTAAAATGTGCAGCTATAGAGCTCTCTGTTTCTTTATTAGCAATATCCCTCACATGCTCTAAAATTCTAGTTTTTGTTTCTCCAATATAAAATTTGTTGCAAGGACATCTCAAGGCATACATAACACCTTCAATACTGCAAGTAAAATGGCCACAAGTTCTAAAAGAAACATTTATTCTAGAAAAAGTTTTTATGACATACTTGCAAGCCTTGAACTTGCCACAAGCAAATGTACCACACATTGTCAAACTATATGGTATATTGGGAGATGGAATACTGAATTTACATCTTACCAAAAAGTCTGTATACTTTTTCCTTTTCTGTAGGAAAATGCTAGTTCTTTGTTCAACCACTCTGAAGCATCCCTTGAAGATGTCATATATTTCCAGAAATATCTAACTTGAGCTATTATTTTGGGACTAAGGCAACTGCATGTTGTAAAAATATATATTTTCATTTGTTTCTTATGCACAACCCCAGTGTATTTTCCATCCTGATTATTTTTCTGGTGTCCACTAACTCTGTGTATAAATTTCTGCCAACTATCATGCATTGTCTTCACATCATAGCCCCTATTTTTAAACATGTCTATAGTTTTATCTAGTTCTTTTTTGAGATACTCTTCAGTATTACATTTTATTTATTATTTATTTTATTTTGTTTTAACCCGGGGGTCTGGCTGGATATATATATTTTTTTTTTTCAGTAGAGGAGAAAAAAAAAAAAACTCCACATATATAGAGATTACAGACTGGGGTAGGACTAGACAAAAATAATATTATTATCAACAAGAGTAGGAGTTAAAAATTTCTAGACAATCTAAATGCAATCATAATGAATATTATTACATAGCTTATACAAGCAAAATAATTCACCAAAGGGAATAGCTTGTATTGTATGGGTGGATGGCAACTTTCACCATACAAAAATTGTGTGCCTTCACTAAATTTCCTGTGGACTGAAGTTTTTAAAACATTCTCATCTAAATATCTTCTATGACATCTAAAAAAGGGACACACATCCCTGCTTAGATGTGCTTAGCTGAGCGCAAATGGGTGCCACTGAGCTCCAATCCACTTAAACACAGCAAGACACGCCCCTTTTGATGTCAGCTACCTGATCTACTGACACCAACACAATTCTGGCCCTACACGGGTTTTATCTGTGGACACAGTGGCCTTTTTTGCTATTCAGTAACCCCAGCTCATTTGCATATAGATCCTTGCATATTCCCTGGATACTTCATAACTCCAGGGCCTGCCTCCTTATCAACCACTGAAACCTGCCATTGTATGCTATGCATGCAGGGCACTATAATGCATTATTTTTGCAAATGTCTCATTTTCAGTTTTTTAACATTTTAATTTATTTATTTTTTTTTTTTGCATAATGGCATTTTGCCCGTTGTTGTGACCATGCAAATGTAATATGTGTATTAAAAAAATAATAATATTTTATAACGATTTGCATTGCTTTTTGGACTGAATGGGCATAATTTTGACCATTTCCATCCCTACACTGCAACGTCCAACCTTCTTTTTGGGCTTTTACAGCACCTGTTTATTTTTTTCATTTCTGTACATGGTTACTTTCTGTGTACATTTCTGACACCAACGCGCCTCCTACACGGCTACTGTGCAGCTTATTGGATCACAAATAACCCTCAGTGCATGGATTTCACCTGCTTATGAGGTGATTTACATTCCACGGACACTTCTGTGTCCGCACCCTTGTTCACGCCCCTCTGCTCTGTTTACTGTATCGCTCAGCTGATGGATTCTGTGTTGGGGCCATGCCACTATGCCTACATGGAAAATCACTCCATGTAGGCTTTATTGAATTCCCCTGCATGACTGTTCAGCTCCTAACAGAAAAAAAGACTGGCTTAGTTTGCTTCTGTTATGTGTCTGTGGAAGCAGAATGTGCTATGATTTAAATGGCTTTATAAAAGTATTGAAGATATTTTCTCAATTTTAGTTTCATCTTTTACAGATCTTGATGAGACAATGAAAGTGGTCCAAAACATGGGTCTGATTTCTATTATGCCATAAGCAAAGGTCGAGATTTCAGTTGCTCAACAAGTGTTAACACCTGATGAAAAGCAGATATCATAGGATCATAGCAGGTTACTAGGCTATTGGCCCTGAGCCCCTTATAAGCCTAGCCAAGAGTTTAGCCCATGTTTAGACAAGTCAGCACCTGATGACCCTGTCCAGCAGGGACACTGGTGGAATCCCAGGGGTATATTTTCTCTTTCCCATCCAGTTATCCAGGTTGCGCTTAAAAGGAGTAAAGAGGTACTCTGCTTGACATGAAGAAGGAGTCTATTCCATAGATGGGGGAGTTTCTGGGACACAAATCTGTCCCACCAAAAAGTCCTGTTGATGTTACAGACCAGGTTGAGGCAGCATGTGCGAGTTACTTGAATGGAGCTTGACTTGTGGATATGCAGCAGTCCCATCAAGGTGGGGTCCGTGACTGCCTTGTATGCCAGGCAGAGGTCACCTCTGAGGAGTCTGTATGAAACTGAGTAGAGGAATACAGTTTTTAGCCTGTCTGTGTATGGTAGATGTTTGAGGCCCTGGATTCTCCTGGTGAGGAACCTCTGCTGTCTCTCCAGCTGCTGTACTTGCTTTGCAAGGTACATGCAGAATGGGGTGTTGTACTCAATAATAGGCCTTATAAGGGAAGAATGCAAGGATGTTATGACCTTGTTGTCCCTGGATGAGATACCCTTATTTATGAGGTGGGCCATGTAGAAGGCTTTCCATACAATGGAAGCAACATGGTGGTCAAAAGTTAGACTGCTATCAACCTGGGTGCCCAAATCCCTCACAACTGATTGCGTGCTTAGGATGTTGTTATTAATGTGATCATTTGTGGGGATGTCACTCTCCCCAAAGGGGATGATGATGCATTTTTTGGTATTCAGTTTGAGGCCATGTTTCTGGCACCAGTCATTTGTCTGAGTGAGACCCTCATGGAGGATGTTTACATCACTAGGGGAAACTTGGTCACCCACAGCCCACTGGTTTTGGCCTGCATCTCAGAAAAGTATATTCCAAATAACAGAGGCCCCAAGACCAAACCCTGGGGTACGCTGCTTGTTATGGGTCAACTGCTTGAGGTGGCTTCCCCTATTTTGACTAGGTGGGTTCTATCATTGAGCCAGTTTGCTACCCATCGGGTAACATATGGATTGATGCCTAGTTGAAAGAATTTATCTATTATGCCCGAGTGGGGAATAGTGTCAAAGGCTTTGGCCAAGTCAAGGTAGGTGGTGTGCACTCACCCATAGCCTTCTATGGAATTTGACCAAATTTAGCGGACATGACCTCCCTTGACGAAGCCAAACTGTGTGGAATCGAGTGTTTGGAGGTTGCCAATGTCCTTGTTAATGAGTTCCATGGCCTTGCGGATCAGGCTAGTTAGGCTCTTGGGTCTATAATTTCCCAGATCGGTGGAGACTCCACCTTTGTGTAAAGGGATGACAGTGGCTGTCCTCCACTCAGCTGGGATGAAGCCAGTACTCAGGCTTTGGTTGAATAGGGCATTTAATGGTGCTGTAAGTTCCTATCTGAGTTCATGTAGGATGCAGCCTGGTATGTTATCGGGTCCCATGGAGGCTGTATATTTTGCCTTTAAGAGAGCAGTGACGACCTGTTCCCTAGATATAAAGGGAAGGGGCAGGTACTGGGGATGTCCTGATTTATTGATGGGGGGACAGAGGGGTGAAGTTTTCGCTGAATCTGTCAGCCAGCAAGTTTGCTATATCTACGGCATTTGTATATGTGATGTCCTTGACCACCAGTTCTGAACAGATCTGGGTGCTTCCTTTGAAGTTGCAGACATATGTGAAGAAGGCCTTATGACTGTCTCTAGTAGATGTGGCCAATTAGGACTCAAAGTTTGCTTTGGAGAATTTCACTAGTGCTCTTATTTGCTTGTTCAGGCTAAGGAGACATTGCTTCCAATTGGGCACCTGCTCCTTCTTGGTCTTGGACAGCAATTGTTTCCTTTTGTTACAGAGTTTATTTATTGAAGATGTCCACCAGACAGGTTTACTCTTCTTTGCGGAGGATGACTTAGTACTGTCAGATATTCTTGATTCCATGCATCTATACAAATGCTTGTATAGTACTTTGGTGTAGTTTTGGATATTGGTGCCAATTCCTACGGGGGGGGGGTGTGAAGCTGTTTATACCATCCCTCAGGATGCTGTAATCAGCTTTGGAGAAGTTTTTATGTCTGATCCTAGCCAGAGGCGGGTTGAGGGAGATGGTAACTTCAAAAGTGACGGCTTTATGGTTGGATCTTACCAGGGAGGATGATACTACAGGGATGCTGCAGTGGTTTCTCATGTTGGTCAATACCAAGTCCAAGATATTATCACCTCTTGTGGGGATATCAACTAGCTGCTCCAAGGCATTTGCATTGACATAATCGAGGAATCTCTGGGCATTTGTGTTCGGGCATGAGTAGTTCTTCCAGTCTATGTTTGGGAAGTTAAAGTCACCCACGATAAGGGTAAAGGGTTGAATCTTGATAGATTCAAACAGGTCCAAATAGACGGATTGGGAATCTTGAGTCAGATTTGGGGTCCAATAGCTAGCTATGATTTAAATAGGGGTCTTGTCAATGGTTAACTGCACCTGGAGTGTCTCCTGTGCAACTTATAAAGAAGGAAGCGACTTCAACCACTTCTATCCTTTAAGAGAAAAGCAGTGCTAATACAGTGAATGGGGACTGATTGTGGAGGTAGGGAATGTGTCAGTAGTGCTACCTTCAAGCTCCTCAACAGGATTTAAGTGAACAAAATGATGATATTGCTGAGGAATACACAAGTTTAAAAAGTTTGAGACAATGCATGGAAAGCAGATAAATGGGAAGGTAGCCACTAAGCATACACTAATTTATCAGTTTGGTAAGATTAAGTAAGGTTGTTGGCAATAAGTTAACAGTGCCAGGGATGCAGCAGATCTTCTTTTGAAGTACCTGCATGGCTTCACATTAATTTAATTACGCTGCCCTTGCAGGCCATTTTAAGCCCAGCCAATTTCCCTTTTGCGCTCAAAATAATTTGGTTATAGACTGGTCTTACCTATCCCGTGGTTGACAATTATATATTATATCTACTAAGAATAACTCGGATGATACCATAGATAATTTAGGAAGACACTTTAGGAGCTGCCTCTGCTCATTAGTAGTACAGGGGCCAGTCCTGGGGTAGATTTTCTGTTTCTCATCCAGAGATTTAAGCTGCGCTTGAATATAGACAGGGATAAACTTTGTTTTATGTGGATTGTGAATCTGTTCCACAGCAGCCGTATCCGCTGTGAAATATACCTGTCCCTCCAAACCATTCTGTTGATGTTGCAGAAGCGATTTACATCCCCAGACTGAGTATTTCCAATGCCGTGTGACTTGCTGATGTGCAGTAAATCCATCAGTAATAGGTTGGAGGATGCCTTGTATGCCAGACACAGGTCACCACTTTGTAGTCTGTAGGATACCAAGTACAGTGACAGGGCTTCGAGTTGGACCTTGTACAACATGTTGTTTAGGCATAAGGTATTCATTTAGTAAGGTATCACTGTGGGTATTCCAGTTGTTGCATGTGTCTGGACAGATACATGCCAAAGGGGGAATTATATTCAATGACTGGCCTAATGAGGGCTGAGTTAAGGGGGACAATGACATCCCTAGATCTAGCAGCAATCCCTTTGTAAATAAGCTGTGCAATACAGAAGGACTTCTGAAAACAATAGACACATGTTGGTCAAAAGTTAGGTCACTGTCCACATAAGTTCCCAATTCTCAAACAAATGGGTCAGCTCTTAGAGGAGTATTTTCAATGTAGTAGTTCTCTGGGGTAGATGACTTTTCAAAGGCTACAATAATGCATTGCATTTTTTGGCATTTAGTTTCACGCCAAGATTTTTGCACAGGTAATTTATTTGGGGCAAGCCTTCCTGCAGGATTGGAAAGTCATTTGGGAATTCAATGACTGCCCCTATTTTACAGTCATCTATAAACTTAGGCAGACAGAGCCCTTTCGTATTGACTTTTACTTCAGAAAAGCAGATGCTAAACAAGATAGGTCCCAGCACAATACCCTATCCAGATGACAGGGAGATTTATTCTGCATCGAGAGCTTGTAATATGAGAGGTGAGTCTCAAAAAATTAAAACTGGAACTCATTTATAAAAAAAAAAAAAAAAAAGTTATGTACTCACTATAATGTTCAGTCTGTGTTGTTCATTTTCAGTCTTCCTCAACAACTGGGTTCAGATCCAACCCTCAGATCTAACTCAGCTGTTATTTTTAGCTCATGGCCACTAACAAACTCTCAAACTTCTCCCTTACCCACAGTGCTCTATCCCCTAGCATACCTCATATCTTTTTTGCTGGCTTACAGTAGCAAAAGAAATATTAGCTTCTTGGTAACAGAAATCCATATCTGGAGTTCAACATAAGGACCAGTGGTTCCCTTACATGGTCTCGCTCTTACAGAAGTCATTAGTTCAAAAGTAGGGTGTTGGTGGGAGGGGAGTTGAGAAAAAATTAAAATGGACAACGCAGATGGAATGTTTAAGTACATAACTCATTCCTTAACAATTGGGACAGAGTCCCCAGCTACTTGAAATCCCATCACCCACTGCCAAACTCTGACAGCTTCTCGACACAAGGGTTAAGCTCTGGTTCCATCTTGTTTGCTGATGTACCAAACTATGACATATTGTCTGTCTGAATCGAAATTGTCCCAAAAGGAAGAGAGCCTTGAAAGGCCTGCAACTCTAGGAGTACTGCTCTCATTTCCAGGATACAGATATGCATGTTGTCCTCTTTTGGGGGGGGGACCATGTCCCTTGGACTGTCTTTCCCAAGAAATACCTCCCCACACACTCAATTTGGAAAGCATCCATGGTCACTATGGCCTTGGGCTGAGGAAGAATGAAGGGTCAGTATTGTGGAACCTGATCTGAGCAAATCCACCACTAAAGATATTTTTTGCATGTCTGGGTAACTTTAATCTGGGAGAACACAGGCTAGTGTAGAATGGACCACTGAGTTGCTAACATCTACTGCAGAATCCTCATATGAAATCTTGCTAGAGGAACTAGAGTTATCTCTGCAGACATTCATCCCAAGGCTTGTAGGATTAACTGGGCTGAAACTGAGGAATTTTGGATTACCTTTCTGACCTGGAATCGGATAGTTTGTACTCTTGGAAAAGGAAGAGAGGATGTCAAGGATCTTCTTTCTTCTTCTTTCGGCTGCTCCCGTTAGGGGTCGCCACAGCAGATCAACTGTTTCCATTTCTTCCTGTCCTCTGCATCCTGCTCTGTCACACCAACCAACTGCATGTCCTCTCTCACCACATCCATAAACCTTATCTTACGCCTCCCTCATTTCCTGTTACCTGGCAGCTTCAACCTTAGCATCTTTTTCCCAATATACTCTGCATCCCTCCTCAGCACATGTCCAACCCAACGTAATCTTGCCTCTCTGGCTTTGTCTCCAAACCTTCCAACCTGGGCTGACCCTCTAATATACTTATTCCTAATCCTGTCCATCCTCGTCACATCCAGTGCAAATCTTAACATCTTCAACTCTGCCATGTCAAGCTCTGACTCCTGCCTTTTTGTCAATGCCACTGTCTTCAACACATATAACATAGCTGGTCTCTCTACCCTCTTGTAGACATTCCCTTTCACTCTTACTGGTACTCGTCTGTCACAAGTCACTCCTGACACTCTTCTCCACCCACTCCATCCTGCCTGTACTCTCTTCTTCACCTCTCTTCCACACTCACCATTACTCTGAACTGTTGATCCCAAGTACTTAAACTCATCCACCTTCGCTACCTCTACTGCCTGTTTCCTCACCATTCCTCTATCCTCCCTCTCATTCACACACATATATTCTGTCTTAGTCCTGCTGACCTTCATTCCTCTTCTCTCTAGAGCATATCTCCACCTCTCCAGGGTCTCCTCCACCTGTTCCCTACTCTCACTACAAATCACAATGTCATCTGCAAACATCATAGTCCACGGGGACTCCTGTCTGATCTCGTGTGTCAACCTGTCCATCACCATTGCAAATAAGAAAGGGCTCAGAGCTGATCCTTGATGTAATCCCACCTCCACCTTAAACGCATCCGTCACTCCCACCGCAGACCTCACCGCTGTCACACTACCCTCGTAAATATCCTGTACCACTCTTACATACCTCTCTGACACTCCCGACTTCCTCATACAATACCACAACTCCTCTCTAGGCACCCTGTCAAATGCTTTCTCTAAATCCACAAAGACACAATGCAACTCCTTCTGACCTTCTCTGTACTTCTCCATCAATACTCTCAGAGCAAAAATCGCATATATAGTGCTCTTTCCTGGCATGAAACCATACTGCTGATCATCACCTCCCTTCTTAACCTAGCTTCCACTACTCTTTCCCATAACTTCATGCTGTGACTGATCAGTTTAATCCCTCTGTAGTTACTACAGCTCTGCACATCACCCTTATTCCTAAAAATCAGTACCAAAACACTTTTTCTCCATTCCTCAGGCATCCTCTCACTTTCCAAGATTTCATTAAACAATCTAGTTAAAAACTCCACTGCCATTTCACCTAAACACCTCCATTCTTCCACAGGTATGCCATCTGGACCAACAGCCTTTCCGTTCTTCATCCTCTTCATAGCTATCCTTACTTCCTCCTTGCTAATCCACTGCACTTCATTATTCACTATCTGCACATCAACCAACCTTCTCTCCCTCTCATTCTCTTCATTCATCAACCCCTCAAAGTACTCTTTCCATCTGCTCAACACACTCTCCTCGCTTGTGAGTAAGTTTCCCTCATTATCCTTTATCACCCTTACCTACTGCACATCTTTACTAGCTCGGTTCCTCTGTCTAGCCAATCAGTACAGGTCCTTTTCTCCCTCCTTAGTGTCCAACCTTTTATACAACTCTTCATACGCCTTATCCTTAGCCTTCGCCACCTCTCTCTTTGCCAAGCACCTCATCTCCTTATACTCTTGTCTACTTTCTTCATCTCTTTGACAATTCCACTTCTTCTTCGCCAACCTCTTTGTCTGTATACTCTCCTGTACTTCCTCATTCCACCACCAGGTCTCCTTGTCCTCCTTCCTCTTTCCAGATGTCACACCAAGCACCTTTCTAGCCATCTCTCTTACTAGCTCTGCTGTAGTTACCCAGCTATTCGGTAACTCTTCACTGCCACCCAGTGCCTGTCTTAACTCTTCCCTGAACATCACCTCACAATTACCCTTTTTCAATTTCCACCATTTAATCCTTGGTGCTGCCCTCACACTCGCCCTCCTCTTCTTGATCACCAGTGTCATACAACAAACCACCATCCTATGCTGCCTAACTACACTTTCCCCTGCCACCACTTTACAGTCTCCAATCTCCTTCAGACTGGCCCTTCTACACAAGATATAATCCACCTGTGTGCATCTTCCTCCACTCTTGTATGTCACCCTATGCTCCTCCCTCTTGTCAAAATACGTATTCATCACAGCCATGTCCATCCTTTTTGGAAAATTCACTACCATCTGACCTTCTGCATTCCTTTGCTTAACACCATACATACCCATCACTTCCTCATCCCCTCTGTTCCCTTCACCAACATGCCCATTGAAATCTGCTCCAATCACCAGTCTCTTACCCTTGGGTACAGTCATCACCACCAACTCACTCCAAAATTTTTCTTTCAGAGGATGCCAAGGATACTGTGTTGAAATTTGCTCCTATGAATTCCAATGTCTGAGATGGTTTTAACTGAGATTTGTTGTAATTTAAGGTAATCCCCAGAAGGGAGCAAGTCTGGAGTATCTTGTCTTGAATTTTTATCAGTAGATGTCTGGACAGAGCAGTTATGCATCAGTCCTCCAGGTATTGAAACACTCAGAATCCCTGCAGTCTCAAGTGAGCTGCTATTACTGCCATGCATTTCATGAACACCCTGGGGGCTGTAGTGAGGCCAAACAGCAGAGCTCTGAACTAGGAATCTCCTGGATCATCTGTTCATTTTTATGTGATAGTATGCATCCTAAAGATCTATAGAGCACATCCAGTCGTCTTTATGCAGGAAAGGCAAAATAGACTGAAGTGTGGCCATCCGGAACTTGGTATACTGAACCAATTTGTTAAAATTGCTGAGATCCAAAACTGGTCTCCAGTCCCCTGTTTTCTATGGCACTGAAAAGAATCTTGAGTAAGTTTCGGATTCTTTTTGGTCTGAGGGGACCTCTTGGATGACTTTTTTCTCTATCAGCTTTTTTATTTCTAGAGCTGCTGCTTTCCTCTGACTGGGTGGAACATTGGGAATTTTGTTTACTGTTGAGGGGGTAATAAAAATGAATTATATAACCTCTGGAAATAATCCTCTGCACCCATGTATCTTTTATAGTGTCTAGCCATGCCCTCTGGTGCAGGGATAAATGACCCCTGACTACCTCCAGAGGTGGACAATCGGGTCTCCATTCAGAAGCCCTGGTAGGGTTTTTCGGAGAAGGAATGTCTGAGCCCTTGGTTCTGCAGGCCTCACCTACTGCATGGGTGGCATCTCCCATTCGAGTTCCCTCCTCTGCCCCTGAAGGAACTATCTCCATGTGGATCTTGGAAAGAACATTGGGATTTTCTGAACCACATTTTCCAACCTCCTCATTGATTACTGGAAAAGGTTCTTTGAGGGGGTCAAAAAACATATACCCAATGCAGAGAGGCTCTTTCCATGTTGCTCGCACCTGGAGAGTGTGTCTTTTACCTTAGGGCTAAACAAACAGGTTCTGTCAAAAGATACATTGATGAAGAAAGACTTGAAGGGCTCCACAAAGTCACACAAGTGCATCCAGGCATGCCTCCTAATGGAAATGCCTGAACCTAAAACCCATGAGGCACCTTCAGCCATATGTGAAATGAGCCTCATGGACGAGTTAGTAATTGACTGTAGGGTAGCAGACTGTGAGACCACAGAAGTCTGAGCCTCAGAAGTACTGTTCCCACTGAGGGATTTGGACAGTTCCTTAATCAAGCCCTCTGCAATCTACTGAAGTGTGCTAAATAATTCAGTGATCTGAATATAAATGTCGCTGAAGCATAAACACACTTCCCAAATTTGTCCAATGCCCTTGACTCTCTGTTGTGGGGATGTTCCTTCTTTGTGGCCGGAACCACAACCATGGCATCTACCAGTACTCCCTTGCTCCAAAATTCCTTTCCTTGATGTAGTGCCAAAATCCAGTCAGGTATCTTGGGGATTTGCTCAATTGTGTCTGGTTCCTTCCACACCCATCTAGAGATCAAGTCAATGAGCTCGCAGGTGGGCAGAGTCATTCCGGAGGTAGATGGGCCAGACCCAAAGGCCTCCAGAAATATCGATTCCTCTTGGGAAGGGTTACCTCTAGACCAACTACCTCTTTGTTTAAGGATCTGTAAGATGTCTCTAAATGAGATGTCATCAGGTGGTGATCTTGGGGACCCTTCCCCTTTATAAAAATAGGTATCTTCGGTAACCAACTCCTGAAAGGAGTCTGAGTGCCTCCTCTTGTACTTTCTCTTGCTAGGGACATCTTCACTGGGGTGCTCCAAAGAAGTATCAGAAGAAATGGTAATACCCTGCTGGGTAGCCTGGAGACTTTGGGTTGGTTGTCCCTGCAGAATACAGTGAAGAGGCTCAAGGAGCAGAGACATACAGGATCCAGAGGTGAGATCAGAGGGGGGAGGAACCATCCATCTTGCAGGAAACACTCTCTCCACTACATCAAAAGTAGAACACCCTGGGGAGAAGGAAGTCAAAGGAGTCGAGAAGCCAAGATTCCACCCCATTGGCTCTCCCTGCCCCGAACACAGTCCACCTAAGGCAGAGGTCAGAGCCGAACTATCCAATGCCGAAGGCCTGAGGGGCAGAGATGGCTCTGATAACTTCAGAGTCGATTCCAACACCTTGTATCTGACAGGGACACTTTGATTCCGAGAGTTGTCCAGCTCCAGCTCTCAGAGCCAATGCACTCAAAGAAGGCTTTGGAGCCAAAGAAATTGTGATCTTCAGATCCAACCCAGTCATGAAAAACTCAGATCCAAGGGCTCAGAAACAACTAGTCGGTCAGAGAAGTAGATGAGATTGTTTGTATAGAAATGTGGATGTCTCCTGAAGGGGTAAGAGCCGGAAGAACTCCCACCTGAATCTGCACTGAAAGAAACTTCCTCATCATTCTATCCACATTGGCTTCATTCACACGTCTGGGAAAACAAGATGATAAGGCCACAGAGGGAGACCTGGAATACCAGTGAGACTCTAAATATGGAGATAAGACCTGAGAGGGTACCAGATCCATAGAGGGAGAATATCTGGTCTTAGGTAAAAGCTTTGGATCCAATAATCCAGGATCCAAGGAAGCCAATATTATGTCTGATGCCAGCTTCAGTGAAGGAGCAGGATTCGGATCCAACTTTATATGTTTCTTTCTTGGAGGCTATAGCATCAGATCCGCAGAAGGGATAGAGAGCCTGATGGATCTGAAGGCTTTCTGGATTGTACCTTAGTCATAGATTTGGGGGTTGAGCCCCAGATAAAACTTCTGAGAAGGTTGTAAGAAGCAAGCCTTTTGAAATCAGCTTGTTCTTCCGGTCTACAATGGCTCGAGAATTAGAAGATCTAAATATATCACAATCTTTCTGAAGATGCTCAGGGCCTAGACGATAAACATACAAGGTGTGAGCATCAGAGAGTGGTACTTTTTTTTTTTTTTTTTTTTTATAGACAGAAAAGAAAAAAGGAAAGGAGATACAAATAATGTTATCAAAGATTACACCACCATGTAAAAGGGAATAGCTAAAGAAAAAAAATTCCCAACAATGGTAAAAAGAATTACATTACAGTGTACTAAGGGAAGTAATATATAAACTACCACACAAAAGTAATTGGATAGTGAAATAATAATATAATAATGTAATAACTTATCTCTAATTCTGAACACTACACTCAAGATCTCACGGCAACCATTTCCGAATGTGAAAGTGGGAAATGAGATCTGAGGTATGTTAGGAGACAGAGCATTATGAGTAAGGGAGGAGCTCAAGGGTTTGTTGGTGGTCACGTGCTGAAAATAACGGCCAAGTTGGATCCGAACCCAATTGTTGAGGAATGAATAAAAATTGACATCCAATACTATATTAAAAAGCTAATTGTTTATATTATTCTAAGTTTAAGACTACATGTAATTTAGTGATAGTGTTTCCAGTGTAATGGAGTGGATACTAAGCTCTGTACTCTGTTCTGGGATAGACTCCATTTCCTACCTCTTACTGAATCTACTTAACACCTTGAATAGCAATGAACTGTGACTTTCTAAACTAGCAAGAAACACTAAAAATAGAATGAATTGTATTTCTTTGAATATTTATTTATTTATTTATTTTACAGGAGTAGAAAACTGATCAAACAATGACCAATTACAAACTCAGCCTAAGTTACATCATAATGTAACAAAACAATGTACAGTATAAAAATAACAATGGTTTGCACTTATCAGTAAGAATAGACAATCTGACAAACAATATATACATAAAAGTTTTAATAAACCAAATAAATGTTATAAGGAGTTTCAATAACAGTTGGTACAATTACTATTACTGTTGAAAAACAATAAGCTTTTTGGACTGCCATTACATGCATCATAAGAGTTTAGGTGTGCTCACAAATGAAATTTTTGGATTAATGGGTTAATGTGAATTGTGCTAGAAGTTTTTAGGGAAATATTAATATAATAGAACCTGAGAAAAGAGGTCTGGACTACTGCACAAGTCATTCACACTACCTTGGAGTCATTTAATTACTAGGGTGCTAAGGGGATGTATGTAACAAGAATAAAATGTTTCTTAGGCATACATTGGGAAGAGGGTACAAAAATGTTGAGCAGTGGCTGTAGTATAAGGAATAGCTGATCAATGAGCAAATCAGAGGAACTGAGAATGGAAGACATAACTTGGGTCTCCTTTTCTCAGAGCATCTTATGCTTGTTTTATGTGGCTGGGTTGGAACTTCATAGCATGAGAAAATACAGTTGTTTAAAGGCTTACCATAACAGTATATGTCCAGTTTTTAATGCTGTAGCATTCCTTACAAAAGGAATATCCCGCCCAAGACAGCCATATGTCCAGCCAGCATACAAAAGTCTTAGGCCCTTCCAAGCTCAGTAAGCCCGATATATGTCCTACTTCTGTGGTGTAAGGTACATAAGTGACATATGAGCAACAAATCCTCAGAACTGAATTGCCTCAGGAGAACCACAGCATCCGAGGAGGAAAACAAGAAAATAAAATAACATGTACATCCATAAAAGGTATAAAGAAAGCCCCCTCGGCCAGAGGGCAAAGAAAAAACTAAACAGGGGCAGAATGGAGGGATGAAATGCTGCAGTGGTGAAAAGTAGGACATCTACTGTTATGGTAAGTTCTTACACAACTATACTATGTCCTTTATTATCACTGTTGCAGTATTCTATACAAAATGGAGAACTAAAGCTACTGAAGAAGATGGGAGGAGGAAGAAGCACCAGATGAACCCTCCAGAATCCCAAGGAGGTTGGATCTGGCAAAACCTGCCCTAGCCCAAGAAACAACATCCAAATCATAGTGCTTAGTAAAAGTATGCACTAAACCAAACAGCAGCTTCCAAATGGATTGAGTGCTGGGATTCCTGAAAAAAACTCCAAAACAGGCCTCCAGAATGAGTATGAACAGAAAAAAGGAAACTGATTGCCATTAAAAGAATAACAAAAAGAAATGGCTTTAGAAATCCAAGAGGGGTGATTCACTTGGAAAAAGTTAAACCCAATGTGTTGGCATGAAAAGAAACAAAAATTTGCTCAGATAGTTCTATCTAAACATCTGAGTTGTCTGTTTAAATCCAAAGAATGTAGGTCCCCATTACTGCTACTCTGAAATTGGGAAAAAGGAAGGAAGATGAATGGTCTGATTCAAAGACAAATCACTGACTACTTTAGGCATTAAAGGGAGATTGGTCCAAAGAGACACTTTACCTCTGTCAAAAACTAGAAAAGGAGAGACCACCATGACAGCATGAAGCTCAGAGACCCCAGTGGCAGAAATCAGAGGTACCAACAAAGCTGTCTTCCAGGTATACAACTGCAAGGTAGAAGAAGCTACAAGTTCAAAATGTGGATGAGTTAATTTTTCTACAATAAAATTAAGGTCCCAAAAAGGAGGAATTGGCTTTTTTGGAGGTCTAATATGAAGGATTCCTTTTAGAAACTGTTTAACCTCAAATCTAGAAGAAAGGGGTGTATCTAAAGGCAGGTAAGCAGAAATGGCTGACAAATGAGCATTAACAGATGAGTATGCCAGACTAGAATTGAGAAACTCACATGAATAAGAAAGAATAATAGGAATATCCAACAACAGAAGGCCCTGTTCATGCTTGTGACTCCAAACTGAAAATCTCTTCCATTTAGCAACATAAGATTTTCTAGTAGTGTTTTTTTCTGACCTGCTCCAAAACCCAAAGCATGTCCTCAAAAAACTTGTGTCAGAAAAGTAATCAAAACCCAATCACCCAGAGAGTCAACTGTAGGGTGATAAAATGAGAGTGAATGATAGAGCTATTGTCATGTGTGAGAAGATCCATCAGGTGAGGTAACTTGAGATGTTTGCCCCTGGCCAGGTGAAATAAAAGGGGAAAACAATGCACTCTAAGCCAAAAAGGAATCACCACCAAGACTTTGGGCCTATTCCACATGATCTTGTGTAGGACCCGAGGCAACAAAGGAAGACAAGCATACAGGATCATCCATTTCCGAGAAAAAGACATGGAATCCCTGTCCAAGCCAGAGGACTTGGCACTCTGGAACAGAACTTCAGAAGCTATTTGTTTAGAAGGATGTAAAAATATCTATTTTATTTTATTTTTTATCTTTATTTTACATTTGTTTACCAGGAAAGTCCGACTAGAACAAGGTTCATTTACAGCGGAGGCCTGGGGAGAAAAGCTCCACATCAAACAATAAGTACAGTGGTAATTATACAATCAAAAATATATATCATACAAGCAGTAGTAAATATACAATGGTTTGTTCCAAGCAAGCTTAATTTACACATAGTAGACCCTGGATGGCAGTATTTGGGAGAAAAAAAGAAAAAAAAAACTCCACATTAACCAATGCAATCAAAAGAGACATCACACAAGACATAATAATTTACACACAGTAGGCCCTGTACGGCAGTATTTGAGTACTGTATTATAGAGAAAGTAAGCAGAGAAGAGAGGAAGGTAGGAAGAATTGGAGGAGAGCAGGAACGCATTTATGTGATGCAAGGACACAGCCAGGACTGCAAGAGGTGTGACTTAACTGACTTTGAACAGTGAGATAGATGGTGCTAAAGAGATATTCTGGGGGAGGTTATTCCATTTTCTAGCGATGGTATGAGAGAAAAGAGCTTTCCCTGCAGTATTGTTGGCTTTGGATATACAGATAAGGGTTTTGTTGGATGAGCGTACAGGACAGTTTGCTGAATATTGGTTTAGTAGTTGATTCAGGGCTGGAGTTTTGTGGGTATTCTTTAGTATGTTGAAGGTGAGCACTAGTTGGTGGTAACTAATTAATTGAGAGTTCTAACCACTGTAGCTCCTTTAGAGCAAGACAGTGATGGCTTCTAAAAGCAGAATTATTGGCAAATTTTGCAATGTTATTGTAACATGATTCTAGTTTGTCTAGGTCTGTTTTCCTGATGTGGGTTAGGATTGGTGATGCATACATTAGGGTAGACAAAAGGTGGGTTTGGGCTAGGGTGATTTGTGCTTGGTCTGATACAAAGCTTTTCTGTTTGTATAAAGTTCCTAATTTTTATGTACCTTTTTAATTGTTTGAGAGATATGGACAGCAAAGTGAAGATCCTTATCTATTTCAACACCAAGGAGCTTAGTATGGGAGAGGGAGAGATTGTGGTGCCATTTTTGGAGGTGATAGTGTAGGAAGAAGGTGTGGTTCTGGATTTGTTGGGGGTGAAAAGAAGTAATTTGGTCTTGTTGGGGTTTAGAATCAGTTGGATATCAGTAATCCATTTTTCAAAAAGGATTCTTGGGTAAGCTTTTGAAGAGTGGTTATGGATGGGGCTGAGCAGATTAGGGTTGAGTCATCTGCATACTGTATTAGTGATGCATGCAGGGTGGAGATATGTAGTTTGTTGGTGAAAATGGTGAATAGTAGAGGGCCAAGTATTGATCCTTGTGGAATGCCTATGGTAGTTGGTAGTAGTGGTGATAGTACACCTTGTCATTTGACTGATTGTTTTCTATCAGAGAGATAGTTTTTGAACCAGGCTGTAGTGGAGGGGGCAAAGGACATGGTGGATAGAATGTCTAAAAGTAGGATGTGCAAAACCATGTCAAATGCCTTAGATAGATCTAAGAATATGGCTGATACAAAGTTGTTGTTGCTTCTAAGTTGGTTAACCTGGTTAGTAAAGGACAGAAGAGCAGTAGATGTACTATGTGAAACACTCCACTGATGGACACTGTCCAGGAAAACCTCTCTGTGAAGCATCCATGAAAATCTGTCCTGGACCTGCTCATATTGTCTGCCACCAATGCTCTGAAGGGATGTAAACCACCTGAAGAATCAAATGATGGTGGATAGCAAAATTCCAAGCTTTGAGAGCCAGTCCGCAAAAAAAGTTAAGACTTTGTGCCTCCCTGTTTATGTACCACATGACAGTGGTGTTGCCAGTAAAAATCCTGATGGGACCTAGAACCCAGAGTAGAGAATGAAAACCCTGAAGAGATACAATCAGAGGTCTCATCTCCTTGATGTTAATATGGTCTTTTACCTGCTGGGGAGACCAGACCCTTTGGACCACAATGTTTTTGAAGGAAGCCCTCCAATCCAGATCTGAAACACCTGTAAACCAGTCCTGAATGGGTAGATTAACCTGAAAAGGTAGACCTCAATTCATAGAAATATAGAGAATCCACCAGAGGAATTCCAAGAGAGGGCCGTGAAAGTCCAGTCAATGACAATGCTGCAGACAAATCATCTTGAAATACCACTGAAACTTACGTATGTGCAGCCAGGCCAAAGGAAACATTAGAATGGTGAAGCCCATAAACTCCATGGCTCAGAGAAGTTCTCTTGTCAGCACCACCTCTAAAAGGAAGAGGACTCTGGGAGAATACCATCAGACAGAAGACCTTGGGAGGAGGAAGAAAAGCCATCATTGACAGGGTATGGATCCTGCACCCTAAAATAATTTCATCCTGTGAAAAGAGAACAGACGTCTTGAGAGAGTGAACCCCACACTGGAAAGAAGGAGCAAGGTAAATTCAAGATTCTGTAGAAGAAGCTGCTGATAGGGAGATTGAATAAGCAGACTGTTCAAACAGGGGAAATAACTGAATTCCAAGGAGTCTGCAAAGAGCTATGACTGGTGTGAGACACTTTCTAACAACCCTTGGTGCAGTAAAAATACCAAAATGTAAAGGAAAGAACTGATATGAGGAAGAAATAGAGAACCATAAATACTCCTGAAGAAAAGATGTATAGGAATGTGGATACAGTTACCTTTTAGATCCACAGATACCATGAAGGCCTGAGGAAGCAGCAAAGGAAACAGTGACTGAAGATTTCTGTGTAGCCATTGATAGCAGTGGGGGTAGTTTCAGCTCATCACTGACATCCTGTCTTGCCTTATATAAGTGGTACATTTTGAGTTATCTCTACTTAATATCAGAGCATTGGCCGGCTAACATCTACCTGAAATCAGCTGGACGTATAAGTGACTTTAAGTACACTTTTATCTGCTCTTTTGCATATAGTACTGCATTTAATTTATTTATTTGTGTTTTTCACTGAATATTAACTCAACTGAAGTTGTGGCTGTCTCTCAACAGTTAGTTCCCCACCCACCTTCACTGTTCTTGTTTTGGTATTAATGTTGGTGGCTTTAAAATTGCCTGCCCCTCATGTAGACTTGTATTTGGATACTCCTTCTGGGCCCATCTCATTTGCTCAGTCAACTGAGTGCAGTGAAATCATATTCTGATTTCAGGCACTTCTACTGTGTACAAAGAGAGCATTTGGGAAGGACAACCCCTGTAGCCTCTTAATCCTGCTCTGTTCCTTCCCTAAAAAAAAAAATATATATATATATATATATATATATATATATATATAGATATATATATAGATATATCTTATTCATCTGTTCTTACTGTAACTGTATTAGTTGCTCTTAAGCGTGCTGTTATCTGTTCAGTCGCTCTTACTCTGCACTTATTACTGCTTGTTAGTAGCCTTCTAATTTACTGCCTTCTGCACTTGTATTTTAGTAATTTGTTAATTTAATTTTATTTATTTGAACTGTATTTGCCGTAGTGTTGCTACACGCTCGGGTGTGCTGGCCTGCACTACAATTTGAATTGTATTTACTGCTGTTTTAGCTGCTTTTCTGTAACAAAAAAACAAAACAAATTCTAAGCTTGTTTCCTGCCTTTCCTGTAACTAGTCAAGTCCAGATACAGACTTGCTGTATCCAGGACTGTTGGTAAGCTTCTGAGCCCCCCAAGCCTTTCTGTGTTGGAGGGAAGTCATCTAGCTTATCAGTGGGAGTGGTAAGCACTGGGCAGCCTATCTACCATGGGAAGAGTGGGTTTTGGCCCTCAAATTGTAGTTCATTGCCAGTTTGGGCAGTTTTTCCATCTCTTTCTACTTGCTGGTTAAAAGCCCGTTTTGCGTTTGGTCGCCGCCGTTCCTATAACTAGTGTAATCCAGGTACAGATTTGCTGTATCCGGGACTGTTGGTAAGCTTCTGAGCACCCCCAAGCCGTTCTGTGTTGGAAAGAAGCCTTCTAGCTTATCAGTGGGAGTGGTAAGCACTAGGTAACCTATCTACCACAGGAGGAGTGGTTTCTGGCCTAGAAATTATAGTTTATTGGCTGTTTGGGAAGCTTTTCCATCTTTTTCAACATTCTGATTTAAAAGCCTGTATTTGCGCTTGTTTCCTGCCTTTCCTGTTACTAGTCTAGCCCAGGTACAGATTTGCTGTATCCAGGACTCTTTGTAAGCTTCTGAGCCCCCCAAGCCTTTCCGTGTTGGAGGGAAGCCTTCTAGCTTATCAGTGGGAGTGGTAAGCATCAGGTAGCCTATCTACCACAAGAGGAGTGGTTCCTGGCCCAGAAATTGCAGCTACTGGCCATTTGGGCAGTATTTTTACATCTCTTTCAACGTTCTGGTTTAAAAGCCGCACTTGCGCTTGTTTCCCACCTTTCCTGTAACTAGCCTAGTCCAGATACAGAGTTGCTGTATCCAGGACTGTTGGTAAGCTTCTGAGCCCCGCAAGCCTTTCTGTGTTGGAGGAAAGCCTTCTAGCTTATCAGTGGGAGTGTTGAGCACTAGGTAGCCTGTCTATCACGAGAGGAGAGGCTCTTGGCCCAGAAATTGTAGTTTATTGACCATTTGGACAGTTTGTACATCTCTTTCAACTTTCTGGTTTAAAAGACCACATCTGTGCTTGTTTACCATCTTTCCGGTAACTAACCTACTGAGTAGCACTAGAAAGCCTTAGACTGATACAAGCCTTCTAGCTTAGGAGAGAGACTTTGGAGTGATTAAGTATCCATTTTCTGTACTTTCTTGCTGTACTTAACTGTTTTCTGCCTAAACGCAGATTTTCCAGCATTTATTGTGATTTGACTGCCTGAACTTTTAAAAAAGTTGTTTTTTGTTTAAATAATTTGTTTAACTGTTGTAGGCTACACACTAAAGTGTGATAGCCTTTTCTGATCGTTTGTAGTCATTTAAAGCTGTTTTAAGTATATTTTTTACTGTTTTTGCCTTATCTTTTCAAAAAAAAAAAACAAAAAAAAATTCCTTGTTTCCTGCCTTTCTAAGCTAGTATAGTCCAGTTTTCAGGCTAGTGCTGAATTCAGGGCTGTGATACTAGTTTCTGAGTTACCCATACCTTACTTGGATAGAAGGAAGTTTCTCTGTTCACCTGTGAGAGAGGGGAGCTTTGAGCAACCTATCTGTCCCTGGAGAAGTGGTTCCAGCCCAGAAGTTAATAGTTTATTGGCCATTTTGGGCTAATTTCTATCACTTTCATTTCCCTACTATAAAAACCGTGTTTGCACGGTTTTGCGCACTGGGCAGTGCCGGTTAGCTACGGTTTAATTATTCCCGACTCCACTAAGTCTCCTCTTCAGTTCTTCCCTAGAAACTAGTCTAACTCTCAACCTAAGTACTCAAAAAGCATCTTACAGCCCAGCACTTGCTCAGACCTAATAGCAAGCACTAATATACCCTGACACTGATTGCCCAGCAGGGCAAGGCTCTTTATTCACCCCTCACAAACCAAGCGACTAGCAGCTCACCCTACTATTCAAGCATGACCAAAGGGCAACTTCAGGTGTATTCTCCAGTCCAGCTGGTGACTCTGGGTATCCTGAAGCAATGTTACAACTGCCTCATGTACACAGACAACCCTCTCCTCCTACCACAAAACACTAACATATGCGAGAGATGCAGTTATACAGCCAAACTGGAAGCTAAGCTGACTCCACCCAAGACTGGAACAGACAGTCAAGAGGAGAAGGTTAACACTTGCACCACAACTCCAGCTGCACACAGACCTACTAAAACAGCACTGGCAAAAAATACACATAAACACACAAAATCATACTCGGAGGCTCTAAATAAAAACCTGCAAAAGCATCAGCGACCTCCAAAGCAGACACCCAAACAACCTGCACTTCCCATCACAAACCAGACAACACATAAAACACAAAATCAGTGTGCCGCACAATCACAGCCCTTAAGGCGAAATAACATACCTAACACACTAGTGATAGGTGACTCTATATTCAGGCACACTGACGTCCCACTCACTAGGCTGGACAAGCAGAAGGTTACTGTTAGCTGCCTGTCAGAAGCCAGAATCCACCACATAACACAAGCACTCAGGTCACTGCAGAACAAGTACAAATATGACTCTGTCATTGTTCATGTTGGTGTGAATGACCTGAGACGTACCTCCCTGGACTACATGAAAAGAGACATGGAAGAGCTCTATGATCATGTAGCCCAGGCTGGTATGACCCTGACCCTGAGAAGCATCCTGCCCTCACCAAGAATGATACCTCAGTATAAAGAAAAAAATGATCAATTTCAACAACTGGCTAAGCTTCTGGTGTCATTCAAAGGGGTTCCAGTGTCTGTCAGCCTGGGACGACATGCTCGACAAGCCGCGTTCCTTTGCAAGAGACGACTTGCACCTGTCATGCCTAGGCTTTTGAATACTGGCCAAGGCTCTTGCTGCTCCCATAGTGCCTTTTTTAGGCAAGGCTCAAAAGTCAAACCCACGTCCAGAAACAGCAAAATTAACAAAAAACTGAGGGTTATGCTACTCAACACCAGGAGTTTAAATCTCAAAATGCACCCACTCGAAGCACTCCTCAGTATGGAGAACGTCGATATCTGTGCAGTAACTGAAACCTGGTTCAAGGCTCCAGAGAGCACCTCAGCACTACTGGGCTGCAACTCATACCATACGTTTTGGCTACAGAACACAGACCAAAACACAAAAGGAGGGGGTGTATCCATATTCATCAAGGATACCTACACTTCATAGGTTCATAGGTTCATAGATTAGTACTAAGTTTACTGCCCTTGTGAGCCATTTTAAGCCTAGCCAATCATCCCTTGTGAGACTCGAACCCTGCACCTTGTGCTTGTAAGACAAGCATCTTAAGCATTAGGCGCAGCATGATACCTCTGAGATCATCCATGTGCAACTAACATCTGGCACATCTGCAATGCAAATTGTAGCCTGCTACAGATCACCCTCCATGACCCAGGACCACCACTCCACCTTTATGGAGACACTGGAAAACATGAAGGTCCTACCAAACACCCTGATATTGGGCGATTTCAATTACCCTACCATTCACTGGGAAAACTATTCGAGTACAAATTCCCAGGCCCAGCGCTTCCTGGAATTCATCAACTCAAATGCCCTGGATCAGCTGGTAAACTCCCCTACCAGAGGTGCAAACATATTGGACCTGGTCATCACCAACATGGGTGACAGGTGTTCCACACCGGAGGTCAACCCGTCACTGGTTAGATCAGACCATAAACTAATCACTCTGGATGTCCACACCCCACCACCACCCCCAACTAAGGAAACCACAGTAAAAACTTTTCTAAAGCAAACTTCACCTTACTTAAGTGGTAAGTTTCACAGCCCCCACACTAAAGGATAACGCTGCCCAAGATGCAGAAACCTTTACAAATGCACTCTATGAGCACCTACAAGGATGCATGGATCGTGCCATCCCTAGCAAAACCAAGACTCACTCCTCTAAGAGAAGGAAACCAGTTTGGTGGACCCCTGCAATACACAGGCTATACAATAGAAGGAGGAAACTAGTTCAGAAAAAAAGCAAATCCCAAGAAGGAACGACATCCCTGATCAGTATCAGTAAGAAACTGAGGTCCCTCATGAAATCATCCAAGGCTAACTTTGAAAGAAAAATAGCCAAGGATTCAAAAGATAACCACAAAGCTTTCTTTAGCTATGTTAAGAATCTAAGTGGCAACTCGCAGATATGCACTGAACTAGTGCAAAACAGCATAAAATATACTGAACCTACTGATACTGCCAACATCCTGGCAGATAGATTCAGTGCAAACTTCACTCCCCTCTCACCTCCAAAAGGGCCCACAACAATACCGGAAAAGTGTAGTGTCCCACAAATCACAGACGCATAGGTGAAAACAGCCCTTTCAAAAGCCCAAAACACAGCGTCAGTGGGACCAGATGGTGTCTCAGGCTGCATCTTGTAAAAACTACAGAACGAACCAATCCCCACCTAAACACGCTGTTCAACCTCAGCCTCTCCACAGGCTACGTGCCCATAGAATGGCACACAGCAACGGTTATTCCTCTCCACAAAGGAGGGGCCACAACTGACCCTGGTAACTATCGCCCCATAAGCCTGACTAGCCTGGTCTGTAAGGCTATGGAGCGCACCATCACTGAACTCATTAACAAAGACATTGGGAACCTCCAAACACTTGACCCGACCCAGTTCAGCTTTGTTAAGGGCAGATCATGCCTACTAAACCTAGTTGACTTTTTTAAGACAGTCACCAAGGCCATAGGCGAGGGAAAGGTGTTTCACACAGCCTGCCTTGACCTCACCAAGGCTTTCGACACCATTCCTTACTCTGGTATTACAGAAAAACTCACCAGCCTAAACATAAACCCCTACATCATGAGATGGGCTGCCAACTGACTTAAAGACAGAACTCACACGGTAAGAATAGTGGGTTCCAGTTCCAACTCTAAACCAGTCACAAGTGGTGTCCCGCAAGGCTCGGTCCTGGGACCCCTACTGTTCAGCATATACTTCTCAGAAGTACAGGCAAACACAGGAGGACTATGGCTAACCAAGTTCGCCGATGACTGCAAACTGGGAGCCATAATTGACTCTCCCGCTGACATGGACATCCTCAAAAGGGCCTTACTGAGACGGACACCTGGTGTCAAAGTCATGGCCTCAAGCTAAATGCCAAAAAATGCATAGTCATCCCGTTTGGGAAAAACAAAACACCCACAAATTACCACATAGGTGGCAGCCCCCTTAATACAGAATAGGTAATAAGAGATCTGGGGACCCAGGTAGCTAGTAATCTTTCCTTTGACAATCATATTGCCAAAGTAGCTAGGAAATCCTTCTATGTGGTCCATCTAATGACTAAAGGGTTCGCATCTAGAAATAAAGAGGTTATAGTGCCCCTCTACTCGTCACTCATTAGACCCATCATAGAGTACAATGCCCCATTTGGGATGTACCTCACAAGACACTTCCAACTGCTGGAAAGACCACAAAAGTACCTCACCAAGAGGATTACTGGTCTCAAACATATGTCCTATGCAGCCCGACTGAAAAAACTCCGGCTGTACTCAGTGGCATATCGCTTACTCAGAGGTGATCTCTGCCTGACTTACAAAGCCATGTCCAACTCAGAATTGATGGACATGCTCCACATAAAGAAATCCAAGACACTGTAAGCCACAACAATAAATAGAACATGCTGGAGGGATAGATTCCTGTCACAGAGACTCCCCATGCTTTGGAACAAAATTCTAAATTACATCAGGCAGAGCCCCTCACTAACACTCTTCAAGAGAAACCTTGACGAGTGGATGGGTAACAGAAAATACACCCCTGGGATCACTTCTTTGGCTCTGCTTGACAGAGGAGCAGTTAATTAATCAATGGGGCGGCGAAAGCCGACACACTCTGGCTAGGCTTATAAATGCCCTTGGGCAGATAGCCTAGTACTTACCTATGAACCTATGAACCTAAGAGTCAGCACTTTGAAAGAAGAGACTTTTAGAAAGTTGATGAGGAAGGAGAGATCTGGAATGGGACTCCAAAAGCCCTGCTTTCTGGGGACCAAAAACATCCTTGAGCAGAAGCCCTTGCCCCTCTGGGACAGAGGAACAAAATTAATAGTCTCTTGAGCCAAAATGCCTAAGAAGAGGAGGAAAATGAGGGGGTTGGCAAGGAGGGGGATAAGGCATCATTGAAAAAGGAGGAAGGGATTTCCATGTTCATGAAATATCCATTTTGTATGACTGAAAGAACCCAAGACTCTGTTGTGATGCCTTACCATACTGAAAATGATAGAGTTAACCCTCTAGCCAGGGGACACAGATGGCTGAATATCAGATACAGGCAGACTTGTCTAGAAAGGAAGACTTTTATCCCCTACAATCCTAAATAGACTTCTCAGGAAACACTCTGGGAAGATCTCTTACCCTTCAAGGGTCACTTAGGATGATGATGCACAAAGGTAGTCTAAGAAGGGTAGTTCCTTTGAAACATAGGGATAGGTGAGCGCAGAATTTGCTTAAGGTCCTGCATCACCTTTCCTTTACCTTGCAATGTTTTAAAGAAGTCTGCAGCAGCAGCAAAGCCAAGCAGATTCTGGGTGTCCAAGGGAGAGTCTAACAATTTGACCTTAATATCTTCAGGGAGAGATTGCAATCTAAGCTAGGAATGTCTCCTAATAACTGAACCTGACAGACCGGGCATAGACTAGGCATCAGCAGCATCATAGCTGTATACGATGGAATGGCAAGCAACCTGTGAAACAGAACCAAAAAAGGAGATAGCAAATCACTTATCTTCAGAGTCAGGCATGTCAGCCAAAACATCACCAAGCTTAGATAGAAGAGCCAGAACCTAGCTGGTTATATGGGTCTGTTAATTTATGACTCTGAAGACTAATACGATACAGGTTTACACTTTCTTACCATACCTATCCATAGCCCTACTATCCTTATCAGAAGGTAAAAGCTTGAAAAAAGGAATTAACTTAGAAGGATTTATCAGCAGAAAGAGAAGTTACTGCAGGGTCAGATGAAGGATTCTTTAACAAGAATTTTTGAACCTCAGGAACTTTGTAAAAACCTGTCAGTTCTTTTTAGGAACAGGGGGCTCAGGCCCAGTAGCCTATGAAGTAAAAGTAAAAGTATCAAGGAGGGCTTCAAACACAGGTAGCACAGCAGATGGCCTGAGATATTCCATTAGCAAAAGGTCATAAATTTTTTTCTGGACCTCGTACATTTGGGAACTTTCTCACTGAAAATGCTCCATCATTTTAACAATGGTGCCCTCAGAGGGCAGCTCCTCATTAGGGGAATCAGGGGAGAGACTGTCAGCCTCATTTGATCCCAAGGCAAGAGGGGAATGGATCTGGGAAAAGTAAGCAAAGGGCTCCTCCCCAGAATCCAGCTCTTCCTCCTTATCATAAGAATCATAAGCCCTGATTCTCTTGGGATGAGTTGAAGAAAAGTCAACAGTTGAAAGCACAGACAAACCCTGAGGGGCTTTTAAGGCCTTAAGGTCATTAAAAAGACACTATGTGAAATCATGCCACTCTTTATGGGGGACCTTTCTAACAGAAATCACATGCGTCTTCTTTTCTTAAGACAAACCTCAGTCCTAACAAGTTTATACAGATCTGTACCCTGCCTAACTTCAATAAGGGAACCAGGGACTTCCTCCCATACCAGAATCTTGGGAATCCCTCCAGGCCCTTCAGATATAATAAGCCATGGCTTTCCCCTTCTCATCTACAGTAGACACAGGCTCAGCCTCAGTGGACATGAGGATAGCAAGCCCCATGTTGGCCATCAACAGGGTCGTGACAAATGGAGCAGGCATTAGAACTGGGCAGACCTTGGGTTCTTCATCCATCACTAAGGAGATGTCTGGTACAGGCTGGACAGCAGAAATTTCTAAATGCATTTTTTTTTACTTTTTGGCAGATGGTTGCCTGAACTAACAACTTCAGATGCTAGTTTTGGATAAAGACAGAAGATGGCTGCACAGGATCATGGATACAAAGAACTCGCAAGTTTCACATTGTGTGTGATCGTACCTGGCGCCTAAACAGAAAAGGCACTTTTCATGTCTGTCCTTATGGGTAATCTGCCTCCCATTCTCACATTTACCCTTTCTGGATGACATGTAAAACAAGTAACCAAACAAAAGAAATACAATGAAAAGTCCCCATGGTTTACTTATCCTTCTTCAACTCGGCAGCCGAGACAACATGACAAATAACTTACAGACCACATTCAAAAAACAACGTTCAGACTGGTGGCAAAGAAGTTCTGAGGATTTGGAGCTCATACATCATGTAGCTTACACCTTGAATGCAGGACATACATCTGATGTATGACACTTGGAAGGGCCTAATGATTTGGTACGCTGGTCGGACAAACTGCTATCCTTAGTATGATACCCCTTTTGTAAGGAATAATAATGCTACAGTGAAAAGGAAGAACATCTGGTGTAATGGGACTGGTCTGTTATGTCTATAATGAGGATATGGCCTCTGCCATGGGAGACATGTTTGTTTAAATTATTTTTTTCTGTGTTAAGACATTTGGATTTTAGGAGAGGGTTTAACTGCTTTGATGTCAATTTTATACACATTTCAGGGTGGGATGTTCTTAGAAGAAGAAATATCAATACTTAACTGTGGGTTTCTACAGTACATTGTTTTCTAGATGAAGCAAATTAACAGTGAATTATAAAAGAACATGGGTCTTAGTAGGGACTCTACGGAGGGAAGCACCGTTAGTAGAGTTCCACAGTGGATGGGAATCCACAAGATTTTTACAGAAGAGTAGAAGAGACAATAGTACTCAGAAATGCAGTAGGGAGGGAGAAAGCCCAGGGATTCTTCTTGTGAAATTTTGAGACAGGAAATGTTAGTCTTCTGCCTCAGATATGACTATATAAATTACACTTTTTTGGAAGTGAATGGAACATGAAAGCTGCAACAAAATTAAAAACAATCCCTTGATGTAACTGTCTTAAAGGAGACACATATGAGCCTGCATGAACTAGAAAAAATAGCAAAAGGGGGTTTTAGGGTGGCAGCAGCAAATTATCAAAGTGCAAGAAGAAAGGAAGTAGTTTTACTGATTTCCAAAAAAGCTGCAAATAGATGACATTCTGACTAAACTTATAGCTGCTCCACCCTATTCATGGGATTTTGGAGGGAATCAGGCAATATCTACGGCTTCAATTTATGTACAGCCAAATGAAGACTATGTAATGTTATTGAATATCCTTTCTCAGAGTACAATTTTTAGGGAGGGAACAACAACTTTGATAGGGAATCAGAATATGCCACTATGAGTAAATACTGTTGACTTTGGTTCAAGATGAGTACTTTTTTTTTTGCTAGACACTGCAATCAGATTGGATTGCAACATGTATTTTTTGCAAAGAAAGGATTATGCAACAGGAGAGGAGTTTACCAGCGCTTTATCTCATAGACAAGATTATTACAAATGAGGAATCTGCATATATACCTCAGGGTATAACATGGGTCCCACATTACTTTCTGATCAGGGAGCTGTAGTAGTGTAGCTAATTATGGGTTATCAAGAGTTAAACTACACACTCTGGCAATTTTTGATTTATTTCTTAAAGGGTGATACATTTAAAGGTGATGTATGGAAATGTACGCAAAGCTGAATGATGGAACTGGGGACTCTTATTATATAAGAAAATTGTAAAAAGCAGTTGAAAGAGGCAACCTTGAAGTAGTTCTCAGAAATATGGAAGAAAGAGAAGTTTAGGCAAGCCCAACAGAAGTTAACTTCATTGTAGTCTAGGTTTCCAAGACATTTGGATACAGAACAATTAGAATTAATAAGGGTTAAAATGTCTGGCTATGAGGTGCTAAGGAATAAAGCCATGAGTACAACCAAGGTGACCTGGGTTTGATTAGCAACCCTGGGTCTGCAGAAATCTGGCAGGGATGTTGTGGAGTGAAGGGTCATGGCCCACGTGCTGCCTCTGCAGAGGGAGGAGAGATTGAGCACACTCGGGGACATTCTGGCTATGCTAGCTCCCTGGTGGAGACTGGGTAGATCACCATTCATGCCTCAAGGAAAGGTGCAAGGCTGGCTGGAAAGAACAACCCTTGTAGAAATGAAAGGACATCCTGTGATGCAAGCCTATTAAACAGTTCCCCAAATCCTTGCTAGCTGCAAATTGGTAGAGGAGAGGCGAAAACAAAAAACTCATGAACCACCCCTGTTGGCTGCCTGATTGATTGCCCTCCCTTCACCCCAGGGATGGGGAAATGAATGGGTTGATTGGATGGGTGGGAGCTGATGACTGACAGACAGCAGGGCCAAACAGTGAGAGACAGAGATAGAAAAAGAAACAAGGGTTGAAATGGAGTTAGTGAGCTATATGGACAGGAAGTCAAACTTCAGACAGTACCACTTATGAAATTTTATAGTGACACCCCCAACACACACATACATACACTGATGTTTGAAGGCCTTAATGTCAATACTTAGATTTTCATTTTATACTACTTCCTGAATCAATTAATCTAATAAGCTCTTATTGTTTTGAAACTCTTACCAGCTGTTATATACAAATGAAAAACAAAAGATGAGGAAAGGGTTCAATCTTTCCTGAGCTAGACTATATTGCCAAAATGAAAAAGAACCAGGCAGACAGTTTAAACAGTCCTTTATTGCTAAGACATTTTGACAGTAATAAAGCACATTTCTTCAGGTAAGTTCCCTGCTTTGGAATAAATAGCAGTTGAGGTCTGGAGATTAGGGGAACAGCGTCGGGTTCACCAAAGGATACATTTACTTAATTTGGTAAAGAAAAAAAAGTAGGTACCCCATTTTTGGACGGCAGTTGTAACGCTGACCCAAAAGAGGGAAAATATCCTTTCTGGTTACCCCCTTACTGACCCACCATGGTCTTGAATCATGACTCTATGAGAGAGAAGTTTGGCTACTTTTGTTCCAGGACCGAAACTTAGATCAGTATGGGTTTATAAGAGAGCACATGACTTTAAATAACATAAGGATCCTGATGATTTTGCAAGATGTCCAAATGAAGGGGATGGAATTAATGTTGGGAATGGAGTTGGAATGAGCTTTGGATACAGCTGAGTGATTTTTTTTCTTTTCTTTTTAACTAAGGTGACAGAATTTTTTTTTCCTTGTAGGATTTTTTGGGGGGGTTTATGCAAGTCATGTATGGAGGACCAACAACCAACTGGACAAAGAGATTCTGAAATATAGGGGTATAGCTGGGGAGGGGGTGGTGCTGCACCTAAAGTTAACCATGTCCATGGATGACACTTTGGTGAGCTTGGCAAACCCTCAGAGGGATTTACAAATGTTGTTTCTTAATATATTAGCTGAATTTGGATTTTTTAGCAGTATTTTAGCTACATTTGAGTGGTTATCAGATTATAACAGAAATAACTCTAAAAACAAGACAGTAGTTGTAAATGATATCCCATCAGATGAAATATGAAAAAATAGCCTTATTTGTGGGAACATAAGAAGATGAGGTATCTGCTACCTTAAGACAACAGTTTCAGAGGCATTTATGGTGATAATGTAAGAGATGGTAAAAATTAAAAGTCTGTTTGTAAATTGAAAGTCATTAAGAACAGAAACTGATTACTGGCTAATCGCTCATCAAATGCTTACAAATGTTGCAATTTCAATACAAAATGCAGGCATTTTTGAGTTCGTCCATCACAAATGATTTGGTTAAGGTAAAGCAGCGGATGAAAAATTTTACCTGGAAAGACAGGCACCTGATGATGAACTGAGAGATTTTAACCCAAAGCTTTTGGAGGGGGTACACCCTGAGTACTGGATCTGTGTGTGTGTGTGTGTGTGTGTGTGTGTGTGTGTGTGTGTGTGTGTGTGTGTGTGTAATCTCTCTCTCTGTATATATATATATATATATATATACATATATATATATATATATATATATATATATATATAAATATATATATATATATATATATATATATATATATATATATATATATATATATATATATATATATATATATATATATATATATATATATATAGATAGATATATATATAGATATATATATACAGTGGATATAAAAAGTGTACACACTCTTGTTAAAGTGCCAGGTTTTTGTGATATAAAAAAATGAGACCACAATAAATAATTTCAAAACTTTTCCCACCTTTACTGTGACCTATAACCTGTACAATTCAATTGAAAAACAAACAAATCTGTTAGGGGAAAAATATAAAAAATAAAAAAAATACAATAAGCTGGGTGCACATCCTTAAACTAATACTTTGTTGACGCACCTTTTGATTTAATTACAGCATTCATTCTTCTTGGGTAGGAGTCTATCAGCATGGCACATCTTGACTTGGCAGTATTTGCTCACTCTTCCTTGCAAAAGTGGTCCAAATCTGTCAGATTGCAAGGGCATCTCTTGTGCACAGCCCTCAGGTCACCCCACAGACTTTCTATTGGATTTAGGTCTGGGCTCTGGCTGGGCCATTCCAAAACTTTAATTTTCTTCTGGTGAAGCCATTCTTTTGTTGATTTGCATGTATACCTGGGGTCACGGTCATGTTGAAAGGTGAAATTCCTCTTCATCTCCAGCTTTCTAGCAGACGCCTGAAGGTTTTGGGCCAAAAGTGACTGGCATTTGGAACTGTTCATAATTCTTTCCACCTTGATGAAAGCCCCAGTTCCAGCTGAATAAAAGCAACCCCAAAGCATGATACTGCCACCACCATGCTTCACTGTGGGGATGGTGTTCTTTTGGTGATGCGAAGTGTTGTTTTTGAGCCAAACGTACCGTTTGGAATTGTGGCCAAAAAGTTCAGCCTTGGTCTCATCAGACCATGACACATTTTCCCACATGCTTTTGGGAGACTTGATGTATTGTTTTGCAAATTTTAGCCAGGCCTGGATGTTTTTCTGTGTAAGAAAAAGCTTCCGTCTTGCAGCCCTACCCCATAGTCCAGACATATGGAGAATGCAGGAGATTGCTGTCACATGTAGTACACAACCAGTACTTGCCAGAAATTCCTGCAGCTCCTGCAGTGTTGCTGTAAGCCTCTTGGCAGCCTCCCTGACCAGTTTTCACCTTGTCTTTTCATCAGTTTTGGAGGGATGTCCAGTTCTTTGCAACGTCACTGTTGCCCCATATTTTCTCCACTTTTTGATGACTGTCTTCACTGTGTTTTATGGTATATCCAATGCTGTAGAAATTTTTCTGTGCCCTTCTCTTGACTGATAACTTTCAAAAATGAGATCCCTTTGATGCTTTGTAAGCTCTCTGCGAACCATGGCATTTGCTGTAGCAGATAACTGAGTAAATGACAGGAAAATCCTACTAGAACAGCTGAACTTTATTTGGGGTTAGTCAGAGTCTCTTTAATTAATTGCAGGTGTGTACCCAAGAAGACTGAATGCTGTAATTAAATCAAAAGGTGCTTCAACACAGTATTAGGTTAAGGACGTGCACACTTATGCAACCAGCTTATTGTACATTATTTATTTTTTATATTTTTCCCCAATAGGTCACATTAAAGGTGGGAAAAGTTTTGAAATTATTTATTGTGGTCTCATTTTTTTATATCGCAAAAACCTGGGATTTTAACAGGGGTGTGTACACTTTTTTTATATCCACTGTGTGTGTGTGTGTGTGTGTGTGTGTGTGTGTGTGTGTGTGTGTATATATATATATATATATATATATATATATATATATATATATATATATATACACATACAGTATTGGCCGAATTAATAGAAATATCAACAAATAATGGAAATTTCTTAGTTTCTTTAGTGATTTTTAGTCTGTTTTTTTCAGAAATTCACAAAATCATTTCAGTTTGCTAATTCTTTAAGAAAAAGCTGTTTAGCACAAAATTACTACGTTATTTAGTTATTTTCAGTTTGATGACCGGGGAGGTCCACTGGGCTCAAGGAGCCCATTTTCAGTGGAGGCCCGGGGAGAAAAGCTCCGCATTACTTAATCTACTTACAGATACAGTCATAGTAAAGAAAACACAGTTAAAATATCATTTTGTGCAAGAGAACAGGAATAGATTATTTGGTTACATAGTATCAAAATATTTAGGATGGCATTACATAGTGTAGTTACAGATACAATCATAGTAAAGAAATCACAATTACAATTTTATTTTAAGCTAAAGAACAAGAATAAATTCCTTGATTATATTGTATCTAAAATTTAGGATGGCAGTGGAAACTTAATTCTGAGTGGAAAAAGATTAAGAAGGGAAAAAGAGAAGAAAGGAGGTAAAGGTTATTTGTAAGTTGTACAGTTGTGATATTTACAATATTTACATTTAAGTTAAGTTAGCTTGTGCTCAGAGTTAGACAGGAGTTTAAGGGGAGGAAAGAGTATTAGGCTATGTGGGGAAAGAACAGTTGCATTTCCTGTTAGAGGAAAGGTAAGAGTGTAGCAGAGTTTTAAATGTTTCAAACCTTTCACAAGTCCTTGGACAGGAAGGAAGACAATTCCATTTTTAGCTAATGAAAAGGATAGTAGAAGCTGAACAGCAGGATGATTGGGTTTGCAGACAGTGATTAGGTTTTGATGAGTTGATCTCAGAGTTCTCAGAGGGTATAATGGAGTATGTTGGTTAGTGCCGGGCACTTAGTAGGTTGAAAAGTTAGTCTGTGGGCTGTAGTAATTTGGAGATAGTCTAGATGGTTGGAGAGTTCAAGCCTATTTAACAAATGAAGGGCAGTACAATGATGGGGAGGAGAATTTGGCTTTGGCAGCAAATTTAGAAATCTTATTATAACAGACTTCCAGTTTAGAGGAGAGAGACGCAGATATGTTTGTTAGAAGAGGAGCGCCATACAAAAGTGAAGGGAGTAGACAGGTAGTGGCAAGAGTTTGTCTGGTGGGAGGTGAAACAAAGTGGATGTTTCTGTATAGCATACCAAGTTTTGCATGAGTTTTCTTAATGTTTTGCTGGATGTGAGTGTCAAATTTTAGGTGTTCATCAATAGTTACCTCCAGTAGTTTAGCGAAGGGAACAACCTCTATGGAAGCATTGTTTTAGCTATTAATTTGGAATTCGTTTTTATCAAGAGGGGAGGCCTTTGAGGGAGAGAATAGTAGTATTTTGAATTTGTTGGCATTTAGTGGTGGTTTTGGAGCATCCATTTTTCGGTGGAGAAGAAAGCAGTTTGGGTCACTTTTTGAAGCTCTGAGAGGTTGGGGGTGCAGCATACTAAAGTTGAATTGTCTGCATATTTACAATTTTGGTATTGGGTATGGCATTGTGGAAGTCATTAATAAAGATGTTGAACAACACTGGACCAAGTATGGATCTCTGGGGTACCCCAGTGGGGGGTAGGAAGGAAGGTTGAGGTGCCTTTCCCCCATTTCATGGCTTGACACCTGTCAGAGAGGTAGCTAGAGAACCAGGATAAATAATTCTGAGAGAGATGAAGGCTAGAAAGGTGGTATAAGAGGTGGGTGTGGGGGATTGCACTGAATGCCTTAAATAGATCAAGTAGATCTGTAGAAACTATTTTTACAGAGTCATGGGCAAGATTTACTGTGTCTAAGAAAGAGAGAAGGGTGGTGATAGTACTATGGCCATGTCGGAAACCGTGTTGGGTTGGAGTAATTAGTTGGTGATTGGCTAGGAATGGCATAAGCTGTAGGTGGATGCATTTTTTCTAGGAGTTTTGAGATTGAGGAGAGGATAGCTATGGGGCCGAAGTTAGAGATGCCATTGTTTTTGCCTCCTTCATGGAGAGGTAGGATAAAGGTAGCACGCCATAATTTGGGCACATAAGATTCCTGCATGGAACTATTGATCAAGATACTGATGGGGAGAGTGATACTGTCTGCAGCTATTTTTAGGAAGAAAGATGGGATATTGTCAGGGGCATTAGAGCATGGTTTTAACTTAGAGAGTATTTTTTATGAGGGAGGTTGAGATGGGTTTAAGTTCAAATATTGGGGGGTGGTAGCAGAGGGTTGTGTAGGGGATGTGGAAGACTGGATAGGTTGAGGGGAAGGGTTGTTGTTAGGGAAGGTCTTGGTCAGCTCTGCTATGGAGTTGGTGAAGAAGGGGTTGAACAGGGAGGCTATTTAAGGATCAGATTTGCTGGAGTCAGGGCAGGGGTTATTTTTGGTGCCTGATTTGAGAAGAGAATTAATGGAATTCCAGAAATGTTTGGAATTATTTGATTGGTTAGACTGGAGTTTAATACAGTAGGACTTTTTATCTCTGATGATTTGTTTTTTAATGAGGTTGTGGAGTTGTTTATATTTAAGAAGAGTTTCTGGCTGCTTATTTTGATGGTATGTTTTCCAGGATTTATCTCTTTGTAGCATAAGTTTTTTTGGTGTCTTTGGTTAGCCAAGGGGGTGGTCTTGGTTTTTAGCATTTTTGTTCTTGGTGGAGCTAGGGTGTTGAGGATGCTTACGAAGGTTGACTTGAAGAATTCTAGGGCATTGTCAAGTGGTAGAGTGTTTAGGGGGTTCCAGTTTGTTTTAGGACATCAGAGAAAGTAGTGGGGTTAAAGTTTGTAAGGTTACATGTGTGGGTATATTGGTGTAGGTGCGGAGTGGAATGGGTAGCTCTGTGGATGAAAGTTGCCAAGTGGTCTCCTATAGGTTCAGGTATAATGCCAGAGCTTATGACTTTATTAGGGTGGATACTAGGATCCAGTCTAGAGTGGTACCTGGGGAGTTTGTTTTGTTGGGTCTGTTGATGGAGTTAATTAGTTGGGTGTAGTTACATAAATTGATGGATATGGTAGGAGTTGGGTTGTTGATTTTATTCCAGTCGATATTTACATCTCCAAGTATGAAGGTCTCTAGCTTAATATTGGTAGAGGTCCAGAGAAGGATTTCTTCAAGAGTGGTGATGTTATTACCAGGGGGGAATGTAGAGGGCAATGATACAAATGCTTTTGTGGTTATTTAGTTTTAGCATGCCTATTACTAGTTCTGTATTATTGAATGGAGGGATAGGATTGGGGTAGTGAGACATGGACAGCAAGTTGGAGTAGATTAAGGCTACCCCACCCCCTTTTCTATTTAAGTGGTCATGTCTGATGGATTGGAATACAAGAGGGAGGATTTCAGAGTCACAAATATGAGGTTTTAACCAGGTTTCTGAGATGGCTACAATGTCGGGTAGGTTGTGATTAAGCAGGGCATGAAAGTGGGCTACTTTGTTTCTTAGACTTTGGGCATTCATGGCAAAGAATTTGAGGTATTTGTGATTGGTTTTATTGTTTGTGACAGAGGGATTGGGACTACAGGAAGTATTTGGTCCAGGATTTGGATGTATGTCCCCTGTTAAACAGAGGTAGTTGAGGAAGGGTAGTGACATTTCTGATTTGGTCTTTAATATCTGTGGACAGTAAGGAATTAGTTTAGGTTTGTAGGATGTAGATGGGAGGGGGTAAAGTTTTAATTTGAAGTAGTGGAGTAGGTTGGGATGAACTAGGGAGGCGGATATGTTGTAGAAATGTGTTTTAGTGGGATAAGCAAGTGGGTTGGGAGTGTGGGGGTAGGATACAAAGGAGGGGTGGAGTTAGTTAAAAGAATAGGATGTAGCGTGGTATAAAGGGAGTAAGAATAGAATGCAGATAGGGTGAGAAATGTTTGGGCTAGAAGACAAGTCATGGCAGCGGTGCTTATGTGTATGTTAGCGGCAAAAAATGAGTAGGGCAGATTGAATAAGTACATAGATGAAGTAGAAAAGAAATTTATAGGGACTTTGATGGGTGGGGTTAGAGTGGTTGTGACTGGCAGATGGAGTTAAAGAGGGGAGGGGTTAGAGAGTGGAGATGATTGGTTGATTGAGAGAGGGAGGGGTTTGGGGTTGTAATAAATGTAGGAGTAGTAGGGGAGGGTGAGAACTGGGGGCAGGGTAGGGGAGCGGAGTGAGCCCGTAGGTCAAATGGAGCTGGAAGAGCGGGAGAGAAGGTGGCTGGCAGAAACCAATCAGCCAGCTGTAACTGAAACGTGGAAACTTAGAGGAAGTAGGAACAGGAGAGGTAAGTCATGGCTTGGGAGTGTGGGGGGAGAAAGGTAATTGAACTATGCACAGGACAAAGCAAGCCAGTGGGGAAAATATGCTAAGAGATTGGGGGATAGCTTCGGGAGAGAACAGAAAAAAAAAAAGGAATGAATTGGTCTTTATACTATAGCGGGTGAGCAGTGCCACCTAGTGGCAAAACATATAAAGTACAGCTTAGTGGGTAATTAAAGGACAAAGAAATAGACTACTGTAGGCTGCTTAGCAAGCGTGGGGAAAAGCACAGGCACTATGGTAATGTTAACACTAGTAGCACTTATGTTACAATAATGCAGCAGTACATACACTTTAATTAAGTCTTGGGGGGGCTACCTTTTGAAAGCTCCTCAGTGGGCTTTAGCAGAGTCCCATAGTGGATATCCTTATAGGGTAGGTTTTCTAGGCTGTAGTGGTTACGGCAGAAAGCAGCACGGACAGCTGTACATAAAGAGCAGAACAACATACGCATTAGTTGAGTAGGGGGATTCATAGATACACACAGAGGGCTTTAGCAGTGAGAATGGGAGAGTAGGGAAATAAAGGAGAAAGAGGCAAACAATCTAAGCTGTTATTAAATGTGAAACATATACAGGCTGTTACTGGGTTATAACGTGAGTTCTACAGGGACATACCATATATATATAGCATAAAAACTTTCACCATAAAGCAATCAGCACTCAGTTTTCTGAATACATTGGTTAGGAGCAAACAAATAAAGTACTCACTATCGGATGAACTTGCTTCTAAATATACCTAAGCTTCTAATACAGTGGTTAGGCGCAAACAAATACAGTACACAATATTGGATGCAATGCCTAAGCAAGTAACAGATTCTATAAGCGTGTCCCAGTAAACCGACTCTGTTAATGTTATTATCTATTGGTAGATACGGTGGAAATCAAAGGACAGTGCTCATAGACTAAAACAATATCGTTAACAGGAACACACTACCTTTCCCACTGAATTCCCTCCAGATAAGCAGGAAAAACCCATAAGCAACAGTGCAAATACATTCTACACATGTGCGGGCAGGGAACAGGCTTACTGGGTAGGTTATATGTCTTGTACACTACGGCTCAGTCAAACAAGTATATTGAATTAGATAAGGAGCCGAGGTAGGTCAGGAAACATTATGAGGGATGCATCGGCCTGCAGCAGAAGTACTTCCAGACCTGGCTCAATTTAAAGGGATTGAAGTGGGTAAAGCACTTCCAGACCTGGCTCAATTCAAAGGGAATGAAGTGGGATAAGCACTTCCAGACCTGGCTTAATTCAAAGGGATTGAAGTGGCAAAAGCACATCCAGACCTGGCTCAATGTAAAGGGAATTGAAGAGGCGACTGAAGTGGTGAGCATTCAGAGCAATACAAAATACCGGTCTGAACTCACTCGCATAGCATCCCCTATTCAAACAGTAAGCATAGCTGAAAATAGTTCAGTTCAAGGTGATTGAATTAGCGAGAGTTCAGAACATAACAAAAACCGCTCAGTAACTGACTCGCAGAGCATTCCCTTGTCAGACAGTAAAAAATAGCAGAAAACAGTTTAAAACAAATTTGAACCAGAGCTAGAAAGCAATTACACATGTGGCAGCAAGCCTGAATGAAGTGCAGCACTTACCGGGCAAAGTTAGCAGCCTATGGCGCGGCCGATCAGCAAGGGATAATTTTAAAAATAGCATGACAGGTAGCAGCATCACTATACAGACTAGGGGCAGCAAGAGAAGGAAGAAGAGGGGGTACGGCAAGTGGTAACAGGAAGTAGTTATTACTTCAAATGTTACTTACCTACTTAAAAAGTAATTATGTCATAATGATGGGGCTCCATAGTCTTAAAAATGGGTAAACTGGATGACTTAATGCCATGAAAACATGCAAAAGTAGAGATTCTGCTCAAAGAAGGTGATCCTAGATCAGAAATCACCAAGAAGGTTGGAGTTAGTCAGCCATTGTCAGCCAAATTCAAAAGAAACCGAATACCGGTGAAGGGTTGTCACCCAAACGTTCTAGCAGTCGTGGTCGCAGAACATTCACAACTCCTAGGGATGATTTGCATCTGATCAGAGAATGCAGTAAGAATTGCAAGGCATCCAGTACACAGCTGCAGGGGATGCTGATAGGGTGTTACAATAAGATTCAGAACTGCTCGACTGAAACTTCTGGATACTGGGCTTTGAGCCTGCAGACTCTGTAGAAACAGAAATTGTCCAACCAAATGAAGGCAAAAAGACTGCGTTGGACGAAAGAGTTTCAGAACTGGTCAGAAGAAGATTGGGAGAGTATAGTTGTGTACACTTACCATAAATGTAGATGTTCGAGTGTATTCACTGTTGCAGTCATCACACTTGGGTTATCTGCCTGCAGGTAGCCCTTAGTCAGCCCGAATACCAGAGTCTTGGGATTTCTGTGTCGGATGTTATCACCTATTCCATGACATCAGGACGTCAGGGGTATAAAACATGCAGCCGACGTCATTACATCAGTTTTTCTTGCCCCAGATGTCAGGCGTCCCCAAAATAAGAAGCAATCACACAGTGTGGAACACCTCCAGTATAAAGTAAATACCACTGCCATAAGATATGGCCAAAAAAAGGATAGGTAGAAAGTAAAGACAGGGGGCTGGAGGAAGAGTAACCAGGATTGCAACAGTGAATACACTCGAACATCTACATTTATGGTAATTCCTATATATACTATTAGTATTTAACATATCTCTGCTATGTATACCAACCGATCTATCTTTGTCCCATAATTCTTCTATATAAAATCATACTTTTATACTAATCTTGTAAATGTAACACGTCAACTTGATTATACTTTTTTATAATCTTGTATTTTTTATAACCTGTATTTTTTATAACTTGTTTTTTCAACTTGTGATTTACCATGTATGTTGGAGCTTTTCTCCTCGGGCCTCTACTGAAAAAGGATATGTATCCAGCTAGACTAGCCCGGTTAACAAATATAAAATAAATAAATAAATAAATAAAAGTGTACATAACTGTACTATGTTCTTTGTGTTTCACTATTGCAGTCATCACACTTGGGTTGATTCCCAAAGCTGAGGAAGGGCGGAGGCAGTCAAGAAGTATTAGGGCTGGCTAGCAGGCCTTGTAAGTCAGTTGTGGCAAATCCAGCTCTGGATTTAGAAAAGATAGCTAAATTGTAATGATTGGTGAAGGTGTGTACAGAACTCCAAGTTGCAGCTTCCAGGATGCCCCTGGTAGGGACTCCCCTGAGAAATGCTGTAGAGGTTGAGGTAGCCCTAGTGGAATGAGGTCTGATCCCCTGTGGGGTAGGTTTTCCATGGTGTTTGTAGCATAAATGGATGCAGTGTGCTATCCATTTAGAAATGGTTTGCTTTGAAATGGCCTTGCCCTCTGCCCCTGTAGTAAAGCTGAGTAGCAGCTGGTCAGATTTTCTGAAAGGTTTAGCACTGCCAAGGTAGAATCTGAGCTGTCTGTGCACATCCAAAGAGTGCAGGATCCTTTCTCCTTTATTCTGAGGATTAGGAAAAAAGGTTGGTAAATGGATGGATTGGTTTAAAGCCACACTGGATACCACCTTGGGCATAAATGATAGGTTAGTCTTGAGGGAAACCCTGTCCGCATGGAAGATAATGAAGGGTTCCACAGCCATAAGGGCCTGTAGCTCAGACACTCTTCTTGCTGAAGTTATGGCTACAAGTAAGGCTGTTTTCCAAGAGAGGAATTTTAACTCTGCTGTAGCAGCAGGTCCAAAAGGGGGAGCGTGAGCTTCTCTAGTACAAAGTTAAGTTCCCAGGCAGAAGTGGGAGCTCTCCTTTGCGGGTCTTTAATTGTTAGCTCTCCTCAGGAACTGTTTGATCAGAGGGTGAGAGAAGAGGGGTGGCTCAGTATTGTAATGAGCTGAGATGGCAGAGGCATGAATCTTAATTGATGAGAAAGATAGCCCTTTGTGGAGCACCTCTGCTAGATAATCTAGGATTTGAGGTAAGGTGGGCAAGGCTGTGTCCTTTCTTGAGACTGGCTCCAAGAACAGTATCTTTTCCACTTTTCTGAAAAGGATTTCCTAGTACTAGGCCTCCTGGCCTCAAGGATAACATCCAGCACCTGCTTGCTGAGGGTTGCTGGTGATGTACTCAGGGAATAAGCCAGACTGCCAGGTTCAGGGTTTGCAGCTGAGGATGCACAATCTGTCCCTCCTGCTGGGACAGCAGAGAGGGGATCTAATGTAGGTGCCAGGGTGGCACTGCTGTCAGACTTCGTAGGAGTGGGTTCCAGTGCTGGCGTGGCCAGTCTGGTACAATAAGCATTGTCCTTGGCCTGTCCTGTTTGATCTTGAGTAGTACTTTTGAAAGGAGGGGCAGAGGGAGAAAGGCATAGATTGGGAGGTTTCCCATGTAAAGGATAGGGCATCCACTTTCCATGCTTGGCTGTGGGGAATTCTGGTGCAAAATTTGCTCAGTTGATGGTTTTGGGGGGAAGCAAAGAGGTCCACTTTTGGTGTCCCCCACCTGTGCATTAGAAGTTTGAATGAGATGGGTTGCAGTTTCCACTCATGTGGGTCCATTAGATTTCTGCTTAAGTCGTCTGCCAGTGAATTTTGTTTGCCTGGCAGGAATTGAGATTGCAGCTGCACTTGATAGCTCAAGGTTGTGTTCCACAGAGCCATGGCTAACCTGCAGAGTGGGTAGGAATGAGTTCCCCCCTGCTTGTTTATGTACCACATAACTGTGGTGTTGTCTGTCTTTATCAAGAGTTGTCCTGGCAGGATAAGGTATTTGAAGGCTGTTAGTGCATTCTGTACAGCTAACATTTCTTTTTGTTTGATATGCAGGTGAATTTGTCTTGGGCTACATTTGTCTTGACTGCATTTGCCTGCCATGTGAGCCCCCCATGCATAGTCTTATGCGTTGTTATCAGGGTTTGGGGGTGGGGGGGGGTTGAGTGAAAGAGAGTCCCTTGTTGTGGTTGCAAGCCTCTGCACACCAAAGGAACTCTGCCCTTAGGCAAGGGATGATAGGAATTACTGTTTCCAGGTCCTGAGAATGTTGGCACCAGAGACTTTTTTAAGTACCATTGAAGTTTCCTCATATGCAGTCTTGCATATGGAATTAGTAGAGTGCATGAGGCCATGAACCCTAGGGCTTGCAGAATTTTTCTTGCAGATAGCTGGGTTTGGGTGGCCAGTAGTTTGAAGTAATTTGTCAAATAAACCTGCTTTTCTGGAGTGAGGAATGCCATTTGGGAAGTTGTGTTCAAGCTTGCTGCCAGGAGTAAAATCTCTTGGCTGGGCACCAGATGTGATTTCTTTTTGTTGATGGTATACCCCAGAGAAGTTAGGAATCTCTTTACAAACGTCAGGTGCTGAAGTAGCAATTCCTGACTGCCCGCCTGAATCAGGCAATCGTCCAAGTATGGGTAAATTTGAATATTTCTTTGCCTGCAGTATGCAATGGCTGGAGCCAGGCACTATGTGAAAACTGCACTATGTGAAAACTCTGGGTGCAGTAGATAAGCCAAAGGGAAGTGCAGAGAACTGATAGTGCATAGAGCCTGCCCTGAAACGTAGATATTTTCTACAAGATTCCCGTATGGGGATGTGCAGATAAGCTTCTTTTAAGTCTAGGGTGACTAGCCAGGATTCCTTGGCTAGCATAGGAAGCAGTTGTTGGAGTGTAAGCATTTTGAATTTTGGTACCACCAGGAAAGAGTTGAGAGTTGACAGATACAGAATAGGGCGCCAAGAGTTCTCTTTTCTGGGCAACAGGAACAGTATGGAGTAGAAACCCTGTCCCCTTTGCTCTGCTGGAACAGATTGAATAGCCCTGGTACTGAGAAGAGAAAGTAATTGCTTTTGGGCCTCTGCCCACTGGTTTGGAGGAAGGTCTGGCAATCCGCTTGGGGTTGGCAGTGAGTGGAAGTAGAATCTGTAGCCCTGAGATATAATGTTTAAGACCCATTGGTCCTGGGTAATATACTCCCAGTTTTTTGCATGCAGGGCAAGTTTTCCTCCTAGGGGTGCAAGTACTTGGCCATGGCTGAGAAGGATGAAGGACAAGTCATTGTGAACTTTTTCCATAAGGGGGTGGCTTACCACTCCCTGTTTTTGAGGAGGGAGCACTCCATTGTTTAGATCTGTGCATACCCTGAGACTGTAGTCTTTATGGTCTGTTGCCCCTGGGTTTGGACTGAGAAGGTCTTGGAGGCACTGGAAAGGACCAGTTTTTTGAAGGCCAATGCCTACTGAATCTAGATGGCTGTACCTGTAAGAAATCTTTAACAGTTTGCATAGATTTAGCTTTTTCCTCCATCTTTTTAAGAACTTCTTCTGCTTTTGAGCCAAACAAACATTCTTGGTTTAATGGAGCATCTAGTAATTTTGCTTTGACATGATCTGACAAGATTTGTTCCTTCAGCCAAGCATGCCTTCTCAGAACAGGCCCAGTGACAGCAGCCCTGCAAGATGCTTCTAAGGCATCAAAACCACAGTGCAATGTATGTTTACCAACTTGGTTTGCCGAATGCATTATCTCTTGTAAGTCTTTATTTTCTGCACAATCAGGAATCAACAACATTTTTTGTTTAATTAGTTCCATAATATGCTGCTGGTACTTCAACATGTGAAACTGGCAATTTAAAGCCCTGATGGCAAGAGTTGCAGAGGTACATACATTCTTACCCCATTTGTCTAAAGCCCTAGAATCCCTGTCTGAAGGGGTAGGGTTTTTGGCTGTAGTAGCCTTAATACCTTTAAGTCCCTGGGAAATGGTCTCTGGATCTGCAGTGGGATTTTCAAAGAGAAATGTGTGAGAGTCAGGTACTCTATAGTACCTGTCAGGCTTTCTAGAAGCTGGTGGTAAAGTATCAGGGGTAAGACTGGATTCCATGAAGACATCATCTACAATATCCAGGACAGGGTGTATAGCTAGTGGCCTATGCTGAGGCAAGTCTAAAAATTCCCTGAGTCTCTTTTTGGACTGTGGGTAGTCCTGGCATTCCCAGCAGAAATGCTCTCTTAGGGTATGCAAGGTTTCACCGAAAGAAAAGTCCTCTGGGGGGGGGGGTCAGAGGGAATGGAATCCTCTGCACCTGAGTCCTCATAGGTAGATAAGGGTATGTCCTTGTAATCACAGGGGTCAGAGTCATCAGACTCATGGTCTGTAGAATCAGAAGGAAAATCAATTCTTTGTCTTTTACAGGGGGAAGGCTGACTTCCCCTAATTAAAGTAATAAGGTCTTCAGCCATTCTAAGCATTTGTTTCTATGGCATGGGAGCTTGAGAATGCACTTTGGTTGTCGGTTTCCTAGGTGTAGTGCGAATTCTGAGCCTGAAAAATTTGCTAGTTTTAGTCATTAATGAAGTAGTCGGTTTAATACGAACATCAGAAGGTCTGAATACACCCTCAGAAGCCAGTGCCTGCACAGCGGCTCCGGACCCATCCAAGGTGGAGACATCCACAGGTTCCATAGTCGAAGAAGCATCTCGCGGCATACCAGACTCTAAATGGTTCTCAGTAGATGCCTGCGAATCTGTAGAAGCTGGTAACAGGGGCTGCAAAACACCTCACTGAGTACCGGCGGACTGGCAACTAGCTTAACGGAAGCTTCGTCGGCAGTTTTTGACCTATGCGGTCTGTCTCTGTCTTTATCCTTGCGTTTTTTCGGAAGATCGGTAGTCAGATGGCTTATCAAAGCCATTTCAGAATACGGTGAATGAGAGCGAAAGAATTTAGCGACAAAAATAGCCCGACGATGACTAGTTTGGGCGTTGAACAAGGTACAAAACCGACAGGGAGGGACATTGTGATCTGGGCCTTAACAGGTGATGCAGTAAGAATGAAAATCTCTGTGAGGTATTTGCTTTCCACAGGCAAGACAATTGTTAACTTTTTCTGACATTGGTTAGAGCAAGAAAAAAGGATCCCCAATGGGGTACTTAGCTTTAGAAGACTTCAGGTTTGAAACTTGAAAAACAAAAATTTCAGGAAACGGCTGACTGGCACTTGCGAACTGCTTCTGCTTCGGGCTCGTGCACGGCAAGAAAAGCTGATGTAATGGCATCGGCTGCATGTTTTATACCCCTGATGTCCTGATGTCATGGAAGAGACGACAGCATCCGATGCAGAAATCCCAAGACTCTGGTATTCGGGCCGACTGAGGGCTACCTGCAGGCAGACAACCAAAGTGTGATGACTGCAACAGTGAAACACGAAGAACATCAGGTAGTTTTCAGTGAGGAAACATAATACAGTGTTCAGATCAGCAAGTACAATATGTCAGATGACAATCTGGAGAGCAGATGAGGGATGATTGTATCATTCAGTGCGTCAAACACCCCACTCAAGTGATGGTGTGGAATGTTATGAGCACCTTCAGAACAGGTTGGCACTACACTGTGCAGGGAAACAAGAAGCAGGAACAGTACAGAACCATACTATAGCAACGTCTGCTGTGTGACTGGGCAAAGAAGAAGGGATTTACTGGGACAGGGGACTTCATCTTCATGCATGATGGTGCACCATGTCACAAAGTTCGACAAGTGACAAGTTTCCTTGAGGTCCATGGTACTGAAGTGTTACCATGGCCAGGTAACAGCCCAGATATGAATCCAATAGAAAACTTGTGGGCTATTCTGAAGTCAGAGATGAAGAAAAAGATCATAACAAACAAACAGCAACTGACTGAAGAACTCATTTCAGCTTGAGCGCGCAATACTTCTATGACTGAAAACTGACGTGAACCTGTTTGTTTTATGCATCAATTAGTTAAATATTTGATAATGGCCAAATGGTCATTCACAAAATATTAGAACATTGTATTTGAACATTTTCTCACATAACATGAATTACATTGTTTGTTATTTCATATACTAGTATTGACTTACATGATGAAACAACAATAAAAACACAGATTTCTATTTATTTGGCCAACACTGTATACAACACTCAATCAAGAACAGTTGAATATTCTGCACACATATTTAGATCATAACTATCAGGCAGTTTATAAACAGATGTTAAATGATTGTATGGGAGTCGAGTCTTGACCTTTAAGGAAAGGGTAATGAACCCATAGATACAGAATGTGGGGGGGGGGGGGCTACAGTTAATAATTCTCAGAAGCAGTTCAGGGCCTGGTTTAGAAGCAATATTTACAGGACATAACAGATGATGTCCGAAACCATAACATTTTGGCACTGGAACAGAATAGACTCAAAGCTTAAATACTGATACTAGTTAGTTGAAAGAGGGAGGATAAAAACCGAAGAACCAAACACAGGAAGATATGGTTATGTATCAAATCCTGAGACAGATATGGAATATCATTAAGGAAAGAGAAACAGAACAGCAGACATCACTGACAATGGTTCAATGGATAATGCAGGTAAAGGAAGGGTGGGTCCCTAGAAAATGACAGATAAGTGAGAGATACAAGATATAAGAAACCAGGATGACAATAGAGGAGACACTGTGGGCAGAGTGGAGTAGACTTGGCAGCTTACCAAGAAAATGTGGAAAAAGGTATGTGGGGTAGTTAAATAAGCAATGAAAGCAAGGAAGGTTAGAATTTTTGCCTGACATTGTTTGTACTGGTATAGTTAATATGTTTGAAAAATTATGGAGAATATTTGCAGAGGCAAGTGGTAGAAATGTACATAGGTTCATACACAGTTAAGTAGGCATGCTGTCTAGGACACTACTGAATAACCTAAGCCATTTTCCCAATTGCATCAGAGCACTGTCTGTTTAAATGAATTGCTCAAAATCACACATTAAGTAAAAAGAAGCTGAAGGCATCACACTATGGATGACAGGAAATCAGCTCATTAACACCTCATAGCTTTAATCCTCTGCACTAACAGGACAGGTTTTGGGACTTTAAAAAAATGTGTAGTTAGAAAAAAAATCACAGCAGATGTTAAATAAGGTAGTTGGATAAGGTATAAACCTATGTTCTTTTCTGTGCTTTTTGGGGATTTTGTTAGACATTGACTCACTGTGCTATAATCTGTATCTCTTGGCATGGAAACTGCTATAAGCAAAGAGTGTGGTAATGAGAAACTGAATACAAAGAATGAGCTAGAGTTAAAACAAGGCAGATAGTGACACAGTTGCGCTGGAGTTCCTCCACGTGCAGATAACACAAATCCCGTACCATATCCTAGCCCACAATAGGTCATCCTCCATGTCCCAAGAGGCTCACAATGTATACTTGGACCCACTGGAGACACCTACCATCCAACCTAACACCCTAGTCATGGGTACTCATGGGAGACTTTAATTACTCCTCTATAGACTGAAAATCCTACACAGCCTCAAATCTACAGGCACAGAGATTCCTGGACTTCGTAAATACAAACACCATTGACCAAACAGTGAATACACCCACTACAGGCAAAAACATACTGGACCTCATGTCTACAAATATAGATGAATGCTGCACCCACACAATGTCTCATCTTCCCTAGTAAGGTCTAACCATAAAGCTGTCTCCTTCGAAATCAAAATCAACTCCATAACCACATTAAAACCAGTAACAGTTCATTTATTTAGCATTTGTTTACCGGGAAAGTCCGACTGGGACAGAGCCCATTTTCAGCACAGGCCAGGGGAGAAATGCTCCAAGGTAAATTACCTTTTATTAAGTAATAGACTGTCAAAAGTCAATGACCCTCCAAACCCATAAAACACAGCAGCCTATGCTGAATTGCTCTCAGAAACTATGTACAACCATGTTAGAGGCTGGTGTACCTACCCGAAGTAAGCCCAGGACTAGCCATAGAAACAAACCACTCTGGTGGCATCCCAAATGGGCTATACAACAAAGGAAAAAAATAATGGCAAATATCAGGAAGGGTAATTCCTATAAAAACAGAAACTCACTCATCAAAGAAAATGGACAACTAAGAGGGATAATTAGGTTAAGCATAGCCAACTTTGACGTTAAAGTAACCTCCCAGGTGAAAGACAATCATAACAGCTGTTACAGCTATTCTGGAAATCTCAAGGGCAGCAAAGAGCAATGTGCTGAACTGGTGGTTAATGGTGCCACATTCACTGAGCCTGGTGATATAGCAAACCTGCTAGTGGACAAATTTTGTTCCAAATCTAACCCCCTCTCACCCCCAACCATCCCCTCAAAAATACCCTCAACCATACCTCCTCCAGCTATAACTAAGGAGCATGAACTGGCTGCAGTCACTAAGGCCAAGAGCACTGTCTCAATGAGCCCCAATAACCCAGGATGTCTCTTGAACAGTCTTAAATATGACTTATCAAGACCCCTGGAGTCATTATTTAACTATAGTCTTAAAACAGGCTTTGTGCCATGTGAATGGAGGACTGCAGCGATTATCCCCCTTCATAAGTGAGGACCTTCAATAGATCCTGGAACCTACAGACCCATTAGTCTGACTAGTCTTATTTGTAAAGCCATGGAAAGAATTATCATGGAAATTATCAACAAGGACTTAAGAGACCTCCAGACACTGGATCCACTCCAGTCTGGCTTTGTCAAAGGAAGGTTACGCTTACTGAATCTGGTGGACTTCTTTGAAAAGGTCACTAAGGCAATGGGTGAGGGGAAAACATTGAATACTGTGTACCTAGGTCTGGCTAAAGCATTTGATATGATGCCCCACTCGGGTGTTGTCAAAAAACTTATGGAACTAGGTATAAACCTCTTTATGACATGCTGGATAGCTAGCAGATAGGACCTAGAAAGTTAAAATCAATGAGGCCACCGCTACAAAGAGGCCGTTCACCAGTGGAGTCCACCAGGCTCTATGCTGGGCCACTCCTCTTTGGCATCTACTTCTTGGATGTTAAAGCCAATGTCAAAGGCCTTTGGCTGACCAAGTCTGCAAATGACTGCAAACTGGGGTCAGATATTGAACACCCTCAAGATGTGAACAACCTTCAGAAAGGTCTAATACAGACAAACACTTGACTCCAAAGCCATGACTTAAAATTCAATATCAAGAAATGCACTGCAGTACCTTTTGGGAAGTCTGCCACCCTGGGTATCTACGTCATCAATAAAACACCCTTAAAAGTTGATTCACTAGTCAGGGATCTGGAAACTCTTGTAGGCAGTAACCTAGGCTTCAACCAGCATGTGTCCAAGGTAGTAAGAAAATTCATCTATGTTGCTCAACTTATAATCAAGGGTATGGCGTCTATGGTCCAGACAGGTCATCATACTACTGTACTCGGCCCTCATCAGACCCATCAAGGAGTATAATGCCCCATTCGGTATGTACCTGAGCAGACACATGCAACAACTGGAACATTCACAAAGTTTCCTTAAAAAAAGAATACAGTGAGTAAACACAATGTCCTAGGCTGATCACCTCAAAGCCCTGTCTCTTTACTTGGTATTATCATACAGACTCTTGAAAATAAATCTTTGCTAGGAATACAAGGCATCACCGGACCCTGTTTTGATGAAACTTTTCCACATCCTCAAAACAAACAGCATCAGAACTACCAGATTAAAAGACATAAACGTTGCTTGTGATATAAATAAGACATATTGGAGAGACATATATGTTTCTCAGAATTCCCATTCTCTGGAAGAGGCTCCCAATCCATGTGAAACACAGTTCCTCCCTATCCCTTTTAAGCGCAACTTGGACCAATGGTTAGGTGATTGGAAATTCACCCCCTGGTCTGGCTCTTATGTCTCTGATCACCACCTATATAAATCAAATTTGTGGGTCACACTTAGGTTGCACAGCATGGCTTATAAGGGCCCTAGTGATCGTTAGCCTAGCATATACCTACGAACCTTTGAACAAGTGGCAACTGTGGAGGAAGTAGAGTTCTGTGGAGACCTGGGACAATGGTTTCTGAGTAAGCAGATGTCATGGTTTAACTAGACAGATTCTATAGTCAGTTTCTGACAGGTACCACTAGATGGACAGTAGTGAGCAGGATGACAGAACTGTGGGGGATTTACTGGACTATCCCCCTACTCAACATTGTGACACTGATCCCTACTGTTATAGAGACTGTTACAGATACACTGTTTATGAAATTGTTGAGTAAATGACTAAGAACCAGAATGCTGAACAAGAAAAGGAGAAAGTATTAAATATTACAACTAAATGACATCAGGGATATTATAGTACGTTTGTTGATTACACTGTTAATGACTTATACATTATAAGGCGATAATGGAGAACACCGGACGGTGGTAGTGTGTTTGCATCCTACTAGGAATGTTACAGCAGTAGCATAGTTTGACAGCTGTGCATTGCAGACATAATACTCTAAACTATATTTATTTTTTTTATTTAACATTTGTTAACCGGGAAAGTCCAACTTGGAACAAAGCCAATTTTCAGCGGAGGCCCAGGGAGAAAGGTTCTATATCTCTGCTACATTTTTGTAACACTGTCAAGTAAGTACAAATAAATTATGAGTACTGCTCTACTTAAAGGGCAGTGTATTTTAGATGGCGTATTTCTTAAACATGTTTGTTTGTTTGTGTCTTTCGGCTTTTTCCCGGTTAGGGGTCGCCACAGCGGAACTCCAGTCCGCTAGTGATTGATAGTGGATTTTTATGTACCGGGTTACCAGCCCTGATGCACAACCTTCAACATAGGCATGCCCCATTCACGTATGCCTCCACACAGAAGACGCTCTAGCTGAGAATCGAACGGGACAACGTCTTGCTATGAGGCGACAACGGTAAGGCAGCACCACCACCGCAGTGCGGCGTATTTCTTAAACATGTACTGTCCTTTAATAATAGTAAAGCAAAAGAGCACATAAAATCACATCCCTCATTTTGTCCTGTTGCTCCTAATTTGTTAAGATTTTTTTTTTCTTTTTTTTGGTAAAGCAGTAAGAGTTACTGTTAGTAATGTAAAACATTAGATTTTCATACTTATTATATGGAAAATACATTTTTATGCAAACTATTCTGTTCTAGTAACATCTTAACTGAAGTAAAGTAATATTTAAAAATTGTCCCTTACTTTGTACTCTTACCCCCTCCCCCAAAGTTTTTGCATTGTCCAAATCAAAGAAGTTAAGAGATAAAACAGCTACTATTGTGACAAAAAACAGCACATTTGGATATCATTGTTAGTTTCAGTCACCATAGTTTGTGTTTGTCTAAATGTATTGTGCTTCAGTAATAACAATACAGGAAAAGGGCACTTACAATACTGGCATTTCAGTGGCATAAACAAAACAAGTATCTGCATTCTTAACCTCAACTTATGCACAGCCCAATGTCCTCCATTATTGCCCATTGTATTACTGAGGTTAACTTGTTGAGGTATATTTGTAAGTACAAAAATCAGCTAAGGTTATGGATACTTACTAGGTATTAAAAGACATCCACATGAACCATCTTTGTTTCAGTATATTTGACAAAACACTTAACTAGTGAGACAAAAACACGTTTCTTTGCATTTCCACATTTTATTTTTTCAAAGGCTTCATTAACCTCTGGTTTATGTCAGTACCCATATATCCATATCTACAAATATCCCCACAACCAATCCAACTACGGCATCATGACAGAGGTCACAAGGTTGCACCACAAAAAATATCATTAAGGTTCAAAGAAATAAACAGTATAAACTGGATGCAATGCATTTCACCCCCCCCCACCACCACCACCAAAAAAGCATACATCACTCTGGACATTAACATGTCACTTATAAAATCACACCACGGCTAATATAAAGCAAAACACAAAGTTCCAAGGCATTACAATCAGAAAAACTGATTTAGCTCTTGTAGGAATGGCAAAATTGGTGCTTATGCTACTTCTGACTTTCTGGGTGCAATGAATGAATATAAAGAATCCAGCAGAAAAGGAAGGCAAATGCAGAAAATTGCAATTTTATTCTGCTCTAAATTAAACAAAGAATCAAATAACTGAGCACCGCAGACAATTTATGTTTCTCCTTCTCCAGACTAGTAATGGTGCACTGCCTTCTGTTAAAACATCCAACCACATGCTGCATTTTAAGCAACTGTCGTATATATGATTGTGTATTATTAAACGTTGCATAAAAACATACACAAAAATGCTATATTCTTTTTGTTTCACCTGCCCACTATTCCACTGAGCCTCAGAGTCCATATTACTCACAGTAATCCAACCCACAAACTACTCACCTTCACAGTTCTTTAAATGCGACCCATCCAAGTACCCCAATTCATCCTCGAAGAATGATGCTGTCCCACCGCCCACAAGAGACACAGCTTGCCACCTTCTGCCTGTAAACATAAAGGGGCTCCGGTATACAGGCATGCTGCAAATGCTTGCTGACTTCCTCTTTGATACTGAGTGAAAAATGTATACGAGCATCTTTACAAACAACAAATTCTGGTACCTACAGCTATACGATAACTTTGCTAACACATTCCACTTAAGAATCAGAACTTAGCTGCTACTAGTTTCAGTTCCACTTTTCCCTCGAGGTAAAAAAACCTTGATTACCATGTGACAGTAGGATTTTGGATACAGTTCCTTATGGAGCATAACAACAACAACAACAACCATACAGAATACTATATTCATGAAATAGCAGAAAATTATTCTAAGAACTAAGCTGCCTTGGATAGGTGCAGCTTCTCCATCCCATCTGGTGTTCTGTAACCCAAGCCTTTCTCAAACTCAAGCTGCCAATCACCTGGCACAGTACCAGAAGGCTGACTATCAAACATAATCCCATTTGCTCCACTCACATTCATTTTCTCTGCCCTGGTAGAGTGTACTGCTATGGAATTCAATTTATGTACACCAGTTTGTTTGTCAAGCTCTTGTGTTCCCCAGAGGTAAAAATTCAACTCTTTCTACCCTCCTTTCTCTCACTACTGTCTTGACACTGGAGAACCGTCCAACGCAACGATATGCACAAGTGATGAACTTCTTGTCACAACATTAGTGAATGTACATGGAGGTTGAAATGAACAGTAACAGAAGCAGCAGTACACCGTACACATTCAATAGTACAGCATTCAGCAAATAAAATTAGACAGTTTATATACTAGAAAGCAAACTCTTGCATACTTTTTGCTCAAGTGCTTTGCAACATCAGAGCATCTGAAGCCATCCTTATTGTACAGACGCTTGGCTAGCCTCCGGGCTGCGTCCAAATCCTTTTTCTTTGTACCATTACTAAGAGCGTCTGTGCTTCCCATTTCAGAGTCAGAGTCCGATGGTGTGCTTCTTAACTCCACATTCCTGCAAACAAGAACAAAAAAATCTCATTGGTCAAAAACTGATTGCTTCATTACTGTTACTTCTATTTAAACAAATTGCTGTCATAAAGTTATACAAAAATACTAGTTTTAAATTTCTTCAGAATTATACATATATTAATATATTTTATAACATAATTTTACAGTCAATATTAACATTCCATTAAAATTTTTCATAAATTTTCAAGTACAAATTACAAGGCCTATTTTTTCTTAGATCTGGCAAACGTACTGTAGTCTGGCAAAGCTGTCAAGCATTCCTTAGGCGTTGTAATTGGAGGGAACACAGCTGACAGTTACTGCATGATAAAGAGGGAAAGAAACTCCAGCTAACTTAAAGTACATCTGAAAGCCTCTATAAAATGAATTTCAAGGAGCTGATGAACTACCAGAATCCCAACTTGTGGTCAATACTACAAAGCATCATATTTCATAATTTGCTCCTTTACATATTATGTTATGCCTCTCTTAGTGTCCCTCCTGTCTAGTCAAGCAACAAATATTTTCCAAGAATTCGGATTTACTAAATCCCAAAAATGAATTGGTTCACCAAAACCCATATTTAAGGGGATATAATACAATGAAGTATTTAGGTCTATGGATTAGAAATAATTTCCTTATGGCAGCTATGAACGTGTGGGAAGACAGTAAACATACAAAACTGGAAGCTCTTGATTATGGACATGGCTCGCAAAATATGAGCACTGAAAATGTTTTTAGTCCCTTTAATTTTATACGCAGGTTGGGCATATCTTTATCAACCAGAGGAGAAGCTGTTGGCAATAATTAATAATCAAGAGTTGAAGGAATTTATTTGGAGAAAAAGGGCAAAAGTTAAGAATGGGATAAGTTGATTCGCCCCATAGAACAAGGTGGTTTAGTATTACCTGATTTGCAGGGATTCTTTAAAACTATGCAGTTAAGGCTCATATACACAACACAAACAGAAGGTTATAAATCAAAGTGAAAAGGGAAGATGAAACAAGGAGTGAGTTTGAGAAACAAGGAAAAAGTACGACTTTGGATGCACATCATTAAGGAGAATTATAAAGTACAGTTATGTACACTTACCATAAATGTAGATGTACGAGTGTATTCACTGTTGCAGTCATCACACTTGGGTTATCTGTCTGCAGGTAGCCCTCAGTCGGCCCGAATACCAGAGTCTTGGGTCCTGCGTCGGATGCTGTTGCCTCTTCCATGACGTCAGGTCGTCAAGGGTATAAAACATGCAGCCGATGCCATTACATCAGTTTTTCTTGCCCCAGATGTCAGGTGCCCCCATAATGGGAAGCAATTACATAAAAGGTTACACCCCCAATAAAAAAGCAAATACACCAAAAAGCTTTAAGCATAGTAAACAAGAATAGAGGTATAGTCAATAGAAGTCAGGGGGCTGGAGGGAGGATAACCAGGACTGCAACAGTGAATCCACTCGAACATCTACATTTATGGTAAGTGTACACAACTGTACTATGTTCTTCGTGTTTCACTGTCACAGACATCACATTTGGGTAGATTCCCAAAGCTAAGGATGGGAGGAGATAATTAGATAGCATTAGGACCAGCTATAAGGCCCTGCAAGATTGTAGTGGCAAACCCAGCTCTGGATTTAGAAAAAAATGGCAAGTGGTAATGCTTGGTGAAGGTATGTACAGAACTCCAGGTAGCAGCTTCTAGGATGTCCCTAGTTGGGACACCTCTGAGAAAGGCTGTAGAGGTAGATGCAGCCCTGGCTGAATGTGGTCTTATCCCCTGTGGGATAGGTTTTCCATGGTGCTTATAGCAGAAATGAATGCAATGGCCTATCCACTTAGAAATGGTTTGCTTTGAAATGGCCTTTCCCTCTGCCTCTGCAGCAAATGCAACCAGCAGCTGTTCAGATTTCCTGAGAGGCTTAGTCCTGTTCAAGTAAAATCTAAGTTGTCTGTGCACATCCAAGGAGTGCAGCATTCATTCCCCTTTGTTCTGTGGATTAGAGAATAAGGTTGGCAAATGAATGGACTGATTAAGGGCCACACTGGATACCACCTTGGGCATGAAGGAGGGATTGGTCCTGAGGGACACACTGTCAGCATGAAAGATGATAAAGGCTCCACTGCCACGAGGGCCTGTTATTCGGACACCCTTCTTGCTGAAGTGACGGCTAGAAGAAAGGCTGTTTTCCAAGAAAGGAATTTCAACTCTGCATTTGCAGCTGGCTCAAAGGGAGGTAGAGTGAGCTTTTCCAATACAAAGTTAAGGTCCCAGGCTGGAGTAGGGGCTCTCCTGTGTGGTCTTAAGTTTTTGGCCCCTCTGAGGAATTGCTTCAGCAGTGGATGAGAGAAGAGCGGTGGTTCTGTATTGTAATGAGCTGAAATGGCTGAGGCATGAATTTTGATGGAGGAAAAGGAAAGGCCCTTTGAAGCATCTCAGTTAAGTATTGAAGAATATGGAGTAAATTGGGCGCTGCTGTGCCTATCCCCTGAGTTTGTCTCCAGGAACAGAATCTTTTCCATTTTCAGCATAGGATTTTCTAGTACTAGGCCTCCTTGCCTCCAGAATGACATCCATCACTTGCTTACTGAGAGATGGTAATGGAGAGATCAGGTAATTAGGCAGGCTGCCAGGTTCAGGGTTTGAGGCTGTGGGTGCAGAATCTGGCCCTCCTGCTGGGACAGAAGGGCAGGGCTCTGAGGCAGGTGCCATGGTGGCAGCAGTGACACACTGCGCAAGCGGGGGTACCAGTGTTGGCGTGGCCAGTCTGGTGCAATCAGTATTGTCCTTGGTTTGTCCTGTTTGATCTTTAGTAGTACCTTGGAGAGGAAAGGCAGAGGGGGAAAGGCATAAACTGATAGGTTTTTCCAGGTAAAGGACAGGGCATCCACTTTCCAAGCTTGTTTGTGGGGAGTCCTTATGCAGAATTTGTTCAATTGGTAGTTCTGGGGGGAGGCAAAAAGGTCTATCTCTGGGCTCCCTCATTTGTTTCTCAACATGTTGAATATCTTTGGTTCCAGTCTGCCATTGTACTTAGCTTTCCTGGCAGGAATTGAGCCTGTAGGTGCACTTGGTAGCTCAAGGCTGTGTTCCACAGAGCCATGGCTAGTCTGCAGAGAGGGTATGAGTGGGTTCCCCCCCTGCTTGTTTATGTTGTCCGTCTTTACCAATAATTGTCCCTGAAGAATATGGTCCTTGAAGGCTGTCAGAGAATTCTGTACAGCTAACATTTCTTTTTGACTGATATGGAGGTGCATTTGATTTGGGTTTCATTTGCCCTGAATGCACTGCCCTGCCAAGTGAGCCCCCCATGCATAATCTGATGCATCTATTGTTAGGGTTTGGTCGGGAGGGGGGTAGAGTGAATGGCAGTCCCTTGTTTTGGTGGCAGGCCTCTGCCCACCAAAGGAACTCTATCTGTAGACAAGGTATGGTAGGAATCATTGATTCTAGGTTCATAGGTTTATAGGTAGGTACTAGGCTATCTGCCTGAGGGCATTTATAAGCCTAGCCAGAGTGTGTCGGCTTTCGCCATCCCATTGATTAATTAACTGATCCTCTGTCAAGCAGAGCCAATGAAGTGATCCCAGGGGTGTATTTTCTGTTACCCATCCACTCGTCAAGGTTTATCTTGAAGAGTGTTAGTGAGGGGCTCTGCCTGATGTAATTTGGAATTTTGTTCCAAAGCATCCTGAGAATGTTAACACCAGAGGCTTTTTAGATACCATTGTAGTTTCCTCATATGCAGTCTTGCATATGGAATTAGTAGAATGCAAGAGGCCATGAACCCCAGGGTTTGCAGTATTTTCCTTGCAGATAGCTGGGTCTTTGTGGCCAGTAGTTTGAAGTAGACTGTCAAATGAACTTGTTTCTCTGGCGTGAGGTAGGCCATCTGGGAAGTTGTATTCAAGCTTGCTCCCAGGAATACAATTTGTTGGCAGGGTACAAGATGTGATATATTTTCGTTTATGGTGTACCCCAGAGACGTTAGCAGTTTCTTTACAAATGCCAGATGATTTAATACTATGTCCTGGCTTTCTGCCTGAATTAGACAATCATCCAAGTATGGGTATATGTGAATATTTCTTTGCCTGCAAAATGCAATGACTGGAGTTAGGCACTTTGTGAATACCCTGGACGCAGTAGATAAGCCAAAGGGCAGTGCAGAGAACTGACAGTGCATGTAGCCTGCTCTGAAGTGTAAGTATCTTCTGCAAGATTCCCTTATTGGGATGTGCAGGTAGGCTTCCTTTAAATCCAATGTTGCCAACCAGGCATCTTTGCCTAGCATGGGAAGCAGCTGATGAAGAGTTAGCATCTTGAATTTTGGGATTACCAAAAATGTGTTTAGGATAGACAGGTCCAGGATAGGACGCCAGGAACTGTCTTTTCTTGGTATCAGGAAAAGTCTTGAGTAGAAACCTTTCCCCTATTCTTCTTCTGGGACAGGCTGAATAGCCCTGATGCTTAAAAGAGAGAGAATTTGCTTTTGAGCCTCTGCCCACTGACTTGGGGATAGGTCTGGCCAACCATTTGAGGTTGGTAAGGAGTGGAAGTGAAATCTGTATCCTTGGGAAACTATATTTAAAACCCATTTGTCCTGGGTAATGAGTTCCCAATTTTTACATGTAGGGCAATCTTTCCCCCTAAAGGAACAGTCAGTTGAGCAGGACTTGGAAGATTTAAAGTTAAGTCATTGAGACAGTTTACCATAGGGAGAGTCTTACTACTCCCTGCTTTGGAAGTGGGAGCCCCCCACTGCTTAGGCCTGTGAGTACCTTGGGATTGAAGCCTGGGTGTTCTGCTGGTTCTGGGTTTGGATTGAGACTGCCTGGAAGAGGCAGGAAAGGACCAATTCTTAGAGGGCCAATGCCTACTAAATCTGGGAGGCTGTACTTGCAGGAAATCTTTAACAGTTTGCATATATTTAGCTTTTTCCTCCATCTTTTTAAGTACTTCTTCTACTTTGTTGCCAAACAGGTGGTCTTGGTTTAAGGGAGCATCCAGTAATTTAGCTTTAATATGATATGGCAAAGATTGCTCCTTAAGCCAAGCATGCTTTCTAAGTACAGACCCAGTGACAGCAGCCCTGCAAGATGCCTCTAATGAATCAAAACTACATTGCAAAGTATGTTTTCCAACTTGTTCAGCAGAATGCATTAAATCCTGTAAATCCTTATTTTTAGCACAGTCAGGAATCAGCATAATTTTCTGTTTAAGCAATCCATTAATATGCTGCTGATACTTTAACATATGAAACTCGCTGTTTAAGGCCCTAATGGCCAAGGTTGCAGAAGTGTATACCTTCTTACCCCATCTATCCAGCGCCCTGGACTCTCTATCAGAGGGGGTAGGATTTTTGGCAGTAGTAGCTTTAATGCCCTTGGGTCCCTGTGAAATGGTCTCAGGATCCGCAGTAGGATTTTTAAAGAGGAACTTGTGAGAGTCAGGTACCCTGTAATACCTATCAGGTAAAGAGTCAGGGGCCAGGCTAGATTCCGAGAAGGCATCATCTACAATGTCCAGTACAGGAGGGATAGCTAAAGGCCTGTGTTGAGGTAGGAGTAAGAATTCCCTAAGCCTCTTTTTGGAGTCAGAGTAATCCTGGCTTTCCCAGCAGAAATGCTCCCTAAGAGTATGCAAGGTTTCACCAAAAGAGAAATCTTCTGGAGGGGAAGCAGAGGGAATGGAGTCCTCTGCATCAGAATCCTCATAGGTAGATAAGGGCAAATCCTGGTCATCAGAGTAAACAGAAATTTCAGAATCCTGCTCAGAAGAATCAGAAGGAAAATCAGTTCTAGGTCTCTTAGAGGGAGAAGGGTGGCTTCCCCTGATTAGAGTAATAAGGTCTTCAGCCATTCTTATCATTTGTTTTTTAGGCATAGGGGCTGGACCATGCAGTCTGGGTGTCGGTTTTCTAGGCATGGATCGAGTTTTAGGCCTTGAAGAAGAAGATGGCATTGGTTTAATATGCAAGTCAGTAGGCCCGAATACACCCTCAGAAGCCGGTGCCTGCACAGTGGCTCAGGACCCATCCAAGGTATAGACATCCACAGGTTCCACAGTTGAAGAAGCATCTCGGGGCATACCGGACTCCGAATGGGTCTCAGTAGAGGCCGGCAAATCTGAAGTAGAGGGTATCAGGGGCTGCGAAAACGCCTCACTGAGTACCGGCAAACTGGTGACTAGCTTAGGAGAAGCGTCGTCGGCAGCTTTGGACCTATGCAGTCTGTCTCTGTCTTTATCTTTGCGTTTTTTCAGAATGTCAGTAGTCGGGTGGCTTACTGAAGCCATTTCTGGATAACTGAACCGAGTACCAAAATATTTAGATGCATAAGTGAACCGACGACGAATAGTATGAGGTTTGAATAAGGCACAAAACTGACAGTGAGGTACGTCGTGGTCTGGGCCTAAGCAAGGAATGTAGTACAAATGAAAATCTTAATGAGGTATTTGCTTTCCACAAGAAATACAATTGTTAACTTTTACTGACATTGGTTTAGAGCAAGAAAAAGTATCCCCAACGGGGTACTTAGCTTAGTTAACACTTCGGATCTGAAACTTGAAAACGAAAATTTCAGGAGTCGGCTGACCAATGGAGGAAAAAGCTAAATCTATGCAAACTGTTAAAGATTTCCTGCAAGTACAGCCTCCCAGATTTAGTACGCATTGGCCCTCTAAGAATTGGTCCTTTCCTGCCTCTTCCAGGCCTTCTCAGTCCAAACCCAGCGTCAGCTGCATGCTTTACACCCCTAACTACCTGACATCATGAAAGATGAGACAGCAACCGATGCAGGACCCAAGACTTTGTTAATCAGGCCGACTGAGGGCTACTGCAAGCAGATAACCCAAATGTGATGACTGAAACAGTGAAACACGAAGAACATCTTCCATGCTATGGATGACTGTAAGTAAGGATATAGAAAATAGGCAAGAGGGACTGGAATTTACTGGAAAAAATCAGCACAAGAGCTAAGATATTGGGAGCAAATGGTATGATGCCCAACATAAGTTTGGACTGCAGGTTAGAGACTGCCTTCCTTACCAGGGCTTGATAAAAGAGAACAGGCAAAGATAATGGCATAGGAGAATGTTAAGTGAAAGACCACCTCTGGTAGAAATTTTAGTTGAGTCTAGAACAAAAACAGCTGTTAAAAAAGGGATAATTAGTAGGAGAAATAAAATATTGCATGACAACAAAGGTAACAATGGGAGAAAATCAGTATGGCTCCCAGGTCCAAAAGGTTTAGGACTTTTGCTTGCAAGCATTTGCATAGGTATTTCTGTACCCTAAGCAGACTTCAGAGAAGTTTTCCTCAGAAAGATCGTAAATGCTGGAGGTATGAAAGGAAATAGAGAGGCAACGGGGTACATGTTTTTTGGGAAAGTAGCAAATTGGCAGATTTAAAAATATTTTCTACAGACAACTTTGTTAGAAATGTTGGGTGAGCAAATACTTGTAACTACGGAAATGACTTTTTTGAACTGGGATACAGGATCAGAATTATCCACACATAGTACGGCCTTACTAACCAAAAAACAAAAGCAATTACTAGAAAATTTAAATAAAAATCAAAGCCAATTGTAATTAAAGTACTGAACACTGTAAAGGAACTGGAGGTGGAATCTTTAGAAATGGGGAGGAGCAAATTACAGAGTAATAAATGGAATTTGTGGGAACAATACATAGGTTCACAGGTTCATAGGTAGGTACTAGGCTAACGGCCCAAGGGCCTACATAAGCCTAGCCAGCAAGGTTCCATAGCTTATGCCACACAAGAAAGTTATTTTCCTGTGCCACTGTCCAGAAAGAGAAGGAAGAGTGAGATTTAAGGGAAGGCAGGAATTATGCAATACATGTACTCTAAGAGTGAATGACAGCGGTTACAAAACAAATTTGTATAATACATGAATATGAAGATTTTAGCTGGGAAAGGGAAAAAAACTGCATAACTGCTGACAAGTACTGTCAGCTTGTTATGTTATGCTAACTTTCAGGCCGGGGGAGTAGCTATACTAAAAATACACCAGCTGAATGATTCTGTTTTACAAATAGTCATGTATAAAATGTTGATAGGATGCAAGGCCTTCTGAATCATGGAAATGATTAATGACAGTGAAAGTGGAAAATGTGCTTCATGAGTAAAAATGGGATTATTTGAACAGCTTAATGGAAACTCTAGTAAAAGTTTTAATTTTGCCCTCTGACCACTAATAAAACACTGAAGTTCCAAATGTGCAAAATGGAATTTGGTTCGGTACTTCCTTATTATAGCAGCCCCGGCGATAGCGTCTGTGGTTGCTACAGCAACCATTATCGACAACGGTTTGTATGCGTTTCTTTAATTTAAATAGCATTTTGTATTTTTACCTGTATGTAGGGAATTCATTTAAATCTTCCTTGGGAGTACATGACCTCTTAAACCAAAGCAAAACTTCCGAAATTAAAGCCATGATACATCGACAGTATTGCACCTGCAAACTACTGGTTAGCATACCCTTCAACCTGTAACAGCAAGAAATATGGACAAAACTAAAAAGAATGGGGGGGAGACACAAGATAGTGGACTATTTTAAAATATTGCTATTACAAATTTAGAAAGTTGGTACAATAATCTGTTTGTGTGGTTGCCACAGATGCTATCGCCGGGGCCGCTATAAATTTAAAGCCATGATACATCTAAAGTATAGCAACTGCAAGCTAGTGGTTAGCATGCCTTTCAGAGTCTAATAGTAAGAAATATGGGCAAAGGTAAAAAGTTACAATATAATGGACAATTTATTAAATATTGTCATTACAAACTTAGAAAGTTGCTACAATAATACGTTTGTGTGGTTGACACAAAAGCTATCACCGGGGCCGCTATAATAAGGAAGTACCTTTGGTTCTTCTCAATTATGATAAATTAGTACCCCGCTTCTCTGTAGTCCAGCTAATACTACAAGACAAGTCTAGTTACTCTAGGAGATCACTGCTACACTGTATACCTCACAAATTCAACCTGTTACTAAACACAATGCTGTATTTTGTATCTTCCAAAAAAATATCTGAAAGGACTTGAGAAGGTATAACAATTACTAGGGAAAAAAATAAAGGAAAAATATAGAACATTTGAAATATTCATAAAGGTTTCAATAACTTCCATTATTTTTCTTACAGGTTAGTAAAAGGAGACTTATATGCCTGGTATATAAGCAATGTCTGATCCAGCTCTAGCTGAAAGTCTGCACCTCATACAAATCACTGGGTGAACTAACACCAGATTATGGAACATAACATTAAAGTTAATATCAGTATAAAAATAAATAATACAGTGCCTTTCAAGACTATGTAATAAACTTCCCCTTACAATCAAAATATGATGTAGCTAACAGTCATTACAGTTTATACCCTGCCTGCATGGAGCACTACAGTGCTCAGGTTTGACCACAAATATGGTATTACATTAGATATCGGGATTAGCTGACCTGCAACCCCCAACACTTTGTGCCCTGGGCAGTTGGCCCTCTTGCCCCACCCCAATCACGCTACTGTCTACATCTTTCTTTGTATGTCCTTGCACGTGTAGCTTCACCTCGCCTAACAATGGACGAAGGTTCACAAAGGAGGAAATGCTCATACTTTCAGATCTTTTTTGGCAAAAAAAAGTTCAAAACTGCACCCTAACAGGGGTACTCAGCGATACTCTTGAGTCCTCAGTTTGTAAACTCAAAGAACACACACTATCTAGTGTCTAATTAACGAAGACATATGTCTGGGCGATACTGACAATTCCCCAAAGAAAAAAAAATTTCTAAGACTAATTTAAGGATCTGGGAAGGCTACAAGTATGCCCTGATAGGAACACAATAAGACAATAATCTTGGTATCCAGTGGGAGTGAACATATATTGCAGTCATGAACTCTTTTTTTTGCTTAAATAATTTTATTTTCAATTAAAAATAACATTTACATAATACTTTTAAATATCATTTTAAACAACTATATACAATATTTACATTAGCCTGACTTTCAACTATATACACTGTATGTTAGTAAATATAGAATTGACAGATCAATTATCAGAGCTGCAATATTAATTACTGCAGAGTGTCCAACAAAGATATAACTTTCTTCCAAGGATTATTTACCAGTGGCCTGGGATAGATTTGTAGTTCTTTGATTTTTATTTCCATCGATGCAGTTGTCCTCAGTAAAGTGTAGAATTCTTCCAAGGTCGGTGGTGTATTTGAATTCCACCTTCTGGTTAATGCATTTCCTAGATATAGCAAGTATTGTCTATAACAAATACATATTTGTCTTACTCACGTAGGGACCTTCATTTACATTTAGTATAATCAATGCTTTAGTTAAGGTAAAGGATTCATTAAATAAAGCTTGCAAAAATGATTCATTCTATTCCAAAATGTTTTAATTTTATTACATTCATAAAAAATATGAATCCAGTCTGCTTTATTTGGCTGTTCACACCTCCAGCAAAAAACATTTGAAGTAGAACTGATCTTCTTAATTCTATCTGGTGTTAAAAATGCTCTATGTAAATATTTCCAGTTAAATATTTGCCAGTACTGTATGTTAGAGGTGTAATTAACTGATAGTAAGATGTTAGATTTACTGCGGTGGTGGTGCTGCGGTAGCATTGTCGCCTCACAGTTAGACGTTGCCCGTTTGATTCCCAATTACAGTGTCTTCTGTGTGGCGACATGTGTGAATGGGCGTTCCTTCGTTGAAGGTTGTGCGTTAGGCCCGGCAAGCCAGCACGTAAAACTCTACTGCCAATCATTAGCGGACCAGAGTTCCGCTGTGGCGACCCCTAAATGGGAAAAGCCGAAAGACACAAACAAACAAAGATGTTAGATTTAATTTCTTCTGTTAACTGTAATGACTGTCCTTTTGTTAACAACTGCCAGTATGATAATTTGTGAATTGTTTTATATGTTATTAACTCTTTGTATAGATTTGAAATGGAATTTTTCTTTTCACAACTATTATATATAAATTCATATAGAAAATTTATTAGATTTGGAATAACATTAAATGAGGAATTATTAATTAATCTGCGTAAATCTTGAGTGTACATTAGAATGCTTTGTAAGGTTAACCAGTCTTGTGTTGGAATATTGTAAGTAGTTTTTATCATATGTATATCTAAAACATTTAATTTACTTACACACTGAAACCAGCATAAGAATACATTTTGTTCCCAGGAAGTTATTGTTTCCCTATATATTTTGTGAGGATAGTTCTTAGTGATGGTAAATGGGACTAAAAGGTCAAACCAAAGTTTTACATCTATGTTTGCATTGATAAGTTTCATAAAGGAACTGATGTAATGATTAATCAGAAATGTTTTAGAAGGTTTTGTTATATTATATTGTATGCTAATGCATAGTATCTAACAGGGTTTGTTAGATTTGGCTAATAAGAAGAATTTTTTTTTAATAGATTAAATTCATTTATTAATATAACCATTCCAGTGGGCAAAATAATTTGGGTTTATCCAGTCTATTATAGTTTTAAGCACATATGCTTTTATATATTTTTCTTTTTCTGGGAAGTTCAGTCTTCTTTGTTTCCAGGGTCTAATATTTAGAGCTACTCTATTCTTTTTGGGATACCATAAAAATGTTATTAAACATGAGTTTATTTCTTTAAGAATGCAACTTTCAGGAATTAACTGTATTGCTAATGCTACATATAGTATTTTTGGCCGTAACACCATTTTTATTAATTGCAATCTGTCTTCAAAAGTTAATATTATTTTGTTCCACTTTTCTATATATATATATTTATTGTTTCAATAATGTTTTTATAATTTATTAAAACTGTTTTGTTTAGATTTTTGCATAACTCTATTCCTAAATAATTTAGTGTAAGTTCTTGTTTTCCTATGATGGATTTACCTATAATTTGTAGATCTTTTTTCTTATTTAAAAATAGAAATTTTGATTTTGATCTATTAAATTGTAGACCTGAAATCTTATAGAATTTCTCCATTACTTGATCTAGCTCTTCTAATGACTCTCTAGAGTTTGATAGAGTTAATAAAATATCATCAGCAAAACGCATTATTTTAGATATGTACTGATCACAGACTTCTATTCCTTTTATTCTTGGATTATTACGTATTATTTCTGCAAGTATTTCTATAGCCAAAGCAAACAGAATAGGAGCTAGGGGGCATCCTTGTTTAGTACCTTTCGTTATATGGCCAGATTCTGAGGTGAAAGGACCTAATTTAATGTAGGCTAAGTTATTAATATATATGTTTTTTAGTAATAAAATGAAGGATGGAGGAAATTCAAATAATGCTAAAGTTTTAAATAGATATTCCCAGTTGAGGGAATCGAAGGCTTTTTCTATGTCTAATCCGATTACAAGTGTTTCTCTATCTTCTTTATTCACATAATCTATAAGAGTAAGTATCCTTTTAATATTATCATGTGTGTACCTGTTATATATAAATCCAGTTTGATCATTAATTGTCTTTGAAAGTTGGATTTTCATTCCGTTCGCTAGGATTGACATAAATATTTTGTAATCATTATTCAGTAATGATATAGGTCCATACCTCTCAACCTGGAAACATCAAACATCTGGACAAGGCCCATGAAAAATAGGTACAAATCTGTACGCTGATTAACATCTAACTTGCATACATAATTATGTAACCCCACCCACTCCAATGGAATTGTGGGATACCAACTTTCGAACGCAAACTGAAAAACAGACAACCAAAACATGGCACCAGAGTCCCCCTGCAGCCATTCCAATGTCCCGTTACCTGGCTATTTCACCCCATTTACCATAAACACTAATGTATGCATACTGCTTTACTTCTACAATGACTTGGATTTTATTTTTACATTTTACAGCACAACAATGCAGAAACACTAAAATACATCATCTGGTAAACAAAGCAATACTGTCTCACAATGAAAATAGGCTTGACATTAAAACTTCTTTGCCCTTGAAACTCACATTCATTGAAACAGCATTGAAACCCACACCACATCAAAAGAAAATGCATCTGGCCAATGGTGGATAAAGATTACTTTTGGGCTGTTTTCAAATCACTAGCCCCTTGCACACAAAACAAGAAACATGCATGTGTTATTTTCTTTATACACCTTCCTGAGTTTATTAAATTATATTCCTTGTATAATACAACACACATGTTAGAGCGCATTTTAAATTTATTGTTTGAACATTTTACCAGTAATCTGTACTGTAGAAAATGAAACAAAACACATGAACCAATAATGACAAAACTGCCCAATTCAGAACTTTTCCATCATAAAAGTCTGCTTCCACACCCACACTATAAATAGAATGACAGTAATGTAAGCCATAGGCATCTTGCACAGTGTCTCACACTTATTTTCAATTTCATTTTTTTTGGGGGGGGACAAAAGGTCAAAAACCAGGGACACATTTTAAACATTGCTTGTATAATTTTGTAAAGTTGCTAGAATAAAATGTTGTGTTACCATCATGCATTTCACTGGCAGGTTTTGAACCCAGGACTCTATGCACTACAGTCAGAACAACATACCACTATGCCAAATCAGCAGCTGCCTGAAAAAAAGGAAGACTGAAACTTAATAGCCATCATTTAGTGAATTCATTTCTCACTTTTCAACATAGCTCTTAACCTCAACACAAAAAACATGGACAAACAACAAAGCCAATAATGGGGGAATACAAATTCAGTTCTCACTTCTCACTCTCCATATCTCTGAACTGTTAGCACAAAAACAATAATGGGGGAATACAAATTGTGTGCTCACTTCTTATCATAGCTCTAAACTCTTAGCACAAAAAAATGATCTTACTTCTCATCATAGCTCTCTCAACTCTTTGTAAAAAAAATCTGGACAAAGCTCAGAGCATAACTTTCAACTGTTAGCAGAAAAAAAATGTTCTCACTTCTCATCATAGCTCTCAACTCACTCAAAAATGGTGGTGGCTAGGGATAGTAGGCTCTTTTTACCCTTTACCAAAGGTACAGTGTTTGAGCCTGAATACCTCTAGCCACCAAGTGTATTATATGGGGGCATTTTCACACACACACACACACACACACACACACACACACACACACACACCTCTTACCCTGAATAACGAGTAGTTCCTTACCCTGAGTAGTTCACATTCCTCTTTCGTTGCTGCCATTAATCTCTGCTCGCAAACTCTGCCCTGAGTAGTTCCCGGCTCGGCAAACTGCTGTTTCAGCTTCCTGGCCTGCACACAAGTTCCTCTTCTGTTCTCCATTCCCGCCGTTTCAGCGCTGCTCACAAGTTCCTCTGCTGTTCCCCAATCCCGCCAGCTTGCAATTCAATTCAGCCAGCCGGAAATGATGATGTGAGCTCCTTGAGCTCAATTCCGACTGGCTGGTTTGATCTGAGCTGACGCCATTGCGCATGATGACGCCAGCTCCGACAACGCCAAAATTTTAAAAGCAAAATCGGAAATGAAGGGGTGCCACTCGGGAATCGTGGCACCCCTTCATTTGGACCCCAAAACTCGGTAAAAAACGAGTAATTCGGAACGGTTGGGAGGTCTGTATAGGTCTGTATGAGGTGCAGAGGTCTGCTGGTTTATTATCTTTTAGAATTGGTGTTATGAAAGAATATCTCCATGAGGGTGGTATTTTTGCTTCTGACTGGACTTCTAGCAAAGTTTTATGAAAAGGGAGATTACTATTGAAGGGAAGAGTTTGTAAATTTCCGTAATTATACCATCTATCCCTGGAGCTTTATATATATGATGGAATTCTAGTTGAGAAGATTAATGATTTAAACTCTATTTGGAGTTTCATTATCAGTGAGTCATGACCTGAGAAGGGGCATGAAAACTATTGAGAAGTTGAGGATTTTGGTTTGTAAATCTTGAACTATGGATAATTTGCCTATTCTGGTTTGTATTCCAAATCTATGATCTTTATGGGAAAATAATAAAGATTTATCATCTTTTATGTGTCTATTAAATGAAATGAATCAATCCATCTTTTTAAGGATTTTGAAATAGTTGCTATGCAAAAAGACTTGTTAGTGGTTTCAGAAGCTTCTATGGTACAATTAAAATCTCCTCCCAGTACAAGATTTCCTTTATAATTGTTGGAAATAAAATCCAGGTGTTTTTTAACTGTTCCTGCTCCAATTCCTGGGAACCAATCAAGTCCATATTATGTTATTAAATTTGACTATAACAAATGCTAGTAGACCTTCTTTGTCTTCATATTTATAAATAACTTTTGGAGTGATTATGTTTTTCTTCCAGATAATTGATACTCCTTTTGTCTTTGTTCTATAGGAGGATTGAGCTAAGACTGTATAGTCCTTAGGGTTCCAAATAAAGCTATCATTAGTCTTAAAATGCGTTTCCTGGAGAAATACTACTTGTGCCTTATTTAGATTTAAATATTTTAGTAAGTTTGATCTTTTATTTGCATTATTTAAGCCATTAGTGTTTAAGGATACGAATGTTAAATCCATTTCAAGTTACTGTTGGAAGCAGCATTTTGTTTCTTTTTTTTATTATTATAGTAGTTATACCATATTCTCTGATAACGTTAAATGTTATTTTTATGTGTGTAAACTTGGGAGTGCTATTTAATGTTCTTTCATCTTTAAATACAAGTAGGACAAAAAACTGGTCAGGCTTTAAAAAAGTACTTTTATAAAACATTCATTCTAAAGTATCAAGTACAAGTAAATATGAATTTCCCATTAAACATGGAATGAAAGTAATTCATAATCCAGTAGATAAAGATAGATCTATTGGATTATCACTCGTACCTTTAACCAGCAATATCAACTGAGCTCCATATGTTAAATTATTATATGGAGAATTTTCTTAAAAGCGATATGAAATTCTACATTATTCTAATGTTATTCTATATTATTTTACACATCAGGATGGAATGCTCGTAATGTAAACAATTATTTTGTTGACTTAGAAAATATCCAATATATAGTTACCCTTAAGAGATCCCAAACATGTCAGATATGACATTCCGGATAAATTAAACACAACAGAGAAGCAGACACTAGATAAGCCAACTAGAATAGTGTGATTAAATGACTCTGTGGGAGACAATGGGTGATTACCAATGAAGTATAAATTTACTGTAGGTGTATTGCCCTCCTTATCTTTTCCTTTCTTCAACTCACCAACTTCAACTTAAACTTATGAAAAGACATGGCTTATCAGTGTTATCCTCACTCTGAGCAGAAGCGCCCTACATTCCAGTCTCCAGTGCTTTTACATATTTATAGATTTACAAAGCAGAGTCTAACAATGAACTATGATCACCCTGACAATTCCCACCCTGCATAGGATACCTCCTACTTCCAGAATGGGTAATCACATCAGGTCTAGGATGAATGTCTGGGTACCCATATGTTAATCAAGACTTGCCTTAGGTAAGTATTAATCAAATAGTGTTTAGTAATCTTAGAGAGTTCACGGGGCAGTTAGAATGCTCTTAAACTTCTTCTCCTTTAGCCAAAAACAAAGGTTTCCCTTTTTTTTTTTTTTTAAATCAGTACTAATAAATAAGTAAGTAATTCAGCAAACACAGGTAAACAAAAATAACATTCAATAGTCCGTCATGGACATGACTCGCAATCTATTAAACAGTAGTGTCAATAGCTGTCTTTGAAGCCTGTACAATACTTCACTTTTTTTCAAATCATTACTTTTTCAGTTCAGATTATATTTTGTCAAAACAGCAATAATATTTCAAGGGCACAATTAATATTTAGACTGATATTTCAAATGAATAACTTATCAGTTGCCAATTGAATTAGTACAGAGTGTATGGTTAGTGCAAAGATAACGTTGCAAAAAGTAAAATGCATCTTTTCGTGTGCTCTAGAGACTGTCATTTGCAAGTAACATATATAATGTAGCATTTATAGAGCAGATAACTCATGGATTCAGGTTGTTAAACTAAGTTATGCTTATTAATCAGGCAGTTTCATTTAAGTTCACAAGTAATTTGGGGACATTTCAGATGAGTTTCCAAGTATGTGTAATCCAAAGTGGGTAATTTATAAAGTATTTACAAACTGTCCTAATAAGTTAACTAATTTACCCTTCCTTAGGTTATAATTCAATTTAATAGTTAAACAGCATTACTTTTTTGTTATTTGTTATCTGTGATACTAAATCTACTTCGCAGATTCACAGAGCCCATAGAAACTGACTCAATTTTCTGTTGCCATGACAACGCAAACATAGCGGTTACTAATCAATGAGTATTAAAAAAATGAAATAGTTCACGAGGCTAATAGAATGTAAAAAAAGCTTCAATTCACACAAGCAACAGTACATTTTTCCCTCCTTTTATATATTTTGTTAATACTTCTTTCTTCTTCTTTCGGCTTTTCCCAGTTAGGGGTCGCCACAGCGGAACTCTGGTCCGCTAATGACTGGCAGTCAATTTTTATGGTGCCGAGGTGCCAGCCCGAAGCCCAACCTTCAACGAAGGCATGCCCACTCATGCATGTCTTTTGAACACCACTCAACTGCAGGGAGGACATGCAGAGTCCACACAGAAGACGATCCAGCCGAGAATCGAACAGGAGAACCTCTTGCTGTGAGGCGACAACGCTACCGCACCACCACGGCTTATATTTTGTTAATACTAAATGAAATAATTCAACTGCCAGTATGTATATAAACAAAACATTTCAGAGTTAATCGCTAACATGTCCCATAACCCATTAAGCATAACTGTGTCCACCATCAATCTAATAAATATTGTAATAACATCTGAGTCCACTTTTCCTCATAAACATGAATCACAATCCATTAAACAAAGCAGAGTTTAACATCTGTCTAATAAACATTATAAAGACAAAAAATAGCAATTTCCTAGCTCTTTAATCTTTCTGATATATCAAAATGTTGACATTAAGCTATTGAAACTGGAAGACTAAAACATTTCAATTCTTCCTTGTGTGTATACATAGATTCTAGTTATACTGTATTGTCAAGAACTGTCTTTGAAATCTATGCATTACTTCACTTCTTTCAACTCATTCATTTTTCAGTTCAGATTATATTTTGTTAAAATGTCAATAGGATTTCAAGGGCACATTTAATATTTAAATTGATATTTTAAATGAATAGCTATCAGTTGTCAAGTGAGTTTGTACACAGTGTGAGGTAACTACAAAGATAACGTTGCAAAAAGTAATATGTATCTTTTCGTGTGCTCTAGAGACTGTCAATTTCAAGTAACATATAAAATTTAACTTTTACAGTACAGACAGCTTGTGGAGTCAGCAAGCAAAACTGAGTAATACTTTTTTATAAAGCAGCTTCATTTAAGTGCACATGTAGTTTGGGGACATTTCAGTAGTGTTTCCAGGAATGTGTAATCCAATGTGGATAGATCATAAAATATTACAAATAGTCCTATTATGTATTTAATTTACCTTGCTTAGTTTGTATTTCATTTTAATAATTAAAAAACATTACTTTTTTTATTTGTTGTCTATGAGGCTAAATGCACTTTGCAGGTTCACAGTGCCCGTAGAAACTGTCCCAGTTGTTTACTATTGCCATGGCAACACAAATATATTGGTTTCTGAGCAGTAAATGTTAAAAAAAAATGAAATAGTTTTCTGCTCCTAATTATGTGCGTTTTTTTTTTAAATGTGTATTTATAACTTAGAAATGAATGCATCTTTTCTACAGAATTTAACATAAGCTGTACTACTGAATGGTGCTCGTAAACAGAAATTACTGCATCAGATACAATTACCTGTCACCAAAAGCATAAATAAATGGACTGTCAGACACTGTCATACACTACGGACAGCAATGATATGATTAAGCAAAGTCAGCTACAACTGGTGATCTTTACTGTTTAAAACTGATGACTAATATTGAATGGGACAAGCACATGAAGCTACCCAACAGCTAATAGGCACTGACCTTGACTCAGTGGGGCATATGTTTCCTTTATTTGGGATAAGGTTATACTGACAGTGCAAGACTATGTGTATGTACATTGGTAGAAACCTGCAAATGTGTCACAGCATCATGTCAGGTGACAGACTTGGAACTTAGTGTAACTAACATTGAACTGCATTATCTGTGCCCTTTGTATGCTTTTTTTAATTTGCATAAGCTCTGCAGACTTGGTGTCAGGTAACATAGGTGGATCCAGCCTTAAAGTACACTTTTTATTTATTTATTTATTTATGTAGGCATCACTTTAAAGCTTGTTTGTGATTTTGTCAGAATACTGCTCCTGCACACCGAGTTCTATACCTGTGAAACTCGCTTAGCATTTGTTAGTACCAACACTGGCAGTTAAATAGAAATGTGACAGCTAGTTTTGTTAACCTGCGAGAAAAACATTGTGTGTCTATAGCACCGAATACTTCCTGCATTTTAGTAAATATTTGCATGAATTAAAAACCTTGGGAAGCAAAATGCTGATGCCAGCCAAATCTGACAAACTGAAAATAAAGCAGTGAGTCAAAGCTATTCAGCAGATGTCAACACATAGGCCTGTTACATTCAGTACTTGTAGGGCTGGTGCGGCTTGGCACCTCACTTAGACACGAGAAATGTTTATTATAGGACAAATAGGACAAAGAAACCATAAATCTTTCTGAGCAGAAAATCAACAAGGGTTATAAACTGACCATATAAGTAATATAAACTGGAAATAAAAAGTTATGGCAAGCAAGTGAATGGATTTTGTCAGATTTACACACATTCATCAAAAATCAGTTCTCTACTGTTTCTTTTATGAGTTTTGCACCCACAGTTTCCCTGTTAGGCTATGTCACATTTTACTATGCCTGCTCAGTAAAGTACAGTTGTGTACCTACCATAAATGTAGATGTTCGAGTGTATTCACTGTTGCAGTCATTACTCTTGGGTTATCCTGCTGGCAGGCTACCCTCAGTCGGCCAGAATTCCAAAGTCTAGGTCCGGCGTCAGTTGCTGTCGCCTCCTCCCTGACGTCAGTGCGCCAGGGGTATAAAAGATGCAGCCGACGCCATTTTCTTCAGTTTTTCTTGCCCAAGATGTCAGGTGCCCCCAAATTGGTAGGCTGAAAAATATGCCAATAAAAATGCATGCACAAAAATAACATTTCCTTCATCTACAAGCAAATACACCAAATAGGTTGTATAGGATAGAGAAGTGCAGATAAGTCCCAGCAAAGGAAAAAGGGGGATGGTGGGAGGGTAACCTGGACCGCAACAGTGAATACACTCGAACATCTACATTTATGGTAGGTACACAACTGTACTATGTTCATCATGTTTCACTGTTGCAGTCATTACTCTTGGGTTGAATCCCAAAGCTGAGGATGGGTGGCTAGGCTAAATAGGATTAGGAGAGGCTATGAGGCCCTGCAGAACTGCAGTGGCAAAGCCTGCTCTGGACTTAGAGTAAAGAGGTAAGTGGTAGTGCTTTGTGAAGGTGTGCACTGAACTCCAAGTTGCAGCCTCTAAGATATCTGAGGAAGGCTGCTGAAGTGGCTGCTGCTCTGGTGGAATGAGGCCTAATGCCCTGAGGCACTGATTTGCCATGTTGAAAATAGCAGAAACTGATGCAATGGCCTATCCATTTAGAAATAGTCTGTTTTGAGATAGCCTTTCCTTGTGATCCTGCAGCATATGACACTAAAAGTTGCTCAGTCTTTCTGAAAGCTTTAGTTCTGTCCAAGTAGAAGCGTAACTGCCTGTGTATGCCCAAAGAATGCAGAATTTTCTCACCCATGTTCTGTGGATTTGGATAAAAGGTAGGCAAGTGAATGGTTTGGTTGAGGGCCACACTGGACACCACCTTAGGCATAAATGTAGGGTTTGTCCTCAGATAAACCCTGTCTGGATGAAAAATGATGAAAGGTTCCACAGCCATGAGTGCTTGTAACTCCGAGACTCGCCTTGCAGAGGTTATTGCTAGGAGCAGAGCTGTTTTCCAGGATAAGAATTTTATATCTGTTGTTGATGCTGGCTCAAAAGGAGGAAGTGTGAGTTTTTCCAAAATATAATTGGGGTTCCAGGCCGGAATTGGTGCTCTCCTTGGAGGCCTAATGTTTTTGGCCCCTCTGAGGTACTGCCTTTTTAAAGGATGGGAAAAGATAGGTGGTTCCGTATTGTAATGGGCTGAAATGGCAGAGGCATGAATCTTAATAGATGAGAAAGAAAGGCCTTTGTTTAGCATCTCAGTTAGGTATTGTAAAATCTGAGTGATATTTGGTACACACGTGTCAATGCCCTGTTCCTGATTACAAGCACAGAATCTCTTCCATTTTTCTGCATAAGATTTTCTGGTACTGGGCCTCCTGGCCTCCAAGATAACATCCATAACAGCTTTTGAAAGAGGAGTGTTCTGAATGGCTGCATTATCCGCAATGCTGCCAGATTTAAGGTCCTGAGTTGGCTGTGCAGGATCTGATTGTTTTGTTGGGTCAGCAAGTGAGAAGTTTGAGGCAATATCCATGCTGGACCTTGAGACAAGCTCTTTAGGATTGAGTACCATTGCTGGCGTGGCCAGTCTGGAGCAACCAGTATCATTTTTGGCTTCTCTTGTCTGACCTTTAGGAGTACCCTGGGAAGGAGAGGCAGCGGGGGAAAAGCATATACTGTTAGATTTTTCCAGCTGAAGGATAGGGCGTCCACTTTCCATGCTTGCTTGTGATAAATCCTTGTGCAAAATCTCTGCAATTGGCAGTTGTGAGGGGAGGCAAATAGATCTATGTCTGGACATCCCCATTTCCTTATTATCATGCTGAAGACTTGTGGATCCAGTTTCCATTCATGGGGATCCATGAGGTTTCTGCTTAGTTCGTCTGCCAGAGTATTTGTTTTTCCTGGCAGGAACTGTGCTTGCAGGTGAACTTGAAAAGCCAATGCTGTGTCCCATAAGGTTATTGCTTGTCTGCAGAGGGGGTAGGAATGTGTACCTCCCTGCTTGTTTATGTACCACATGACCGTAGTGTTGTCTGTCTTTATCAGTAAATGTCCTGGATGAAGCAGGTCCTTGAAGGCTGTCAGGGCATTCTGAACAGCTAGCATCTCTTTTTGATTGATGTGAAGATGCATCTGGTTTGCAGGCCATGTGCCCTGAATACATTTTCCTGCCATATGGGCCCCCCAGGCATAATCTGGTGCATCCGTTGTCAGTGTCTGTCTGGCTGTGGGTAAACTGAATGGCAGACCCTTGTTGTGGTGACAGGCTTCTGCCCACCATCGAAACTCCTGTTGCAGGCAGGGAATGAGTGCAATTACTGTCTCCAGGCTGTGGCAATGCTGAGTCCAAACACTTTTTAGATACCATTGTAGTTTCCTCATATGCAGTCTGGCATATGGAATGAGTAGAATGCAGGATGCCATGAAACCCAAGGCCTGCAGGATTTTCCTTGCAGATAAGTGGGTTTTTGTTGCCAATTTCTTGTAGTAAGTAGTCAGTTGCTTTTGTTTGTCTGGCGTGAGATAAGCCATCTGGGCAGTTGCTTTTAAGCTTGCATCCATATATATATATATATATAATATATAATATTATCTCTTGAGAGGACACTAGTTTTGATTTCTTTTCATTTACTGTGTAACCTAGGCCAATTAGTAATCTTTTTACAAATGCCAGATGCTTTAGAAGAATGTCTTTGTTCTCTGCTTGAATTAGGCAGTCGTCCAAGTAGGGATATATTTGAATTCCTTTTTGTCTGCAAAACACAATTACTGGTGCCAGGCATTTTGTGAAGACCCTGGGCGCAGTAGATAAGCCAAAGGGCAGTGCAGAGAATTGGTAATGCATTGAGCCAGCTATGAATCTGAGGTATCTTCTGCAAGATTGTCTGACTAGGACATGCAGGTATGTCTCTTTTAGGTCCAAAGTTACGAGCCAAGCCTTCTTGCCCAGCATGGGCAGTAGCTGCTGTAGAGTCAACATCTTGAATTTTGGAACTTCCAGAAACGTATTTAGTATAGACAGGTCCAGTATTGGTCTCCAGGTTTTGTCCTTTCTGAGTACTAGGAAAAGTCTGGAGTAAAATCCTTGCCCCTGCTCTTGTTGTGGTACTTGCTGAATGGCCCTCATGTCCATGAGGGCTGTAATTTGTTTTTGTGCCTCTGCCCATTGACTGTGTGGCAGGTCTGGCATACCTTTTGACCTTGGTAGAGTGTGAAAATTGAACCTGTAGGCTTGGGACACTATGTTCAGGACCCATTTGTCTTGGGTAACCATTTGCCAATTTGATGAAAAAAGTGCTACTTTTCCCCCTAAGGGGGCTGCCAAAAGAAAAGTGTTTGGATCTGGTAGAGGAAAGTCATTGGGACTGTTTCCTGTAAGGTTGTGATTTGTCTTCTCTGCTTTTGGAGGTAGGAGCACCCCATTGTTTAGGCCTGTATGAGCCTTGGGGCTGAGATCTGCCTCTGGGACGCCTGGATCTGCCTCTTTGTGGTCTGTCTCACACTGGAAAGGACCAGTTTTTAGAAGGCCAGTTCCTGCTAAACCGGGGTGGCTGTACCTGTAAGAAATCCTTGACTGTCTGCATGGATTTTGCTTTATCCTCCATTTTTTTCAACACCTCTTCTGCTTTAGTACCAAAGTATCATGCTGTAATGGTGCATCTAATAATTTTGCTTTAACATGATCAGGCAGATTCTGTTCCTTTAACCAAGCATGCCTTCTAATAACAGAACCTGTAACAGCGGCCCTGCAAGAGGCCTCCAGTGAATCATAACCACATTGCAAAGTATGCTTTCCCACTTGTTCAGCTGCATGCAATAAATCCTGCAATTCCTTGTTCTCTGAACATTCAGTATTTGTCAATAATTTCTGTTTAAGCAGTGACATTAAATATTGCTGATATTTAAGCATATGAAACTGACAATTTAAAGCCCTTACAGCCAGGGTAGCAGAAGTGTAGTCTTTTTTCCCTCATCTGTCTAGAGCCCTAGAGTCCCTATCAGAGGGGACTGGGTTTTTTTGCAGTGGAAGCTTTAACCCTTTTGGGACCCTGAGACAATAAACCTGTTAAACATGAATTAAAAAATGCTACACTCGGTGTAGGTTCACTTACAGGACACAGCTTGAAGTGGATGACATGAGATATAGTTTCTGGGTCAGCAGCGGGGTTTTTATATAGGAATTTATGAGAATCCGGGACCCTGTAGTATCTGTCTGGCTTAGCAGGTGCAGGGCGTAAAGAGTCAGGGGACAGGCCGGACTCTGAAAATACATCATCTACAATGTCTAGAACAGGTAGAATAGCAAGTGGTCTGTGCTGAGGAAGTAGCAGAAAGTCTCTGAGCCTTTTCTTAGATTCAGAATAATCTTGGCTCTCCCAGTGGAAATGCTCCTTCATGGTACGCAGGGTTTCCCCAAAAGAATAATCCTCAGGAGTAGAGGCTGAAGGAATGGATTCTTCAGCATCAGAATCCTCATAGGGAAGCATGGAGTAATCCTGTTCAGAAGAGGAATCAGAGGAAATAGAAACCTGATCAGAAGAATCATACTCTGTCTCTTGCCTAGGCCTCTTATCAGGAGGGGGATGGGAGCCCCTGATCAAAGTAATTAGGTCTTCGGCCATTTTACGCATCTGTTTTTTAGGCATGGAAGTCTGAGAAGGAGAATGCTGTACTTGTTTCTTTGTCTTTAGAGCTGCTTTAGTCTTTGTCTTTGAAGCTGAAGATGGCTTAATATATAGTTGCGTAGGTCTGAAGACACCCTCAGAAGCCGATGCCTGCTCAGCGGCTCTGGACCCATCTGAGGGAATGATTTCCGAGTGCCCAATACCTTGAGTATCCAGAGGCCCAGTCGGCTCCATGTGGGAGTCGGAAGCGACCTGTGGCTCTGAGGTTGCAGGCACAAGGGGCTGCGAAAGCGCCTCACTGAGAACCGGCGAACCAGCAACTGGCCTAGCAGAGGCTTCGTCAGTTTTGGACCTCGGATGCCTATCCTTTTCCTTGTCCTTGCGTTTTTTATAAACTCCGGTTGTCGGTTGGTCCGACGGCATTATATAATTAAATCTGCAGCCAAAGTAATGAAATGCAAAATCGAACCGACGCTTGATAGTGTGTTGGTTAAATCTAGCACAAAACCGACAGCTAGCAACGTTGTGATCAGGGCCTAGGCAAGGAATACAGTTAAGAGTGAAAATCCTTATGAGGTACTTGCTTCCCACAAGAAATACAATTGTTAACTTTTTCTGACAACGATCTGGAGCAAGAAAAAGGTTTCCCCAACAGGGTACTTAGCCTTAATGAAGACTTCGGTTCTGAAATTCGGATTTGAAAATCTCAGGAGTCGGCCGACCGGCACTTGCGAACTGCTTTTGCTTCGGGCACTGCGCGGCAAGAAAGACTGAAGAAAATGGCATCGGCTGCATCTTTTATACCCCTGGCGCACTGACATCAGGGAGGAGGCGACAGCAACTGACGCCAGACCTAGACTTTGGAATTCTGGCTGACTGAGGGTAGCCTGCCAGCAGGATAACCCAAGAGTAATGACTGCAAAAGTGAAACACAATGAACATCTACTTTTTGGGTAAACACTATTAATCATTTCTCACTGTAACTGAGATGTTAAGTAAACAATGGAAAATAATTTAGTGAGGCGGGCAACAACTACCATCTTAATTTATCAATGATGTATCTAAAAGGAAATAATGCATTAGCTTCAGGGAGTGGCCTGCCCAAAACAAAATACAACATATTAATAAGTGAAGCAAGGGAAATTCTATAGCTGCAGTATGCAGTACAAGGTGGGAGGGCAGTTTACTTCACAGGAACACAAATTCAAAAAACTTTTGTAAGCAGTAGGACACACAATGCCTATCTACTAGATTCTCTTGGACAACAATTATTTATGACCAGGGTAAAATGACAAATGTTGTAGACGTTAAGGAATTTCTCCCTTGGGCACTATGTCTCCCTGCTAAAGGCATTAGCATAATATCTTAATTAAAAAAGCATTACTTTTTTTTGTTATTTGTTGTCGGCAAGGCTAAATGCACTTCGCAGGTTCACAGTGCCCGTAAAAACTGCCACAATTGTTTACTGTTGCCATGGCAATGCAAATAGAGTGGTTTCTGAACAGTATATGTTAAAAAAAAAACTGAAATAGTTTGCGAGGCAAACAGAATGCAAAGAAAGCTTCACTTCTCCCAATCAACAGAACATTTTCCTTCCTTTTTTTTTCCTTTCTATATATTTAGTTAATACTAAAAGAAAATAATTCAAAGGACATATGTACACAAACGGAACATCTCAGAGTTAATCACGAACATGTCCCCAAACCCAACAAGCATAACAGTGTCTACCATTAGTCTAATAAATATTGTAATAACAATTAATTAAGTTCACTTTTCTAAATAGTCTACCCTATAACTAGATTATTTTAGACTATTATTTATCTTTGTATATGTAGTGAGTTATTAAATATATACAGACTATATTAGTATAGTAAATAGGAGAGAATTTAGAAAGGGAGACAAGATGCAGTTAAAAATAAATAATGAGAAAAAAGGGAAGAGACAGAGAAGAAAAAAGAAAAGTAAAAGAAACGCACATGTACTACATATGTTGATTAACAATGTAGATATTTTATGTGCTATGTAACCCTCCTACTCGGAAAGAAAAGTACCCTGTTTTACATACCTGAGGTAATGTGAAAACTCTCATGTGTCATCTGTTTTAAAAAAAATAGTTAAAGATTCTAGTAATTAGTTACCTTTGTTTTAAAATTTCAAGCAGTAAAATTGGTCTATTAAAGTAATGTTAAAACAATTCATATCATAGTAGATGCTTTGAGAGATTTGGCTGTAACAGTATCAGTCTTTTGCTTCTTCTTTTTTATGTTTGTCCAGACATTTGTTTCTTTTGTTCTCTTGAGAGAAGATAACATCCAATCCATATCTTCTGGTAAAGTAATCACATTATTATTTTTAATAAATGAAGAGGCTTCCTCTAAGTCATTAAAAGTCATCATCTCATTGGCATACAGTATGCTTATCTTAGCTGGATATGCAAGTTGTGCCTTATTTTGTTTCAGAAACGTTATCATTGTCCACACTTTTTTTACTTTGTTCCATTATTCTGGATGAATAGTCGTTATCAAATCTTATCAGGCTTTGTTTATATTTTAGAGGTGCCTTCCTCCAAGCAGATCTTAAAATCAGTTCCTTGTTCATGTATGAAAGAAATTTGATAATTATTGACCTAGTGAGAGAGTTTGAGATAGTGGCAGGTTTCCCAAGAGCTCTGTGCGCCCTTTCAATGCCAAAGGAAAGCCCTTCTTTTAAATTTAAAAAGTCAGGGATCCAGCTTGATAAAAAGGAAATAATATCCTCACCTTCTGTGTTTTCAGGTAATCCGAAACTCCTGATGTTATTTCTCCTCTCCTTATTTTCCAAGTCATCTACTTTATTAACCAACCAAGTGTTTTGCTTAAGAAGCAGTTCTTTCTGTGTTTCATCTTCCTTAGGTCTGCTTTCTAAGTCATTTAGTGAAACCTCAATTCCTGTTATCCTTGTCTGGCGTTGTTGTAGCATTTCCTTGAGACTGTCAGCCTGTTTTTGACTGCTTGTTTTAAGATTTTCTAGGTTCTCTTTAAAGTCATCCATCTTCAAAGACAGCTCCTGCAGGGCAGATGTCATCTGTTGTAGTTCCTTCTTTAAGACAGCATCCTGGTGAGAATTTCTTGAGTTGCTAATTTTAACAAGTGAATATATCGCCAAGCTTTTTGATAGGAAATTATTTGTAAAACTTCACCAAAGTTTCTAATTATGTAAATTAGTCCTTTATCTATAAGATTTTATACTTAGAAAAAAAAAAAGAATATTTTCCAGTCTTATTTAACTAGTTATATGGAGCTCTAAAATACTGCTGCTTTCAGTAAGCCATTCAGGCTCCGCCCAGTCATGAACTCTTACTCACTTACTTACTGTTATAGTGATCCACAGGAATACAGGTGCATGACCAGCAGGAAGAGCCTAGCATACTCATCCTGCAAAAGGTATAACACTTGGTCAGGAAGCTGCACATTCACAGAAGCATGCATGCACCTCCTGAGGCACCTGTAGCAGAGTTCGCAAGGGAGGGGATAGGACAGTCCACTAAGTCTGCAGACTGGTCCACTCCCTAACAACCAACTCTAGCAGCATTTGGGGACCGAATGGACAAGAGGACTCTCCCTCTGACAGGAGAACAAATGGGTCAATTGGGAGTACGAAGTGGTGCCATTAGGGCCAGTTCTGCAGACCACACACACACATACACGCACACACACACACACACACACACACACACACACACACACACACACACACACACACACACACACACACAGTAGTACTTCTCACAGACATGTCTTTTACAGATCTGCAAACATCATCACAACAGCTGCATAAAACATGACAAATTACAGATCCGATTCACAAAGACTAATGTTCCAGTGTCTTAAAAGACTACTGACTTCACTGGTAGAGCATAGCTGTATTAGTGTTCACACTAATATCCTAATACCAAGGATGCCAACGTTCTTGCACCAGCAATCAAAAGTAATCAGAGATCACATTTAAACACACTTAAGATTTCAGCCTGACATCAGGCACTGCCTAATAGAATCAATCCACAATTTACCTGTCTAACAATACTACAAACCAACATCAGAGACCTACATCAGAATGCAGTGAAACAGAAAAAAAAGCATACAGAAAAGGTACTGAGACAAGACAGGTTAAGATACTAGAATAGACAACAACAAATGTTTAGATACTGTTTGCTTCATTTCACAACAGTCTGATACAGTACTCTACAAATCATGTTCCAGTTGCTTACAACCTTGGAAATACAGTAAACTCTCAGTTAAAGGAAACTCAAGCAACCAGAAAAAAAAAAATCTAAGAAGTACAGTACAATTATCATGTGCACTTTGCTCACCCCACCCCCACCCCCGCAGAAACATACCTTACGTTTTTAGAGTTTTACAGCTTTAAAAAGGAAGACAGGAATAAATTCCCTCTCTCCCCAACAAGAACAAGTCGTACCAAACAAATAGTACAGGGTACAGTATTAGTCAGGCCTATTTTTAATAGTAACTCTCAAGCCACCAGAAACTACAGACATCTGGTATCTACCAATCCCCATGGTGCTGGTTAACATGAGAGTTTACTGTAAATCTGGAAGTGATACACAGGAATACAATCAACTGCAATCTAAGATTACACCACAAGATGGAGCTCTAAAACTGTAGCTAACAAGGAAAGGCTTCATTCACGTAACAAGAAACTGAACTTTTTGTTACACTTGAAATATTAACTACCCTTCAAGCCATCATTTACAAAAGACTACTAAGCACATAAGTCATCTATGCTGTTAGATAATCACAGCTGGAATTTGCAGAGATATGTACTGGACTAAAAGTTGTGCAGCAGAATTATTTAACACCAGAATAACCAAATGGGGGCACATTGCATATCTCAGCATATACATGTGCTCTGCTTTATAAAGCAAAGCAATGCAGAAAAAGTGAAAGCTATCCACAGCCGAGCAAAGCAGTCATGTATGCAGACAAATAAGACAACTGGGGGTGGGTGGGGTGGCAAGAAAGAGCACTGTGAGACTGCCATAGCAAAACAACAGCAATCTGAGTGAGACAGCTCATGATTTAGCAGTGTCAGAAAGTGCTGCACATCAGTAATATTATACTGTGAACACCTATAGTGTGGGGTGTCTAATCAGATGGACATGTTGGGCTCCGAGGTGGAAAGCAGAGTACAGGAAAGGAGGAAATGAATGGGAGGACATGGCAATGGGAATTATACACAAAAGGAAAGCAAAAAGGAATACATAGGGAGGAGGTAGGACATGATTTTTTGTGGGCAAAGGTGTGTGTGTGTGTGTATATATATATATATATATATATATATATATATATATATAGAGAGAGAGAGAGAGAAAGAGAAAAACAGAAAGAGAGAGAGAGAGAGACAGACAAAAAGGATGATAGGTAAATTAAAAGAAAAAGGAGGGGGAATGGTGGGATCAGCAGTGAGCAAGAGAAAACAAACACACACAAAACAGTAAAGGTGAATGAGGTGCAGATGAACACATCAAGTCCAAGACAGCAACACATGCTGGACTCCGACACACCAAGTGCAGCCAAACAATGAAGTGGAGGACTGGAAAAAGTTCAAGGGATGGGCGGAGGCACAATAAGATGGGGGTTACCTAGCTGGGGTAGACTGGGATACAGGCAACATATTAGCTGATGGTTATCATGGAGGAATACTACTGGGATCTGGTGGATGGGCCATGGTGGCCTATGAAAAGTGCCACAATATCATCTGGTGGCTCACTGGAATCAGGCTACAGGCCAGGCCAGGCAAATCCATAATTTATTCCAGCAGGTGTTAATAGCAACTACCTAGAAAGAAATTGCCCCGACAACCACCTCTTCCATCATCTGCTGCACTGCAGGTTGAGCTTCAGCAGGTGACAGAGCAGGGCTACCTCCAAAGAAGGGGTCTGAAATATTCTTCAATGAGCCACTCCCAGACCTCTCTCCCACTGTATCCATAGCAGGGGCAGACATGTTCCACTTGCAACATCAGTATTTGACAGAATGGGAAGTGAAGTGAAGATGTATTACAAATGGTCCAATATACATATATTGTTGACTAATGTAGCTAAATGGGCATGGGTATTTGCCAGTGATAAGTGTGTTGAGGACCCAACTTACTCTGGCCAGAGATCCATGCTAAAGGTGGGAGTGGTATATGTGCCCCTACTGGCCAGTGTGTGCCCACCACAAAGCCCTGGGTCAATAAGCTATTGGCTGGTCGGTCTACAGTTGCCCAACTTGGGTTACCCTGGATAGCTTTGTTGAGCAAATAATTGGACATAAAACCAATAAACCTGCTAAACATGAATTAAAAAATGCTACACTCTGTGTAGGTTCACTTACAGGACACAGCTTGAAGTGGATGACATGAGATGGTAAGGAAGAGGCAGGACATCCTACATATCCTGGAGACAAGATGGAAGTGCAGTGTTGCAAAGCCACTTGGCTTGGGATCCAACGTCTGCTACTCAGAAGGAGAACAGTCTAGAAATTGTATAGGAATTGTGGTGACGACAGTGAGGGATGCCATTAGAATTAGTGACAGACTAATGGCAATCAAACTCCAGTGCAATATTAGGGCAGTACTCATAATCTCAGCCTATGCCCCACAGCAGGGTTGTGACGGTGCAGAAAAGAGAGCTTCAGACAGCAGTTGCATGACCTACTAGGTAAAGCAGGGCAACAGGAATTGGCGTTCATAATGGGTGACCTGAATGCAAATATCAGAACAGAATATGGGGACTGCCTGGGTCTGCATGGTTGAGGCAAGAAGAATAAAGGAGGCCATTCTAGATTCTGTCTGGCAAATGGCTTGATGGTAGTCAACACATGGTTCAGAAAGACAGACAGTTACAAGAACACATACAAAAGTGTCCAACATGCAACTCAGACAGACTTCCTCATAGTAAGGAAGGGGTTCTGGGGTAAAATCAGTGATTGTAAAGTCATTCCAGGTGAAACAGTTGGGCCACAGCATAAACCAGTGGTTGTCACAATCAGCTGCAAGCAGTAGTCAAGGAAGGCTCTAAGGTCAACAGAGACCAAGTTGAAGACCTGGGAGTTGATTGGAGAGAAAGCTCTACAGTTCAAGGAATTACTCAGGGCTCTACCACCTCAGGAAGAATAGGAAATATGGCAATGCCTCAAAACAGCATACGTAAGGACTACAGAACAGATAGGCATCCAAGCTAGGTATGGAAATAAGGTATAAAAGGAAAGCTGGTGGAGGAATGCAGAAGTCCAGGGAGTCATCAAAAGAAAGGAGGAGTGCAGGAAAAAGTAGGAAATAGAAAAGACAAACTAGACTAGGAAGGTATACTGGCTGGCTAACAAAGAGGCTAAGAGAGGAGTTACAATAGCAAATAAGAAAGCATCAGAGGCACTCTATCAACTTCCTGAAAGTGACACAGTGGATGGCACAAAGACACTGTATCAAGTTGCAAGGAAAATACAGAAAGATAAAGAAGATATTCAGATGCTCTTCATAAGGGATGACAGCAACAACCTGCTCACCAGTCCACAAGACATCAAAGGCACATGGAAGGAGTACTTCTAGCAGCTTCTGAATGAAGAAAACTCCACAGAAGATGTACTGACACAGACACAGCCTACAGTGAGAGAAGAGGAGGGACCCACCCTAGAAGAAATAAGAACAGCACTAAGGAAAAAGATGTCAGGAAAAGCAGCAGACTCAGATAAGGTCACAGCAGATATGTTCAAGATGTTGAGTGAAATAGGGAAAAAATGGCTCCTGAGGGTACTCGTAGTAGTATGGAGAGAGAGAGAGAAAGATGCATTCCAGATGACTAGAGAATACGTATACTAGTGGCAGTGTTCAAGAACAAAGGGGACATTCACAACTGTGGGCATTACAGAGGTATGAAACTCTATTACACTGCATGAAGAGGGTGATTGATAAACGGATATGTAAAGTAGTAGAATGTAAGATGGGAAGTGAGCAGTTCGGATTCAGAAAAGGATACAGCACAACTGACACAACGTTTACAGTGAGACAGATACTTGAGAAGAAGCTAGAAATGAGGAAAGAGTCCAAGACTAGACTTGGAGAAAGCATATAACAATGTCTCAAGAAAACTGATTTGGACAGTCCTGCAATGAACTGAAGTCCCAGAAACACTGGAAAAATTAGTGTAAGCTACATATAAGGGCCCAATGACTCAGATACAAACAGTGTTCGGTCCTAGAAAGGGGTTGTCAGTGGGAATGGATGCGCAACAAGTCCCACTGCTGTTCATACTGATGATGGACTACCTTAGCAAGCAGGTTGGAGGAGACAGATCAGCAAAGTTGCTGTATGCAGACAATGTGGACTTACTGGCAGACTCTAAGCAAGAACTTTAGCAAAGGGTGGGGGGGATGGAATGCAAAACTAAAGGTACATGGGATGAAATTGAGTACACATAAGACAGTTGTAATGGTAGCAGTTGGGGAAGTCAGAAGAAGCTAAAAATTGAGATAGAAGAGAAAATAGTGGGATAGGTTAACAGCTTCAGGGGTTGAGGAGAAGGGAAGTCTGAATGAAGAGGTCAAAATTAGAATCAGGGTGGCTACAGCCAATTGGCATACAGTCTTGGGGTAGTGTATGACAGAAGAATGACTAAGAAGGTAAAAAGTACCTAGGCAGTAAAGGCAGAGAAGTTGAAGACACTAGAAGTGATTGAGATGAAGTGCCAGAGACAGGAGGTAGGATGCACATTGTGGGACAGATGAAGAAATGAGGACATAACAGCAGAAGCCAAAGTAGCTCTAATTGCAGAAAAGGTCAAAGAGAACAGATTATCATGGTCTGGGCACGTGCAGCAAAGCAGAAGAAAATCTGTTGAAGAAGATTTGGGACAGACAGGAAGAAGGCAAGAGGTAACAAGGGAGCCCAGCAAAGAGGTTCAAGGATTGTGTGACAGATCTGTGACAGTCAGGCATGAGTACCGAAGTAGGTAGGAGAGTAGCACTGAACAGGGAGAGATGGCAACGTGTGACATGACATCCTGACTCCATGTAAAAAAATGGGAAAATGTGCGTTAATAATGATTTATATGTCTGTATGTATATATATATATATATATATATATATATATATATATATATATATATATATACATATATATATATATACACACTACACACACACACACACACACACACACACACAGACACACACACACACACACACACACATATATATATATATATATATATATATATATAAGTGTGGGTGTGCGTGCGCATTAAAGATCAGTAAATAATGCTCAAACTAACTCTGCTGTACTTAAAGTCTCCCGTCTGCACAGTTGATCTCTGACTCTAATAATGCTGAAATAAAAAGGGATTAGAATGCCAAACCACTGAAAGCAAAACAAAGCTAGGAAGCAAATTAGATAGGTCTCTTTTGTTTCTGGCTCCCATTCCTAAAATTAACCAAGAGGATGAATATATATTCGATTATGCAGATATCCTGTGGTTTCATCCTAGAGTAACTGATGTGGATCTAGAGTAGAGAACAGCTGTTTTTCCATGTAAAGAGTTTCTGAAGAGGTGAGATTAACAGCATGGATTAAAGAAACTCAAAAGAGTAACTTCAAGAAGAAATAATAACTGGTCTTGAGACAAACTTAATCCCTGTACAGTGCCAGGCAAATGAAAATTACTTACTTAATGTACCACTCAACCCAGATGGGTAATTCCATCCTTACTGAACAGCAAGACTAAGGCTGGCAGCGTTTACACAGTCCAGCATCAAAAAATTTCACAGGATTCTGGGCCAACCTGCACAGAGGGTATAACCTAGTGCCCCCTTGCTTGTTTATGCACCACATCTCTCTGCTGTTGTCTGTAATCACCTGAGCAAGTCCTGGGGACCACAGATGATAAGCAGATTTTAAGACATGAATCACAGCCAACATCTCATCGACAATGATGTGCTTTGGTCTGTCTGAGGTTCTCCACAGGCCTTGCAACTTTACCCCCATAGAAACTACCCCCAAGCAAAATCTGAGGCATCATCTATTACACATTGGCTTGGAGTTACAGCAGAAATGGGGAGACCTGGATTTGTTTTTATCAGTAGTCTCCACCACTGTAGGTTATTTTTGGAAAACTTGAATTTGAAATTCCACAGGATGAAAACGTTGGGTCCATATTTTTTTTTTTTGGAATCACTGGATCTTTCTTATGTGTAACTCTTTATTACTCTTACCTGCTCAGGTGGATACAAACCTTGCAGGCCTACTGAGCAACTGCAGACTGACTCACACAAGTGTGGAAGTGTGGCCTGCTCCACTTTGCCATCTCAATTCCCCAGCCAACCCCTCAATCCTGTGATTTAACCTGTCTGTACCACACTCACAAATGTAATTATCTGTCCAACCTCTTAAAGCCTAACCTTAGCTCTGATGTTCTACTACATTTTGTACTTCACTCAGGACACACATGGTCATGTCAATATGCATCCTCAGACTTCTAAACAATGCCTGCTATAAAACTACTGTAACATTTACAATCTCAACCATTCTATCATATTCATTCACATATACTACATTTTAAATCTATCACTCTTCCCACCTCACCTACCACTAGTTTGAGAACATTTAAACTTGCATCTCTGTCAAGACTAAATATTTCCTCTATCTTACCTCACCCATTTCTTGCATTTCCATTATTACATTAGTGGCATCATCTCTAAACAAGCCCACATAAACTCCAAAGTGAGGCTCTCTGTCACATGCACTTCTTGAAGCTTAAAACATTAGAAACAAGACTGACAGCATAACCTCTTTTTTGCACTCCCACTCCCCTGCTCTCCTTGCAATAACTAAGTCTTGGCTAAAGAATAGCCATAATCATATACATTATTTCTTCCCAGGGTATACTTATTGATTTGATAACTGGGCTGGCACCAGACCTGCTGGTGTCATGCTACTGTATAGATCTACTATTAACACCTCAGATATTTTCCAATCCAATGCATCCATTGACTCCAACCCCAACCGGTTATTAAACTTCCAGTCAAGTCCTCACAGCACCTTTACCTGGCTACTGCCTACCTGCCACCTGCTGCTTCACTCCACAAGTTTAAAAATACTCTTGTACATTCTATTTCACACTGAACCAAATAAACACATCATCATACTGGGTAAGTTCAACCTAAACTTTCTAAGCCCCATAAAGTATGATTTAACTGAATTTATTGCAGAGCTCAGCCTACTCCAACACTGACATCCCAGCTTCACCCAACTGCAAATCTAATTACCACTCACTTCCTGACTTCATTATTACAATTCATCCAGACAATATCTCCATTCATCCACCCATGTTTAGTGATCATTGCCCCATCACATTCTCTCTACAAAATCTAAAGTCAAATACAAAGCCAAGCTAATATCTTTCAGACCTAAGCCCCCTTATAAAATACCCATTCTATGCTCAAAGCTTGGTACTATTGATTGGTCCCCTATACTGTTTCTTTCTAATGCAAACATTGTTGTTGGAAAAATAGCTGACTTACTACTCTCTGTCTTCCCAGTGATTTTAGTGCCAATGAAAACCTCCAAAACTGAATGGCTCACCAAAGAGGTTAAATCACCTATGAAAGTGTGTATGACCTCACTCCCAACAACCTTGACCATGACAAAATTCTGAAGAACAGGATGACCGAACAGGCCACCCACAGACTTAAAACCAAGCACCTACAATCTACACAAATGTTCCTTATTCCTCTAAACATTTCTGGCAGGAAGTCAACAAACTAGCAGGAAGATCTTCCCCAAATAAATTATAATGTTTATGGTACATACCCTGTCCATATGGTAATCTTGCACCTCTCAGACTTCCTCAGAGAAATGTTGAGGCTTCCCACATCTGCATGTATCCACAATGCAGCAACACAACAGAGACAACCTAACTCCATTGACCTCCTATCACCTTTTTACTTCTAAAAAACGACCTCAAAGTATATTTTAACCCTACTTAAACAGATTCTTATGGACTCACCATCTGGACCTGATAATATCTGCCCTTGGTTTTTATACTATTGCAGAAATTTCATCATTATCCCTCTTAAGCCCATTTACAACCTTTGCCTCACCACCAATATTATGCCAACATTTGGAAATTGTCTCTTTTAAAGGCTAAGTGGTTTCCAGTACAAACCACATAAAATCTTCTTCTTGGTTCTTTACTCTTCAAAATACTCAGACTTGACACTCCTCCTCCCTCTCTCTCTCTCTTCCAAACTTTTCACAGTTAATCAAACCTATAATCTAAGAAGCCTAGCCAGATCTGATTCCTCCCTACAAACATTTCTCTCAAACTGCACTCTACTAGCCATTGCTTCTGTGTCCTGGCCCCAAAACTACAGCAGTCATGCTCTTCTGACTTAAACTGATCATGCAATGTGCTCCCTGTTCAAGCCACAGTTCAAACAATACTAAATAAAAACATTTTGAATGCAGCTGTCCGTCCAAAGGACATGTCACATAAACCGATATCTCCAACTGGTATACCTTTACCACCCATATATCTGATCTACCTGGTTAAATAAATCATTTTAAACTGTAATTCACCTTGCCATGCCATTACATTACTGCTCTAAACACACAACGCATACAATCTAATCCCCTCTTTCACCTTATTGGTCTCTAGTAGCTTTTGTAACCTAGTAACTACTACTCATATTTCCACCACTTTTATTTCTCTATTCTACCTTTTCTCTTCCAGTTATATAACTATATATACATCTGGTTTGTTAAAACATGTAACACATATATACAAATAAAAAAAAATATATATATATATATATATATATATATATATATATATATATATATACATACAGTGGATATAAAAAGTTTACACAGCCCTGTTAAAATGTCAGGTTTTTGTGATATAAAAATGAGACCACAATAAATAATTTCAAAACTTTTCCCACCTTAAATGTGACCTATAATCTGTACAATTCAATTGAAAAACAAACAAATCTGTTAGGAGAAAAATATAAAAAATAAAAAATGTACAATAAGCTGGTTGCATAAGTGTGCACACCCTTAAACTAATACTTTGTTGAAATTTCTTTTGATTTAATTACAATTCTTCTTGGGTAGGAGTCTATCAACAAAGATGCTAGTACAAAGGCAAGAACAGTCAACTTCTCCAGCATAAAACAGGGATTCAAATATGGAACAGTCTCTTTTAAAGGATGGCACAAGTGGAAGGTGAAAAGCCTTACAAACTTTCAGAAAAACCAAAGACTAACAGTCAGCACCCTAATGAAAACTGGAGATGGCTACTAAGTGAAGTTTAACAGACAAGTGACCAGAATCAAACAGTTGAGACATTTTTTTTATTAATTTACCCTATGTTGACCAGGTTAGTCCCACTAGGCTAGTAGCCTCTTTTCAGCAGAGAACTAAGGTGGTATTTATACTACTAGGGACTTTGATCAGGGCATCTGTGAATGTCCTCTACTCTTTGGAGCTATTAGATGATGTTGGAGGGCTCCTACAGCAGCAAGGAAGAGGCCTCAGGGGAGGCAGCAGCACAAAGGAAGAGAGAAAAGTCACGGAGGTGGAAAGTGAGAATTTGGAGAAAAGTTTGTTTAATATGGAGCTTCAGACTGTAAAACAAAATCCTGTGGGGGTGGATGTACAAATGAGCAGTGTTTAGCTGTCTCAAAGGAGTAGAAAGTAAGTGAGTCTGTTGAAACAGTGCAGATAACAGAACACGCATGTGGAGGGCTTGCAGATGTTTTGTTAAAATAACTGATTTCATATTAGCATAGGAAAGATGTAGGAAGTGCAAACATATTGAACATCAGAGGTGACATCACTGTATGTCGAGCACATAGTTATTACAAGATGCTACTAAAGATAGGCTAAATTGTTTGATGAAACTGTTTTTTCAATGATAGAATTTATTAAGACCTACAAAATGTTTGAATGAATTTTTGTATTACAAGTATATGTGAACAGTTAAAAAGTTAACAGACTATGCTTTAATGTGAAACATATAATGATGGTGTATGTCCTGTCTATGTTATTATGTTTTATTGCAAATTGTTATTTCCATGTATCTTATTCTTTATATTTTTTTTGTTACTTTTTTGCGTATAAAAAAGAGTGGAAAAGGAAATAAAAATTGTATTTAAAAAAAAAAGGTTTCCAAAAATACATTTTTCACTGTCATTCTGTACCTTTTCTTTGCTCCATCTGCATGTGTGTTTTTGTATATATGCATGGATATACAAGAGTTCCTCTTTTACAAGAATTACAATTCGTTGAAGGTTGGGCGTCGAGCTGGCACCTCGGCACCCGTAAAAAATCTACTGTCAATCATTAGCGGACCGGAGTTCCGCTGTGGCGACCCCTAACCGGGAAAAAGCAGAAAGAACTAAGCAGGATGATCTAGGTGACAGTTCTTCTGTTTCATGACGTGAGATGCCGAATAATTTCTGTAGAAGTCCTGAGATTGTAAGGTGGAAAAGGAACCAGTGATGTGGCAGCAGAGAATGCAGCAGTAAAAAAAACAACTTATGCAGGAGTGACAGAAAGTAATAGTGGAAATCAGCAACAAACAGAAGGTTTTCTAGCAGCAGATAAAGTAGTAACTAAAATGTATGCAGCTGTGAAAGCAGGCAACAAAGTAGAGCAGTAACAAACTGTAAGAAAAACTTTTTTTTTTTTAAAGGGAAGACAAACTGTGAGAATAAAAACAAAAAATGACACTGTATGGGACAATTTGTTAACTTTTCTGGGTTTTTAAAGCACAATAAATTCAATTTTTCAGACGTATTGGGATGGACACTTTTTGTGACAACATTTGTAACTGAGGCACGGATGATGAAATTTCTGTAACTGTGTATCAAAAAAGTACATTTATCTATGGAACAATTATCTGTTTTCTGGTAATAACTTAAATGTAAAAAAATACTTTGCAGTTTAGAACTGATGACATGGAAGACTGCTAAAATATGCATGCAGGGTTTGTTTGAAACTGTTATGAAAATGAAGAGACAAAAGAATATGGAATGAATGGCAGAAGTTGGAAGCTGTTTTAAAATGTGAAAACAAAAAACATGTTAAAACATTTGCTAAGTGTTAATGTTGAGGCTGGTCATAGAAGGACATTAAGATATAGTGGCCAGCTTAAATCATGGTTTTTTAGCTTAAATCATGTTTTTTTTAAGTGACTTTTCTCATTTAATTAATGATTGTGATAAGGTGCAATGTAATCAGTGTGGGAGAAAGGACATAACACAAGAAGATGTGGCTGAATGCAGGTTGTGTTAAAAAAAAATATATATATATATATATATATATATATATATATATATATATATACACTTTTGGATGGACTGTCAAGACCAAACAGTAAATAATGAAAAAGAATGGAAAGGGAAGAAAACATACAAGAAGAAGGACAACAAGAGGCTGGGAGAAAGGATGAGCTAAGTGAAGAACACAAATCCAGGAAAAAATATTCAGTTACAGGAAAGAGTAAATATAAGAAAATTAAAATTTAAAATTATTCTTCTAAACTTAACAGTATGACTAACACTTAGGAAGGATAGGGATACTGGAATGAAGTGCTAAATGTGAAGTTATTCTGTAAAAGGATATAAGATTTCTGACAACTGAAGAAAGACTGCAGACAGAAAAACTGCTGGTTGGAAATATAATGTGGAACTTAGGAAATGAACATGGTTTTGGAGTGGCTGTGTTGTCTAAAAACAGTGAAAATACTAGATGTAATGTTGGTAAGGATGGGAAGGTTAACTGTAGTGGATGTCAGGTGGAGAGAACACGTTTACAGAATTATAGCATTATATGCATATATAACTAGCAAGAAAAAAGAGAATCTGTATTACCAAATATTAGACTATGTGGTGGTTAACAAGAAACTTATAATTGCAGGGGATTTTAATTCTGCTTTAAGAGGAAAATGTAAAAAGAAAGGGAAATTTGTAAAAACAAAATACAGGAAGTGATAAAATATGGCAACTTAGCTGTGTGGAACAAGTCAATGGACTTATAGGAGGAGGGGCACTTGGATCTGAAATGGATTATTTTGTATTATACAATAACCCCCCATTAATATTCAAAAATGTGCACGCTGATTGGTCAGCATGCATGTTGTAAATCAGAGTTATAGTAAAAGAAAAAGGTCCGGTCGCCCGGACTTTTTCCATTACTATAACTCTTTTTTTACAGCAACGGAGAACGCAAGATCTCCGTTGCTTCACACTGTCTCGCTATGTTAAACTCCTTTAACACAGCGTGACAGTGTGTAAAAAGCAACGGAGATCTTGCTTTCTCCGTTGCTTTTTTCAAAACTGTCTCGCTATGTTAAATGGGTTTAACATAGCGAGACAGCTTTAAAAAAAGCAATGGAGATTCTCCGTTGCTTTTTTTAAAGCTGTCTCGCTACGTTAAACTCCTTTAACATAGCGAGACAGTTTGTAAAAAGCAACGGAGATCTTGCTTTCTCTCTGAAGTACTTAGGAAATTAAATATTGATTCAGTGTCTGGCCCAGACTGTGTGGAGTATGGAATGTGCAAGAAATTAATAATTGGCAAAGAGACTATTTTGTAAATGTAATGAATGGTTAAAGAGGGGTTTCTTTATGAAGAGATATGTAGAAGGATTTTAAAATTTATATGGAAGAAAGATGAGAAGAATGAAATAAAAAATGGAGGCCTGTCACAGTAAATAACACAGATTAAATATATTTTTATGACAATAATACAGATGAGACTGGAAGGAAGGATGAGGGATCCCAAGGAAGAAAGTATATATGGTATAAAAGGGAAGGGATATCAAAAATCATTATTGGTTGTGAGAGAAATTGTGGATGATATTATAAATGAAAGGGAGGATGTGAAACTTATGGCAGGTGACATACCTCTCAACCTGGAAACATCAAAAATCTGGATAAGGCCCATGAAAAAATAGGTACAAATCTGTACGCTGATTAACATCTAATTTGCATACATAATTACGTAACAACACCCACTCCAATGGAATTGTGGGATACCAACTTTCAAACGTAAACTGAAGAACAGACAACTAAAATATGGCACCAGAGTCCCCCTGCAGCCATTCCAATGTCCCGTAACCTGGCTATTTCGCCCCATTTACCATAAACACTAATTGCGCGTGTGTGCGTGCGTGTTTGTGTGTGTGTGTGTGTGTGTGTGTGTGTGTGTGTGTGTGTGTGTGTTAATGGTACTGCCTTTAGTAATTCAAAGCAATGTCATGTCACTGCAGAAGAAATACTTTGTACGATAAATTCATCATGACTACTAGAAGCAGCTATGCATTTGTTAAAGCAATCTCTGAGACTATGATACAAGTATTACTAAAACCATTCTATGAATGGACATCTGTTTTAGTCAATCACTACTATTTTCCAAACGATACATTCTGTGAAATAAAAACATAATGTTTTAGAATGCTAAGAGTATCTAATCATTTTATATACCTACACAATGTCTTGTAGGTGGTATGTGTGCGTGCTTGTGAGCACCTCTCTTCAATAATCAAGTTGCAGTGAAATGTTCCAAAGAAACTACCAACAGTCTGGAGTTTTACTATATATCATTACTTAATGAGTATTTCTGTCTCTCTCCCCAAGCACTGCCATCAGACTTTGACATTTCTTCTTGATATTCATTTTACAGATTACTCTTTATAGTAATTCTTGAACCTTAAAAAACCTTCCGGCTGCGCAATATTTGCCTAGAGTATATGTTTTCTTTTATGTTCAAAGAAGCAAACAAGATTGTTTTCAAAGGGAAGATGAACAGATTTTGTATATGCATAATGGTCAGTAATAAAGTAGCTTATAGTTTATGGAATATTTTGCATGTTTCTTGCTGAAACTTTTTTTGTAAAAATTAGGGTATTTCAAGTTAAATTTGAGCAGTGGTGATCAAAGTACATGTAATGGATTTATGACAGTTTGAAGCTGAACTTAGAATATCCAAACATTTTCTAAAACAACCATTTATGCAATATTCCATGATGATGAACTGCTCTTATCAGTCTCCTCTCATTTGTAAAACATACGTGACTTGCCTGATGTTTCCTGTCTTTAAAATAACCTAATATACAGTTCACAAGTGCAATGGAAAAATGTTAATTTCAGTGTTTGTTAAAATTTACAGTAACCATCATGAAGGAAAAAGGGCACTTTGTGATGATTTTTAGCAGTTACAAATATTTCAAAGCGTAGCCATCTACAAATCAGAGATTAAGGCACTGACAAAATTTCTACTTGATAGCAGTTTCCCTCTTGAAGCCTTACATCAGCAAATACTATCCTTTCAATCAAATCTCTCAGGGAGGCAAATAACTACTTTCTTTCCATCTCGGAGCAAAATATCAACTGAAAGATAAAAAGTGACATTTTATGTGCCTTGTCCAGGCAGTTCAAAGAGAAATACAGGCATCCAGACATGGAAAGTTTCACAATAAAAAAATAATATCACAAAGAGGAAATGTACAGAAGCAGATTAGTAAAGTAGAAGTAAAAAAATAGAAGCTGAAGTTATGGAGTGCCTGTGAAGTTAAGGATTTGATGTAGAAGGTCTAACACAGGTTACATCACAGCATGATGGAACGAGTCCCTAAAGTAAGGAGAAACGGAGATCAGGAGACCTCTGAAAGAAGAAAAAAAGACAGTGAGTATGGTGTGATATCTATGCAAAGGAGAAAGCAAAACTAACCAATACAAAAAGAGCAGCACCAAAGATATTTGAAGAGAAATACGGGCAAAGGAATTCGGACACGGAAAGCTTTACAATACAAAAAATAAAAAAACAAAGAGGAAATGAGAAGTTAAAGAAATAGAAACTGAGGTCATGAAGTACCTCCAAAGTGAAGGATTCAGTCTAGAAATTCTAATTCAGAAAGCACCAGAAAAGCATAGAGCAATGGAACTCCAAATTAAGGGGAAACAAGTGGAACGGGAACCAAGTGGAACGGGAACCAAGTGGTCAGGTGCCATATGAAGATATTTTGGAGCCTTCCACAGGAAACGAGTATAAACATTCACTTGAAGCTGGATGGCAAGAGAAGGAATAGGAAACTGTGGAAACTCTGACACAGTTAATGTTGAGGAGTGATAGGCCAGTGAGTACAAATATTACACAGCAATGGATGGCATAGGATGAAACTGAAGACAATGTGACATAGGAAGATGCAATATAACTTTCTATTGAATGCCCGCAGGAAATGGAAAACAAAAAATGTGTCTTCTGTTTAGGCAAAACGAGCTAAGAGAAGAGTTGATTTTTCTTAACAGAGATAGATAGACATATTAAGATCAATGAAAGAAATAGACTGCAGAAGGTCACTAAAACCCCAAAAGTCAGAAGTTTGATAAAACAAATGAACACAATAATTAGGACTGTCCATAGAGATCCATGCGATATAACACAAGTAAACAGAATATATTACTGTGCTGCTAAATTAATAACTGATAAAGTTCTACTAAAAGGACACAGGATAGTGAAGGACAGAAAGGTGAGAAATCAAATACCATCATGGAAATATCGAATAGAGAAAACTATAAAGCAACTAAGACAAGAAGTGTCACTGTTAGAAGAGTATAGAAGAGGGAGCAGATCAACAAAAATACTTAGAAGACAGACGTAATAAAAGAAATGTGCAGTATTAGAACAGATCAGGATCTATCATGCACTATCGCAAATAAACTAAAAATTTCAGCACAGTCGGAAAAACTTAGCAGATGTGCAGAAAAATATAAAGGAAAACTATGAAATAAGCAATTTATTGATGACCCAAAAAAGTTTTATGGAGAACTGGGAAACAAGGTAAAAGGAATTGAAAGACCACTAAAAAAGAATAAATAGATACATTTTGGAAAAGTGTCTAAGAATATCCTGTGGAACATAGCAAATATGCTAAATGGAAAGAAGAAGTAGTTTAAAGGCACATGATATAAAACAGTATAAAGTAACAGCCAGAGAGATTGAAACAAAGGAAAGCCTCAAATTGGAAAACCCCAGGCCCAGATGCAGTACCTAACTTCTGGTTAAAAGTATTAATATCGTTACATGAAGATTTAGCCATGAGTAACAGCTATTTATATGTGGACCCTGAACAGACACCACACTGACTAACAAGAAAAACAAAGTTCCTACTTAAAAGTGAACCTGCAAGCTACCTTAAAAATTATTGACCAATAACTTGCCCTCTGATGACATATAAACAATACACTAGAATTGATGGTGACAAAGTCTACAGTCATTTAGAAGAAAACTCAATTATGGCAATAGAACAAAAGGGCAATAAAGGAGTCATATGGAACAAAGGATCATTTGCTGTTAAATAACATCATAGTGGAGAACTGTAAAAAGGGGAAAAATTTAAATATGGCATGGAGTGACTACAAAAAAGCATTTGATAGTACCCCACATTCATGGATAAAAGAGTGCTTAAAAATGTATAAGATACAGCCTACACTGATCAACTATATACAGTGACCATTTTGCAGTTAAGCCATGATGAAGGACAAATTATTATTCCAGGGATAAAAATTCAAAGGGGATATTCCAGGGTGGCTCTCTGTGACTGCTGCTCTTTTACCTTGGCATTAACCCAATAAACTGTCTGCTTAACAGATTAGGTCATGGCTATAATTTGGCTCCAAGTAAGCTGATCTGGCAAAGCTAATTTCCCCATTGCTGGGTATTTCTTTTAGAAGAAGAAGGAATCTTAAAGACATTTTAGTACATAATAGTACTAGTACATAACAGATTTAGATATCCTATTGGTGCAAGCAATGTTCAAACTATGAATGTTAAAGGTACTATTTTATGTGGCCATTGTAATGTTTGCCGTTATGTTGTGCAAACTTTTGGATATATAAATGGTTATGTATTTTGTGCTAATGATATGTAGAATTGTGAAACTGAAGGAATTAGTTATGCCCTGAGATGTCCTGTGGTCTTGTATATATAGGAGAAAGTAAATATTAAGTTTAAAACAAGACTCCAAGAGCATATTAGGAATATTATTAATCGGAAAAAAGATAGTCCTGTGGCTAAGCACTTTATGCAGGTTCATGATTCTAATCCTGATGGCTTACAAGCCATGATTTTGGAACAAGTGCAAAAAGGAGTGTATTCTGATCAGTTATATAAGAAAAAATTGGTAGATAAAAAAAGCATTTTTATCTTGAAATATGATACTTTGTCTCCTCGGGGTCTTAATGTTGAGTGTAACTGAAGGTTTTTAATTTAGTATGTGTTTTCTAATTTATATGTGTTTGGTAGTAATTAAGGTAATTGAATATTTATTGGTTAATTGTTTGATTGACTAGTGTAGTTAATTGAGATGAGTTTGGAAAGTTTTATACTCCTTGAAGGCGTTTGCAGAAGCGCTAGTGGTGAATAAAATATTGTGTGGATTCCTGCCTGTTGTCTTTTCATATTTACTCATATAACATGAATAAGAAATGATACAAAATAAACAATTTTACTATGGAAGAAAAAAAAAATTGGAAAAACTACTCCTGACTACCTCCAGAGTAAGATAGTGAGACAAAGTCTCAGGAATTACTCCAGTATACCCTAGAAAGAACATGGCATCTCTGGTTATTATGTTGATTGTCACTGCCTTTGGACTGGCAACCATTTTGGAAGTTGCTTTGGACTCATCAGTACCTTCCAGAACATCTATCATTAATTTCATGCTGAATGTGCCTAAACCAAAGTTGTGGAATCTGCTACATTCTCAGTAGAAAGCACCAGGAGTTTCAGAATCCACTCTAACAGTGGTAAATGTCTTACTTTCTTATATCTGCTTCTCCAACTCCACTTTCACAAATAGGTCAAAAAGCAAGGACTCCATGGAAAGAGGCATTCATACAGGTCATCTTGGTATCTTTGGCAAAAATCCATCAGACACAACCAGGCATACAGGCATACTGTTAGTCTGGTGTCAGGTGCTACAGATACACCACCCACAGCACTCTAATCTTGGCATATGGTGAGGCAGGCTACACAGAAAATGATTAAAAAAACACATGAGAAAGATAGTTTCTGACTCTGATGGAGAATGTTCAAGATGCACAAGCTCACATCTCTAGTCTGTCCAATGTTCATGGCTCTTTAAGTAATTTTGAAGAGGTGCTTCGTAACACCAGACACTGCATCTGCAGGTTCAATCTGTGGAGTCTAAGACAAGCAGAGCCTCTTTGGAAAATGAACCAAAACATGTGGGTTCTCCTATACCTCTTTGACCACCAGTCATGCCACACAGTCACCTGGGGATTAACCCAAAAAGAGCGCTGAGGTGATTGGAAGGCTACTTGCGGGATGTACTGATGCTAGGTTGTGGGATCAGTGGACCATCTCCCTTCTCCCACTCCCTCTCATCAACTACAAAACTCAACCACATTTGTGGAGTCATCATGGAGGTAAGCACTGGAAGCTGCTGCCTCATTCTCATCCAAATAGGAAGAGGGTGACTGAGTGGAATCTAAATATTCTCTTTGCACATACTTTTCTTGCTTGCTGTCAGATGTGAGAGGGTCTAAAGAAGAAGAAGGAAGAGTGCAGTGGTCCAGAATTGATAAAAGAATCTCTTGCAAATTCCTACGGTGTGGCCAGTTTTTCTGCTCAAGGCTGAGGAAGTAACAGACACAGAAGGAGTATATGGAGAGAAGTCTGCAACACAGACATTAAAGGTCACCACATTTTGCTAGAGTCCCCGAGGCAGAAACAACTGACTCCAAATGGCTTACATGTGGAATGAAAAACCCACCCCTAAAACTATTCCTGAAGGCCTAACCATGTTCACCGAGGATGAGATCCCAATACATTCTAAAGCCAATGCAAAGGGCATTAACATCAAAGAATAGAAGGCTGACTCCAACATCAGGAACACTGGTCCTGACAGGATCAATGTCCACACTGTAAAAAATCTACATGCGATACCTGTGGTCAAAGTCTTCCCTGATGATGACAGGTGCCAAGCACATCAGTATCAATGGAAAAGTCAACTCTGTAGATGCCAACACAAAAAACTACAATTACAACAAGAAAAAGCCACAGTAAATGTCAAAGGTCTAAATAATACCACTATTGATACCTGAGGGTCCAGCAACAACCTGACGAGGACTGAAGTCGATAAGTTGGTAAGAAGAAACAAGAAATGAGCAGAGAATGCAGGGAATGTAAAAGAATCTCTAGCCACAACATTATTAAATCTTCACATCTGAAACAGTGAAACAGGTGCAACATATACAAACAGAAAATAATACAAGCCATAGCAACATTCTTTCATTGTTTTTACACAGTGCACATGTATGTTTTCTTTCTAATAGTTTTCATTCATTCCAACATGACATAAATGGCTCAATACCTGCCTTACTTTAAACCTCACTCCTCCTCCTGAACATTATTCTGTGTACACTATTACCACAAATTCCATTAAATTCTATGTAACTCCTTTTTCCTAAAGCTCTGACCTCCACTTCTTTTATCTCCTTTATAATATTCAGTACTTCAATTACAGTTGGCTTAGATTGTTACTTCCATTTAGTAATTGCTTTTTGACAGCCAACAGCCTTGCCATGTCTAAGCAATTCAGATCTTGTATCCTGACTCATTTCCTTAGTTACAACCACTTGCTTCCCCATCATTTCTGACAAGATACTCTGCTGGGATTTCTTTAAAAAAAATTGTCAACTTGTTACACTCCTGAAAAACGTTACCAATTACCACTCTCTTTCCCCAACCAATCAAATGTTAATAAGGGACAGCCCTAAGACAATAAATGATGGACCTCATAAAAAACATGCTTGCAGACAAACTTAACATTTGTACTGCAACTGAACCTGATAGACTTAGTAGAGGAGGTTATGAAAAGAATAAAGATATGTACATCAGATAAATATAAAGTATCCTCAGCTACAGGAGGGCTAGTAATAAAACTGTCAGAGACAAATCTTACATGGAATAAGGAAACACATATGAGCTGACATTAAAGTTCTTGGATCAGGTTTACATTTTTTGGAAACGGGACCTGGACAGAAATCTCTGGCAAGTTATGTTTCAGGATCATCTGTCCAATCTTTCTCTTCAACTACTCTTCCTTATGCTGGCCACATAAAAATTAAGGTCTAGAAACTAGCGAGGTCAACCTCAATTTGAGTTTCAAGGCCAACAGTTTGACCAGATCTGAAATAGCTTCCAAACTTCTCTGGCCTTAATCTCTTTTCATTGTCCTTGATGGAGGAAAGCTTAAAAAGCCAGATAAATTTTACAGATTTCCTTAAAATACTGTTGACCTAATCAAACTACACAAAACACATTTTTTTATCTAGGGAAAGGGAATCTTGATAGTATATCTGTACTTCCATACTCATTTACCATCTAGTATCTAGTGGTGGCTAGCAGTGCTGTTTGCTGGGATGCAGGCTCCATCAAATAAACAAAACAGTTTTAAAATAAGTTCTGTTTAATTTCCTATTTCTGGTCTCAGACTTCCAAGCATGCACAGTAAATGGCATTATTACATAAGCCCATTTTCCAATTTCCATTAAAAAAATGAAATCATCTAACTAGCTTATGTGTGCATGTGCTTGCATGTGGGGATGCACTGAGTAATACCACATACTTCTGACAGTAATGAAATGAAATACATACTGTGTTCAGTATTTATGCATTCACTCATTCGACGGTCATCAGACATCTGAGAAGTACAAAGTAGTACACAATCAATAAAGTTGCTGTAACTGAAAGGAAAGGAGGCAGTCTGCATATGAAACTGACTGACCTCTGCTGTTATCTGAGCACAGTTAGAGAGTTACTCATCTTGTTTTATTAGGGCAGTGTACAAATCAAGCTGAAGTTCATTACTGTGAGTGTTGTTATGTTACTTGATCACAATAAGGCAACTGAGTTACATAAAATGGAGATAGCGAACTGATAAAGCTAGCAGTCCAGGAAAAAAATCACCTGCACAATGCTGAAAGGTAGGTGAAAGAGTAAGATAAGACACCTCTGAGGGCAGAGGGAAGTCAGTCACACACTCATCAAGACAAAAGAAAAAGTGGAATACACTACTAATGGAAGTGCAGAACTGAAAGCTGGGAAGAGGAATGATAAGTTGCAGATAAGAGATATACTGAAAAGGAAATATACTGAAAAGGCAATTTTCATAAAAATTTTATTTTACTCAAGTAGCCTGGGGACATCTTAGATAAGGCAGTTGTCCTCTTAGTGCAAGGCAAAATAGATCTTACAGGGTTATGGAAAAGGGGAAAGACTCAACAGCTTGAGAAACTTTTAAAAGAAATTTTAGGACCTAATGGCTTTAATCCTATTCGTTGATAAAGACAGAACTCCCCTACTCAGATATAAAATCATGAGTACTTACTACAATGCCACTCTAAGGAGTAGAGTTCCAGAAGTTTGAACTAAAAGGCCTTAAGCTGTAGATATTGGGACTACTCAGAGCACAAAAGTTTTCCAGGCTGCTGACTCCACTGCCATCTCATAAAACATTCCTTCTTCCTGGTCCTGATGTAGCATTTTTTTATTTTGCTAGCTACCACTGATTTCAGGTCACTGACATCCCAATAACTTCTATCCTTGTGTCTCTCTCTAACAGTGGGTGTGATCCTCAGATGTGTCCCATCTCTCAGCCACCAGTCAATGACTACTCCCATAGTCTCATCTGAAGGTATGTGCCAAGGTACCACAGGCTTAATAAAACATTTGGTAAGTTGTTTTAGTATAGTTTTTCACTGAGTATTATTAACTATTATTGCCCCATGAGTGGGAAGCAGAGTAGAGATGCTAGGTCTATCATACTGAGACCACATGTTTTTGCCTCAAGACTTGCCCATGCCTTGCCATAACATGCTAGCATAATGAAATGGGCATGCAATGGAATCAAGAGTGAGCTGCCCCCACCTAGGTGAGATATATTCCTTATCCACCCACCTACTTTACAATGAGGTATGCATGACTTAGACTCTTGCCCCTGACATATTCCTACCTGCCACACATACACACACTTGGGAGTGGCAAGCAGGTACTGCTTCTTTATTTTTCTTCTCCTTATCATTTGCTCTTCTAGTACCCGAGCTACCGAGCTAGTAAGTAAACCCCACCTAAGAAAGAGATAAAATAAAAAAAAAAAAACTGAGAACAGGGCAACAGCATACCTCTCAACTGTCCGGCTTTTCACATAATGTCCAGATTTTTCCTCATATTTTTGGTTTTTGGTCTGCTCCTCATAAAACTTGTGTTTTTTTCTGACAAATCAGTCAGGACTGAATTCACTAATCAATGACAGATGTTTGAGTTTCAGACTTCATATCCCTCAGTAAGTGCATGGTAATGCAAACCCTGTTATTCTAGCAACTTTCTAAGTTTATAAGAGCAATATTTAAAACTTGTCCCTATTTTTGAACATTTGTCCCCCTATTATTTTTGGCTTTGCCCAGATTTCTTGTGCCAATAGGTTAAGAGGTATGGGCAACAACATAGAAGAAGGGGTGTTTCCTGCAGCCAGAATCCTAATCATATATATGTACCCATAATATGCACACCTGATATCATAGAACTCCACCCCAGTTGCAAGAACTGACAGGAAAGCATTCACAGTTTACATTTCTGGGTGGCTACCTTAAAGGAAGACACCCTTGATCACTGAACCTCTAAAGAAAATCCTTGCTCTTGAAATGAAATCCAAATTAGTGTTTTGCAAAGGTGTTTAGGGATGACCAGCTACTGCACAAGTGCCATCCAAAATAGCATTTCAGAAGAAAGAGGAATACGTGACAGCAACTACAAAGTACTCAGTGACAGACTATATGGTACTACAATAATTGTTATAACAAAACAATCTTAGTTTTCCATACAGATGGACTTAATACCGTTTATACAACACAAAGCTGGCTGGCATCCAAGTAGTGAAGACACTTGCCTTAAGTGGCATACTAAAAAATAATTAGTTTCTGTGGAATTAAGGAAGGTTAATATGCAAAGTTTCTCCCTTAAGAAATTTTACATGACACGGCATAACAAAAGAGGGCTTGAAACAGAATCTCCTGGCAGAAGTAATCATCACTAAAAATAAGAATGTTTGTGGCTAGATCAAACTGGGGAAATTAAATTATTTCATCAAGAAGGAAATTCCCACTGAGGGATAAGATCTACAACCCGAGAATTAAGATGAGTACTTCCTCTTAGAAAGGCTTTAGATGCTTTGTGAGAAGTCCCAGACAATGATTCCTAACCTGAATCAAAAAGACCAAGTAGTGAACTCAGATGGCGAAACAACTGAATAACTGAAAATAAGAAGTTATGTACCTACCATAACGTTCCATGTTAGTTGTCTTCTTCTCGCCTTCTTTCTTGCTGGATGGGTTCGGAGCCGATCCTCGGCTCTGACTCGGCCAATACTAAAGCTCGAGAGCTAATTCCACCGGCTCGAGGCTCCCCTATATCCCACAATGCTAGGCGGTAACTACTCAGATCTCGTTTGATAGCTAGACCAAGCAATTCTAGTCTCCATAGTATGGAGAAGGGTAACCCACCTCTATATAAACCAGAGTGTAAGGTATCCCAGACCTAACAAAAGCGGAAATACAGGTGGTAGAACGTGGGAATGAAACTCTTCCAGAGGAAGATCACAAAATGAATTCCTATCGGTCTGTCCAGGCTTGGGGAAGGAGGGTGGACGCAAGAAAGAAGGCGAGAAGAAGACAACTAACATGGAACGTTATGGTAGGTACATAACTTCTCAATGTTAAGTTGTCTATCTCGCCTTCATTCTTGCTGGATGGGACCGCGTCCCTAGCACCTTATCCCGGGTGGCCTATCGGAACAGACTCTTGAGAACAGTGGAACCAAAGTTGGCATGGTTTCTGGAGACCATGTCCAATTTGTAATGTGAAATGAAGGTATGAGGAGAAGCCCAAGTGGCTGCTGCACAAATGGAATCTATTGGCAGCCTGTCCTGAAAAGCTACGGATGTAGCTAATGCCCTAGTTGAATGAGCTCTAGGTCTTGAAGGTAGTTTTTGATGTCTGATCTCATAGATGAAGGTAATTGTAGAGGTGAGCCATCTAGAAAGGGAAACTTTAGTAACTGGAAGGCCTGATTTCCCTTCCGCATATGATAGAAAAAGCTGATCAGATTTCCTGAATTGTTTAGTCCTGTCTAAATAATATCTAAGTTGGCAGTGAACATCCAGAAAATGTAGCTTTTGTTCTGACCTGTTGGAATAGTTAGGGAAAAAGACGGGGAGATCAATCGTTTGGTTTAGGTTTGCTTGAGAGGAAACCTTAGGTAAAAAGGATGGATTAGTACGGAGGGATACCCTATCTTTGTGAAACACTAAGTAAGGAGGGCGACTGCACAGAGCATGGAGTTCAGATATCCTTCTCGCTGAAGTTATGGCTACTAGAAAAAGTGTCTTCCATGAAAGCAACTTCAGGGAACATGAAGCCGCTGGTTCGAAAGGGGGAAGGATTAAGGATGCCAGAACCAAGTTCAAGTCCCATTGAGGCGGGGGATCTTTGATTGGAGGTTTGAGAAGAAAAACGCCCCTTAAAAATGCTTTGCAGAGCTTGTGAGCCATGATGCTAGACTCCGAGACACCTACATGATAATTAGATATAGCAGCCAACTGAACTCTAATGGTAGACGAAGAAGAGCCTAAATGAAAGAGTTCTGCTAGAAAGTCTAGAATAGACTGGATAGGTGCAGTGAAGGGATCTATATTTTTTGATGTTGCCCAAAAGGAGAAGCGTTTCCATTTGCTATTATAAATCTTCCGGGTAGAAGATTTATGAGAGGCTATCAAGATATCTCGGACCGAGCGAGATATTAAGGGAAGCCTGGCTAAGGTCGGAATCGGAGAAACTACGCTGTGAGGTTGAGAGAATGAAGAAATTGGTGCAGCTGGCCCGATTGGTGGGTCAACAGATCTGGCACTGGGTCCAGATGCCAAGGCTGCTCCAAAAGGTAACGATGAAGGAACGGAAACCATATCTGTCGAGGCCAGTAAGGGGCAATGAGGATCATTGTCACTCTCAAGGCGATGGCTTTCTGAATTAGTTGAGTTATCAGTGGAAAAGGGGGAAAGGCATACAGAAGTCCCCGGGGCCAATCGTGGACTAGAGCGTCTCTGGTGGGATGGCCTGGTACTGGGAAGAGAGTGAAGAAGTCGTGACACTTGCTGTTTTGGGGAGTAGCAAAAAGATCGCAGCAAGGCTGGCCCCATCGTTGGAACACTTCTTCCAGTACTGATTTCTTCAGAGACCACTTGTGGGGCATAAGAATTGCCCTGCTCAACTTGTCTGCAATCATGTTGGACTTCCCGGGAATATGCGTTGCTACCAGAAAACGCTGAGAAGAGATCGCCCATTGCCAAAGTCTGAGTGCCTCTCGACATAAGGGGTATGATCTGGTTCCGCCTTGTTTGTTGATGTACCACACTACGGACATGTTGTCCGTTTGAATTGCAATAGTTCCTGTGGGAAGAGAGTCGTGAAGGGCTTGCAACGCTAAAAGCACTGCTCTCATCTCTAAGACATTTATGTGCAAGTGGCACTCGAAAGGTTGCCACATGCCCTGGACTGTCCTGCCCTGATAATGCCCCCCCCCACCCGATCAGGGAGGCGTCTGTTGTGAACGTGGCAACTGGGGGGGGGTGAAGGGTCTTCCTTGGAGAACCTGAGGTGATGTGATCCACCAAGAGAGTTGATTCTTGCATGATTGAGTTAACAATATGGTGTGGGACATCGGGAGCTGTTGGAAGGACCATTGAGTAAACAGCATCCATTGGAGGATCCTCATGTGGAAGCGAGCTAAGGGGAGAAGGGGGATAGCTGCTGCCATGAGTCCTAATACCTTCAAAACTAGTCTGGCTTTGACTTTGTTGCATTGTAAGAGAAGGTAAACTTGTCTGCGGATGTCTGACACTCTCTGCTCTGTAAGTCTGGCTGAAAGATTAAGTGTGTCTAATGTGGCGCCTATAAAGGTAATAGATTGACAAGGCGACAAGGCAGATTTTTCGAAATTTATTGAAATGCCTAGAGCTTGGCAAGTTTGGATAGTGAAGTCTCTGGATAGAAGTAGTTGATGTCTGGTGGTGGCAGTAAGGAGCTAGTCGTCTAAATATGGAAACACCTGGAATCCTTGACGTCTCAAGTGAGCCGCGACCACTGCCATGCATTTGGTAAACACTCGGGGGGCTGTAGTGAGACCAAAGGGCAGGGCTCTGAACTGGTAGTGACTGGCTCCCAGCCTGAAGCGGAGAAATCTCCTGGAGCGTCTGTTCATCTTGATATGGTAGTATGCATCCTGAAGATCTATCGAGCACATCCAATTGTCCTAACCCAAGAAGGGTAGAATGGACTGTACCGTGACCATCCGGAATTTTGTTTTTCTGACATACTTGTTTAAGTTGCTGAGATCCAGTATGGGTCTCCAGTCCCCTGTTTTTTTTGGTACCAAAAAGAATTTGGAGTAGATTCCGGATCCTTGTTGGTCTGCTGGGACTGATTGGATAGCTCTTTTTGATAGCAGCTTTGAAATTTCTAGTGCTGCTTGTTCCCTTAGACTGGGTGGAACGTCTGGAAGGGATCCTTTGGGTTGGGATGGAATGTGAATAAAGGGAATTTTGTAACCCTCAGATATGATCGACTGTACCCATTTGTCTTGTGTAAGGGAAAGCCAGGCTTTTGGGTACAGGGATAATCTTCCCCCGACTGCCTCCGAAGGTTGACACCCGGGCAGCACCTCAGGGATGCTGAAAGGGTTTATCAGAGAAAGTTTCTCTGCTACCCTGGTTTTGCGGACCTCCTCTGCTTCTAGGGCGGCGTCTGTTGTTATTCCCCCCTCTGCCTCTAGAGGGGAATCGACCTTGTGCGTCAGATGAGACTCCCTGGGTTTGTTTGCGGAACCACATCTTTCCTCCCCTCTGACCTTTGGGATAAGGCCTAGGAGGGGTAGAAAAACAGACTCCCACGGCAGAGAGAGAGTCTTACCTTCCAGCTCGCACCTAGTCAATGTATCCTTCACCTGAGGACCAAACAAGGATGATCCATCAAAGGGGGAATTGGTGAAGGACGCCTTGAAAGGGTCCGCAAAGTTGCACAGCTGCATCCAGGCAGGGCAACGCCTGTGCCTGCGGCTCTACTCGCCCCATCTGCAGCATATGAGATAAGCCGCATGGAGGAGTTAACGATGGAGTTCAGGGTTGCCAACTGGGAGTTCATTCTGTCTTGGAACCCCTCAGCTGTTGGATCCTTTACCTCTTCACTCATATCCTTGAGTAAATCTCTCTGGAGATGAGTGAAGTGACATAAGTAGTTCAGCGACCGCATTGAAAAGGTCGCTGATGAGAACATCCGCTTACCGTACCTGTCCATGGTCCTAGATTCCTTATTAGGAGTATGGACAGGTACCGAAGGATCGGCTAACTCCTTCTTAGTGGCTGCGGCCACCACCATGGCATCGACGGGGACGCCTTTAGATAAAAAATCTTTATCTCTAGGGGCAGTAATAAACTTGGACGGCCTCCTCGGGGTGGGTTCCACTGAATCAGGAGCCGTCCAGGCCTTCCTTGCCACCACTTCCATAAGGGAGTCAAAGGGAGGGGACACCCAGGAGGTAGAAGGGCGAGAGCCGAACGCCTCAAGGTACACCGACTCATCCTCTGAAGGGTTAAGGGCTGGCCAGCTCCCCCTCTGTTTCAGGATCTCTAGGATGTCAGCAAAGGAGACATCCTCAGAGGGGGATCAAGGGGAACCTTCAGATTCCTCTAAGTCAGTGTCAGAGGTGATAGACTCAGGGGAGTCAATGTGCTTCCTCTTGCACTGCCTCTTCCTAGGGGGTTCTCCTACCGGGTCAGGAGAGGCCTCGGAAGAGGAGGAAATTCCCAATGGGGAAACTTGAGGAGTTGGCTCTCTACGGTCTGAAGCAAGGGTGTGGGTAGAAATCACCGCAGGCACTGATGATGGAGGGGCTGATGGAGCCAACTGTGGGGCAGACACTGGTTCTAGCACGCTCCGCATGACCTCGAAGGCTCCCCTATCGGGCAAGGCCGGAGGTCCCCGCTCCGAAGAGACCAGGACCCCCCCCGGCACCGACAGGGACGGCTCCAAGGCCGATGTCGGAGCCGAACTTACCAGCGCCGAAGCACTGAGAGGGAGAGCGGGGTCGGACAAAGGTCCGATGCCACTCGCCCCCTCGGAGCCGACGAGGGAAGCACGGTGCCGAGATCCCTCCATAGAGGAGATCGGAGCAGATGACGGAGCCGAAAGGGAAGGTATCGGATCCGATGCACCGACAGTCATGGCTCCGATGAGCCCTGGCTCCGAGCTCAAAGGAGTCGGAGGAGGAACACATTGAGGGACAGAAATAGCCACTGACTGATGAGTCGGGCTATGAAGCATTTGGGCCAGCACCTCGGACTTGAGAAGTCTACTCACTACCCTTTGCAAATCATGGTCAGATAGCCTGGAAGACGGTGAGGAATGCGATCTATGGCTCCGCTCCGAAAGAAGAGGGGATCCTGGTGCCGAATGAACGGAGCCGATGGAGGGAGACCTAGATCTCTTTCTTAAAGGTTGCTCCGATAAAAGTATCGGAGCCAACTGAGTCTTATCAGCCTCGGCTCCGGCCGGAGCCGAGGTAATAGTATGAGGCTTGGAAACATCGGCCCCAACCGGAGCCGATGTCGAAGCAGTTTTGATGCTTCCAGAGGACGGCTCTGAAGCCGGAGCCGACTGTCTGGAAGTCTTAGAAGGCTTCCCCGACATAGACTGGGTCGGGGGGCCTTCAGGCTTTAATAAGCCACGTAAAATTAATTTATTTTTGCGTTCCTGCAGGACTCTAGGGCTGAAACCATGGCACACAGCACATGAGTCCTGCAGGTGCAAAGGTCCCAGTCCATACACACAAGAAGTGTGACCGTCTGTCAGAGACATTTTCTGACAGCACGAGTCACACTTCTTGAAGCCTGAGACCTTGGAGTCCTTAGACATAGTAAAGGCCTAAGTAATAAAACACTCACACACACACACAAACACACAGGCCTTTAAGAAAATATAAAATTCCAGTCACACTAAAGGACTAGGAGAAGTAGGGGAAGGGGCCTAAGGCCTAAAGTTAAAGGGGAATAAGGGGAGGGATTATGGGCAAAAGAGGTGAATCGATTCAAGGAAAAGATAATTAAAACTAAAAGTTATACTAAGAAAGTAATAGGGGTCTAAAGATTGTGAAAATAGAATAATTTTTCACTAACCTGCCAGAGCCGGTAGAAAAGCACCTCGTCAGCTAAGCGGCAAACGAGATCAGAGTAGTTACCGCCTAGCATTGTGGGATATAGGGGAGCCTCGAGCCGGTGGAATTAGCTCTCGAGCTTTAGTATTGGCCGAGTCGGAGCCGAGGATCGGCTCCGAACCCATCCAGCAAGAATGAAGGCGAGATAGACAACTTAACATCTGTTATCAAAAGCTTCTGAGAGAGACCCCAAGATTTCTACCACTGGAGCAAAAAAAAAAAAAGTCCAAGCTATATGCTGTGGCCCAAACTCAAAACAGTTTTCATTTGTCCTGGCAAGTTTTCTTGGCAGATGGGTCTCTGCAAGGATGAAACAGCAGCAACTGCACTGCCAGATAAAACTACTGCCTAATCTATCAGTGGAAATGGAGTAACCAAGTAGTCAATCTGAATAAATGGAGATTTGAATAGATCCTCCTGAATGGCTAGGGGTGACGTTTCCAATGTTGTGATAGATGGAGGGGAATGCATGCAGGAAAGGCAAGGGAAATTAACTGTATCAGAATGAGGCAATAAGAATGATCTTTACAAATTTACATCAAAAGACACAATTTTCCAAGGAAGTCAAAGAAAATGGAGGAAGTACAGAAAAGAGCCCAAAGACAGGGTCTCAACCATCTCACCCTGAGTCTTACCATTAGTCAGCAAAATGAGGGAAAATATGTGTGATACTTGGTCAAGGAGGTGGAAAGATTACAAAATACTGTATTACTATTCATAAGTCATGAATATGCAGTGGTTCAGCTTGCTTGTAAGCAACTGGATTCAAGCACCTCATGGTTCACTTTTTACTGAGAAGTCTTTGCACTTCCTAACTTTCAAATAACTTTTGGTAAGGTTGCACATCCAGTAAGGATAATGAGGGAAAAATGGGGTGGGAGGATAAGAGATGGTCTCTGGCTCTAGTTTCTGTTGTACATGCATATAGTCACTGGCAACCAATCCAAAGTGTGGATGGCGAAGCTTCCCACCACCAAAGGAAAAAGGTGAAATGGGACTTATTTCAGTAGCTGACCTCCATCTTAAAGTTCTGAAATTTACAGCCACTGCAGCAAAGATCTAGAGGGCAGGATACTAGAAATGCTAATTATATTAAAATCAAGGTCTTCACTGACTCCTCAGACAAGTAGGCTGACAGAGGTGAAATCTGTCTTGTACAGGAAGAAGGATCTTCTCCTTCCTACCCTGAAATGTCATCTTGTTCATGTCCAACCAAAAGGGCTCCTTTAAAGGAAGAAATTATAATTGTTGCCTTGGTGTCCTCACCAAGTACAATGAGACACCACACACAGTCAAGAATACTGGTGAATATCTATGATGGATCCTTCTATCCTACTATCCCCATCCATAGCACTATATGCAACACAGACTGTTAGCCTGCCACTGCAACCATACTAATGTTTCATCCTTGAAATTCTGCTTCAAGAATCCTCCAGGAAGTCAGTCAGCAGTGTGGTATATCTAATGTTATACGTGCCTTTGACAAAACAGTATGTGCACAAGACAGTTTCAGCCCCTTAGACACAACATGAAAGATGAAAACACACTCTTCTCAAAGTGGTCCACAGCCCTGGTTTCCTTAACATGGGATGAATTACAGGAGTCTGAGAAGCAAAAGTCCTCTTTAAGAAAGCAGCTTTGGCAATAATAATGCCTCACTTCAGGATTTCAACCCACATGGAAATATTGAATCAGCATTCCTGGGAATCTGGGAATTGAAGCAACAGCATCAAATGTACCCACAAGCAAACGATGAAGCATCATCTAGGATGTCTACCAACAGGTGTACCAGTCAATAAGATTGTTCTGCTTCTTGAAAGGCTGTTTTCAATCACCTCCTGAGAACAACAGACATCTTCAGAGGTGCCAGTCCTCCTCTCTTGAAGAATTTTTTTAAAAAAAATACACGATCCTACAGAGTAGCTAGTAGAAAGGCATTGTCACCCTTCCGATCCTGAGCATCTAAAATGTGGTTCAGCTTTACTTCTGCACAATTAATCTTAGGCAACTTCCCAATCTGTTTGATTCCAAAATGTGCTGATTGTGGAGACACAGTCTGATCATTCCTGGTGACAGGAAACTGCAAGCTGAATCTTCACTATTCTCACTGTGTTCCACTCCATGCTTACAGTTTTAGTTGTGTGGGCTACCTTGTCTCAATCAAGCCTACAACACTTCAAAGACAGACCTGACAGAGAGCTATTGTTTCAATGTAGCTTAATCATGGTACTGAATTTGCAGTATTCACTGACTCAGTTAATTGGCTTAAATGTAAGAGAGTGTTTAAATTAAAAAAAAAAAAACAGGGAAAAAGCTGCCTTACTTCATTAACATAAATTATATTTCTTATTTTTAGATGTAACTGTGACTCAGAGCTCTAAGCAAACTCTATCCAATCTGCCAACATATGTGATTAAGACATCCAGGCAGCTGCTGTCCAGCTTGTCAGCATACAGGAATTTGACACATTTTAAACGAGTGCTGCCCAGTACAAACAAGGTTAATTAGGAGGCAGGTGGTGGATCCTGGTTAAATCATGAAACTGCCATGGCAGATGACTACACTGTTGTCTGTGCAAGGGGCCCTAGAAGATGGAATGAACTAACTTGGAAAGAAGTGAAACTAAAATGCCAGCCAACTCAGACAATGCTAATCACTGAAGATCAGATGGTGGGGTAGGATGCTGATGCTTAAGCCTCAGATGTAGCTGGCATAGAAACTGGCTATAAAGCTGATAACAGTTTGAAAACTGATACCTGTGAGGCAGGAGTCAGATATAATGGCACTGAATAAACCCAAACAAGGTATACAGATACCTAGTGAACCAAGATGGAAGGATGTGGTACCTGCTATACTGACAATGGAGACAAACACTTGAATAGCCAGTATTTGGGAGACCAGATGCCAGGTGGACAGCTGAGGGAGGGAGTGGGAATATTGCCTCAGGTTTGCTAACTAAATAAACAAAGACAGGACATCTAGAAATAGACAGAAAGAAACAGGAGAGTTTCTACATGTAATCTTCTTACAGTTAAGATACACTTGTGGAACAGCATGCTGACCTTTCTAATGCAGGAAGAGAAGGAATTCTGGACCCAGACATTTACAGATAAGATCTTATTCTCAGAGCAGTGGGCCCAATTACAATAATGGCATGGATCTTGACCTGCCTCACCAAACTGCGTTCCATTGCTTACTTGCTTTGTTATTTATGTGCAGCTTTTTACGCTAACTATCTGCTGATCATCACCTACCTCTCTGTCACTCAAACCAGTCATTCCCCTTTTCTGGGGTAAAGGCTGATTGGGAGGTGACGTCACCAACACAGCTACCGGGGGCAGTCTGCATTTTCCTTATTGTTCTCTCTGGCACCAACTATGGACACTAAGCTAAATGCCAGGGATGTGCACACAGTGGACTATCTGTGGAGAATGTCCTCTCAATTCCACATGGGCCGTTCCCTCACAGTGGCCCTGCATCCTCTCTCAAAGCATGAGCAATGGTCTCTCTGGTCTGCACCATAGAGATCAAACCATCCAGTGTACCCTGAGCATTCATAACCCCTGCCACCCACTGGGAGAGGTGAGGGGGGCCATGCCCCTTCACTCCTCCCTTCTTCCTGGTTCCTTCTGTGTCAGGGTTGCTAAATGATTCTCAGTTGCCTGGATCACACTAAGGACTCCATCACTCTACACAATGGAGCCAGAAGCTTGCTTATTTATATATTTCTTTACATGTAATTGGGCTGAGCCTGGACCAGCACTGAATAAGTGTGGGGGAGGATACCTGGGTCTTGGCCTTAAAGACCAAAAGAACACAAAGTCCAACAAATCTGACCCAAGAATCTAAGTGACTTATGAATATAGTCAAGGATTAAGGCTGCCTTATACAATGGAAGTATGTTTCAGAAAGTTGCAATTGTTTGACATAAAATATGCACTTTTTTAATTTAATCTATTTGTTACATGGACAAGCCCACTGAACAAACTGCCCCTTTTCAGGGGTGACCCAGGAGCGATATGCGGCTAAATGACTTACTATTAGTTATTACTTATGAGTCATGCAGTTGACAAATGGAGATGGAAGGAATCAAGCCCTGCACATTCAACTACAGGAAGCATCTCATTAACAGCTCAGAGACTTAAACTCTGGGCCACCATATTTTGCATGTTCTAATAACAGCTAAAGAGACTGCAGTATTATAGTCCCTTATAGCCTTAGAAATCTAACAATATGGTACAATTCACGTCCAAACATGTCACTGAGAAAAGGTTTACAGAATGTCTTAAAACCTTGACACAGTCTGCCTTCTATGTATCTGTATGTAACACTGTACAATCTCAAAATTATGTCATCCGAGGTACTGCAATTAGGGATCCTTTTAGTACATTTCTTTCCACTTGCTCTAATGACCTTAACCTGCACTTCATGTATGCACAAAGTGGAAAATTATATTCTAAGACTGGGCTAATACAAGACATACAAACAAATCAGAGTACTTGTATCCCTAGATATCATGGTTTGAAATACCCACTGCTGCCTTGTTCTATACTTTTGAAGCATCATTAATAAAACCATTTAAAAAAAAATACATATATATATATATATATATATATATATATATATATATATATATATACACACACACACACATTATTATTTTATAACCTTTATATCTTCTATAGATGTTTTCCCTACTATGTTACTATTAACCTTGGCAGGCCCCATGCCTATTACTTTACACATATAAAGAAGTTATCTCCTTACCATAACGTTCCATGTGGAGTGTTCATCTCGCCTTGGTTATTACACATGGGTTCGGAGCCGATCCTCGGCTCCGTGCCGGCCGACTGCAAGCTCTGCATCGAGAAGAAGCTCGAGGACATCCAATACCCACAATCCCCCTCTGCCTTTACCTCAGATCTAGTTTGCAAGCAAACCAGACAAAAAGCACGCACACATGCCAAACTATATACATAAGTACATATATACAAACATACCAAGGGTATGATAGTAACACTAATACTGCAACAGCAGAAGGAGAATACTCCAGACCAGGCACCAAATCGAACGTTCTTCCTAAGGGTGGGAAGGGTGGGAGTGTAATAACCATATGAGATGAACACTCCACATGGAACGTTATGGTAAGGACATAACTTCTTTATGTGAGAGTGTTCAATCTCGCCTTTGTTCTTACACATGGGTAGCGTCCCTAGCTCCATGATCCTGAGGAACTCAAGGGAGAACGTTCTTGAGCACAGTGGAACCAAAGGTTGCCCTATCCCTAGAAACCCTGTCCACTTTGTAATGAGAGATAAATGTATGTGGTTTAGCCCAAGTAGCAGCCGCATAAAAATAGTGTCTAAAGGTAAGCGAGCTGCGTGAGCCAAAGATGTAGACACTGATCTGGTAGAATGTCCTCTGGGTTTTGCTGATAATGTTTGGTCAGAGGCTTCATAAACATATGTGATACAGTCAGTTAGCCATTTAGAAAGAGTTTGTTTTGTAACTGCAAGACCCTTTCTGCTGTCAGCAAAAGCTACAAATAGTTGATCAGATTTCCTGTGATCTTTTGTTCTATCCAAATAAAATCTGAGTTGTCTATGGACGCCCAGTTTGTGCAACATATACTCCAATTTATTAGAGTGGTTCTTAAAGAAAGTGGGTAATTCAATGGACTGATTAATATTACTAGAAGAACAAACTTTGGGAAGAAAGGATGGATTAGTGCGTAGGGATACTCTGTCAGAATGAAATATTAAATAAGGATGTTTGACCGAAAGGGCCTGAAGCTCAGACACTCGTCTAGCAGATGTAATGGCCACTAGAAATAATGTTTTCCATGACAAAAACTTCAATGTGCAACTTGAAGCTGGTTCAAAGGGTTGCAACATCAATTTAGAGAGTAACAGGTTTAAATTCCACGGTGATGTCGGACTTCTGACTGGTGGTCTGATATGAAAAGAACCTTTTAAAAAGGCTTTACAAAGTCTGTGAGCCATAATAGGTGCACCACATTCTTCTACATGATAGTTAGAAATGGCAGCTAACTGTACTCTTAAAGTAGCCGGGGAAGCTCCTTCATGAAATAATTCAGTCAAGAACTCTAAAACCTTGTTTAACGGAGCTGTAACAGGGTCCAAATGATGTGACTACCAGAATACAAAACGCTTCCACTTACTGGTGTAAGTCTTTGTAGTGGAAACTTTATGAGAAGCTACTAAAATATCTTGAACCGATGTAAGGGAACCGACCTGGCTAAAGGAAGCGGAGCAGCCAAGCTGCTAGGTGGAGAGATTCTAGAGATGGGTGAGGAACTCCTGACGAGTGAGTCAGTAGATCTGGCTCTGGGTCCAGCATCCAAGGTCCCCGAACGCGGTGATGCAATAGAAAGGGGAACCAAATTTGACGAGGCCAGAACGGGCAATGAGAATAATAGTCCTCTGAAGGTTGTTGGCTTTCTGTAGAAACTTTGCAATCAGGGGAAATGGAGGAAAAGCATATAGGAGACCCGGGGCCAATCGTGCACCAGCGTCCCTGGGGACTTCCCTGGAGGGGTAATAGGGCAAAGTAGCTCCTGGATTTGGGGTTCATTGGAGACGCAAACAGATCGCAGGTAGGCTGGCCCCATTTGCGAAAAATCCTTCTCGCAACTGACTGTTTGAGGGACCACTCATGAGGCAATAGTATTGTTCTGCTCAGCCTGTCGGCTATGACGTTGGATGACCCCGGGATGTGCATTGCGATCAGAAAGCGACCGTGGACTCTGCCCATTGCCAAATTCTCATGGCCTCTCTGCAAAGTTGGTAAGACCTGGTTCCCCTTGCTTGTTTATGTACCAGACTACGGACATGTTGTCTGTCTGAACTGCAATGGTCCCTGGAGGAAGAAGGGGAGCAAAGTGTTGCAACACCAAAACACTGCCCTCAACTCCAGAACATTGATGTGCAGATTGTACTCCAGATTGGTCCATTCGCCTTGGACTGTCTGTCCCTGAAAGATGCCCCCCCACCCTATCAGGGAAGCGTCCGTGGTTATCGCCGCTGACGTGCGGGTAGCACAAATGGTCTTCCGCTGGATAGGTTGCAAGTCTGTAACCACCACATTAGGTGTGATTTGCATGTTTTCGTTATCAATATTTCGTGAGTCAGTGGTAGTTGTTGGAATGACCATTGTGCAAACAGAAGCCATTGTAGCACTCTCATGTGCAGTCTTCCCAATGGTATCGCAATGAGGGAAGCTGCCATGAGACCCAAAACTTTCAGAACAACTTTGCTGGGGACTTTTGGACGACAGTAGAAGGGAAATGTTGAATTGAAGTGCTACTATTCTTTCTGTAGGAAGTTTTAGAACTAACTGACGCGTATCTAATTCCGCTCCTATGAATAAGATATGCTGTGATGGCTGTAGCAACGATTTTTCAAATTTACTGAGATGCCAAGGTGTGTACAAAGTTGTAGGGTGTAATCCCTGGCTTGTATCAGTTGACGCCTGGTGGTGGCAGACAGGAGCCAGTCGTCCAGATATGGAAACACCTGGAATCCTAGGCGCCTCAGATGAGACGCTACCACTGCCATGCATTTGGTGAAGACCCTGGGGGCTGTAGTCAGACCAAAGGGCAGGGCTCGAAACTGATAGTGACTGGCTCCCAGCCGGAAGCGCAAATGATCCCTGGACGCCCTGGCCATTTTGATGTGGTAGTATGCGCCCTTCAGATCTATCGAGCACATCCAGTCGTCCTTCCGTAAGAATGGAAGGATCGATTGAAGCGTGACCATTCGGAACTTTTCCTTCTTGACAAAGGTGTTGAGATGGCTTAGGTCCAGAATCGGCCTCCAGTCCCCTGTTTTCTTTGGAACTAAAAAGAACCTTGAGTAAGTTCCGAATCCTATTTGGTCCGCTGCGACTGGTTGGATGACTCTTTTCTCTAGCAGCTTTGCAATTTCTGTAGCTGCTGGGTCTCGCAGATGGGGTGGTACATCTGGGAGTTTTCTCTTTGGAATGGGTGTGGATAGAAATGGGATATTGTAACCTCTGGTAACAATGCTTTTTACCCAATTGTCTGAAGAAAGATTTTGCCAGGCCTGAGGGTATAAAGCTAAGCGACCCCCGACTGCCTCCAGAGCAGGACAGTCGGGCCTCCTCTCAGGAGTGCTGAAAGGTTTGCCAGGGAGATTATCCCTGTCACCTTGGTTTTGGACCTCTGCCGCCAGGGCGGCGTCTTCCACCTCTGCCCCCTCTGACTCTAGAGGGGCATCACCCTGTGTGTTTGGGAAAGATTCTTGGGGGTTTTGGAAGCACATTTTTCCACCACGTTGCCCTTTGGGGTACGGTCTGGAAGGGTGGAAAACGGACTCCGACAGCAGACACAGTCTTTCCCTCCTGTTCACACCGGGTAAGGGTCTCCTTTACTTTAGGGCCAAAAAGTGTGGCTCCGTCAAATGGGGCGTTAGTAAAGGAAGACTTGAAGGCTTCCGCAAACGAACATAAGCGCATCCAGGATTGCCTACGAAGAGCAATCGCTGAAGCCGCTGCCCTACTCGATCCTTCGGCTGCATAGGATATCAGCCTCATGGACGAGTTTACAATGGACGTAAGGGTGTTGAGATGCGCTGTAACTTTCTCTGAGACAGCGGCATCTGTAGTACCCTGGAGGGTATCTCCCAACTCTTTGACTAGATCCCTCTGTAAACGTGTAAAATGAGTCAAATAGTTCAGGGAACGCATAGAGAAAGCCGCTGAACTGAAAATGCGCTTCCTGTATCTGTCCATGGTCCTAGAGTCTTTGTTAGGCGGATGGACAGATGAGGAAGTCTCAGACATCTCCTTTTTCGTGGCCGCTGCCACCACCATGGCGTCTACTGGCACTCCTTTGGTGAGGTAAGCTTTGTCCTGTGGTGCCGTAATGTACTTATTTGGCTTCCTAGGGACTGGTTCCACCGTGTCAGGAGTCTCCCACGCCCTTCGAGCAATCAATTCCATTAACTCATCAAAGGGCGGAGTGACCCAGGAGGAGGAAGGACGGGCACCAAATGCCTTCAGCAAAACTGACTCATCCTCAGAAGGGGGGAGGGCTTGCCAGTCACCTCTCTGTTTTAAGATCTCCAAGATGTCAGAAAAGAGACATCCTCTGAAGGTGACTTAGGGGACCCTTCTGACTCATCTAAGTCAGTATCAGATGTCAAGGATTCTTGTGGAGAATCCAAGTGTCTCCTCTTACACAGTCTTTTCCTAGGGACTTCTTCGTGGGGAGCATCGAAGAAGCCTCCGAGGAAGAGGGGCACCCTCCAGGGGTGGCTGAGACACTGGTGCCCGACGCTTGACGTGGCCGTGGGTGCAGAGGAGGATAACGGTCCTTTGTGGGGAGGAGAAGCTGTACCTGCTGATGTGGTTGTCTGGGTAGACAACACCTTCCTCATGAGGTCGAAGGCCCCCGGATCCCGAGTCGAGGTATCCCCGGTTCAAGAAATGGGAAGAATCCCAAACAGGAGCGAAGGCACCGACCCGAGGACGGAACCGAGTCGATCCGTGCTGAGGCCCGAGAGGAGCGTCGGAACGAAACATCGGTCCGACTCGGTCCCGGAACCAAGGACGGATCTTCGCCCGAGACTCCAGTACCGGATCGGATGGAGTCGAGGTGAACGGTGCCGACCGAGAAAAAGACGGTTCTGGCACCGAGGGCTCCACAATCATCAGGTCAGCTTCTTCCGGCTCCGAAGACTGGATATGTCTCGGAGGAGGAACAGATGGAGATAGTGGCAGGCCTTCAAGTCTCGACATCAACTGAGAGGAGACCGAGATAAGCTTGGATAGGGCCGTATGCTCCATCAGTTTCTGCACCACACTGTCCACATCGGTGTCGGAAAGGGGCCTAGAAGAACGAGTCGAAGGGATCGAAGACGGAGCCGACCTCAGCAAAGTCGGTGGAGGGAGCTCCATCACCGGTTCCAAGACTCGAGGCTCGGAAACTGCCAACAGTTGAACACTCGGCCCCGAAGTCTGTGGAACCGGTGATCTAACTAGACCCGAAGAGCTCGGAGCCGATGACTTTGGCTCCGACGCCGACTTCAAGACTTGGATGCCTGGTCTGAAGCATCCAGAGCCTCCTGGAAAGAGGGTTTCAACAATCCTCTATCCATCAGTTTCCTGCGCCTATCTGTCATGACCCTCCCACTAAAAGAGTGACAAATAGAGCAGTCCTCTTGTAAGTGGAGAGGGCCAAGACAGTAGACACAGGAACTGTGGTTGTCTGTGACCGACATCTTTTGGCCACACTGACAACGTTTGAAGCCAGATTTTATTTTCTCAGACATAATGAAGAGAAAGAGACAGTCCAGTCAAGTAAGTCAATCCAGTAACAATGTCAAATCCGGTATTTGTAAGTCCGATTATCACTTGCTTAAGAAAGCAAGAATACAACAAATCTTCAGTCAAAAGTGATCCAAGTAGGGGTGGTAGGCCCCGAAAAACTCTACACCAGTTAGTTAACTAAGTTAAACTAATCTAAGGTATCGAGAATTCTACTCCACTCACACACCGTACTCTAACTTTAAATGACTAAATTTTAAAGAAGTTTTTTGACAATTTTAACCAGAATAGATAAATCTTATCTGTAAAAAAGCCTCGAGCTAGCCTCCAGCGATGCGTATGCAGCAGCGGCAAACTAGATCTGAGGTAAAGGCAGAGGGGGATTGTGGGTATTGGATGTCCTCGAGCTTCTTCTCGATGCAGAGCTTGCAGTCGGCCGGCACGGAGCCGAGGATCGGCTCCGAACCCATGTGTAAGAACAAAGGCGAGATTGAACACTCTCACATCTGTAGTTAATTTCAGATCTTGACCTTTTAGCAATACAAATTCAAAGGTTAACAGGTGATTACTAGGGTAATGGTGCAACAGCTTACACAAGCCTAGTCAATAATTCCCTAGAGGACCAACTAAAGGCCATATCCCTTCACTCCATCTCATATTGTTTATTTCGAGGTGACATATGCCTGACCTACATGGCATTCTCTGATCCAGCCCTGATGAAAATGCTACATATTCGCAAGAAAAATTATACGACGGTTATGTGTTCCATGAACCTGAACCATATTTGCGACTCTAAGAAAACCTGCTGGAGAGACAGATTCATATCCCAAAGACTACCTCATCTCTGGAATAAACTTCTCATCTTCACAAAACAAAGCCCAGCCCTCACTCTCTTCAAAAAGAATTTGGATAAATGGATGCAGAACCATAAATTCACTCCCAGGGTACTGCCCCATGTCCCTTATGGACAGAGGCAGTCTGTAAAATGACTCAGGGCTCCAGCACCTACAGACCCGCTGCTCACATCTTGCAAGCATTTTTTAATTAATGTTAGGATATCAGTGAAAATAATAATTCTAGTTCATGTGATCTGTATGTTTTGATACCCAGTAGGAGATACCTATTGGTAGAGTAAAAAAAATGAAAATAATAGGGCCCAGCACTGAACCTTGCACAACATCAGTAGTAACCAAAGCCCACTTACATGCATTTCCTAAAAATAAAACTCTTTGTTGCCTACTAGATCCATTTTACAGTGAAAGGATTTACATTTCTTGTGTTTAAACTTTTAATAATGTCATCATGGGGTAGGCTGTCAAATGCCTTCGGGAACTCAAGATAAATAATAGTAATTACACCAAACCCTAAAGCAGGTTCATAAAATCAGCAAGGCAAGAAAGGGTGGATCTCCTCAAATAAAACCATGCTGATAAGGACGTGTTGCTACTAAGTACATATTATCTTGTCTTAATAAGGAAATTTTCTCTGCACTTGAAACAAATTATTTTTAAAACACTTGCCAGAACTGATATGAAGCTGATAGGTCAGAACTTTCAGACAATATCAGTTGATCTACTTTGTGAACTGATACTACATTAGCAACTTTCCTATCTACTGGCACATTTCTGTGTAGCAGTAATGTGCTACACACAGTAGTCAATGGACCAATCAAAGATTCCTTAACTGTGTTAATAAACAGACAGTACAGTTGTGTACACTTACCATAAATGTAGATGTTCGAGTGTATTCACTGTTGCAGTCATTACATTTGGGTTATCTGCTTGCAGTAACCCTCAGTTGGCCTGATTAACAAAGTCTTGGGTCCTGCATCGGTTGCTGTCCCTTCTTCCGTGACGTCAGGTCATCGGGGTATAAAACATGCAGCCGACACCATTACATCAGTTTTTATTGCTCCAGATGTCAGGTGCCCCCTAACGGGAAGCTAGATCTTTCCATTAATGTGTCGAACAACCAATGTGATGAAATTACATTATTAGATGAACATACAGGTGAAATAATGACTTATTAGTATATACATGTGACTAAGTTAGCAACAAGTAAGTGTAGGCATTATTTACTCATTTGAATAGTAACATACATTTCTGTCCAGCATCTCTTAACCATGGACATTCTGTCTATCAAGGAAGCTTTTTTAACTAGGCTACTCTCTTTGATCGTTGAATCTTACATGTTTTACTTTACATAGGAGGATTTCATATGTGGTTAGCTACCCTTTTCCATGGCTAATAAGATTTTGTCAGTAAAAGTGCATATGGCTATTAGCATGTTATGTCACATTCTAATACCATCTTGTACATCAATCAGTAGGCCATATTTGTTGAGGTATTCATACAGTTGCTTGTACATGAGTTTTTAAATATGTTGGTGATCAGGCATAGGTTAGAGACACTGGTCTATAAGCCTGGGTGGACTTTTGGGGGGTTAATTAGATAGTACTTGAAATGAAGGGAACTATTTCAGCGATAAGGGAGAAGTTAAAGATGTGTGCTAGTCAGCTGTCCAGAAGCTGGACTTCAACGCAGAGAAAATTAGGATGAATACTGTAATGATCCAGGCTTCATTGCTTTTCAAAGATTCTTTAGCAGTTGGTTAACAGACATGTTAAACCTTTTGGAACATTCACTATCCAACTCAATACCATATTCATGGGTGATTTTAATTACTCTACTATTAACTGGGAATTCTACAGAACACCAAACATACAGGCAAAGAGGTTCCTGGATTTTGTAAACACAAAACTCCCTGGACCAGATTGTCAGTACACCAACCAGGGGTGCAACCATACTGGAACTGGTCCTCAGTAATACGGGAGAGTGCTGCACCTAGTGTAATGTCTTCTCTGGTAAGATCAGCCCACAAAATGCTCGTCTTTGAAATAAAAATAAAACCTGGACCCCCAACTAATCCTGGAATATTCAGGAACTACTCTAAAGCTAAATTCCTGTTACTAAGTGATAACCTGGCAAAATCTGAAGCCCCTATAAACCCTGACAACACTGATGCCTATGCAGAACTGTTCACAGAAACCCTATACAAGCATGTTAACAGCTGCATAGAGGCAGTTGTACCCACCAGGAAGAAGTACAGAACTAACTCAAAAAACAAGCCACCCTAGTGGAATCACAAAATCAACAGGATGTATAACAGAAGGAAGAAAATCATAGCAAAAATTAGGAGATGCTACACCCAGCAGGATAAAAACACTCTCATCAAACTAAACAAACAACTCAGAGGACAAATAAAGTCTACCAAAGCCAAATCTGAGGTAAATTTGACCTCCCAGGCCAAGGACAACCACAAGGTGTTCTTTAGCTATGTCTGCAGCCTCAAAGGCAATACACAATTGTGTGCAGAGATCATTGTAAATTGGGCCACCTACACTGAGCCAGAAGATATAGCAAATGTACTGGCCGACAAATTCAGCTCTAACTTTAACCCCCCCAACCTTCCTTCAGGAAACACCATCAAATATAACTCCCCCTACTATCACTAAGAAACAGGTCTTTAATGCTCTCCCTAAGGCCAAGAACACTGCATCAGTGAACCCAGACAATATCCAAGAATGCCTTCTAAATAGCATGAAACATGACCTATCAAGCCCTCTGGAATTGCTATTTAACTGTAGCCCCCAAACAGGCTTCATGCCTCATGAATAGAGAACAGCAACAGTTATCCCTCTGCACAAAGGTGGGTCATCAACAGACCTTGGAAACTACAAACCTATAAGTCTCACGAGTCTTATATGCACAGCCATGGAAAGAATTATCATGGAAATGATCAAAAATGACATAGTAAACCTCCAGACACAGGAAACAACCCAGTTTGGTTTCATCAAGGGCATGTCATGCCTATTTACCTGCTGGACGTCTTTGACAAGGTCACCAAAGCAATGGATGAGGGCAAATGGTTCACACTGCCTACCTTGACCTGGCCAAGGTATTTAACACAATACCCCACTTTGGCATTGCTGACAACCACAAGAGGTTAGATACAAACCCATATGTCATCCAGTGGATAGTCAACTGGCTCACAGACAGGACCCAGAAAGTTAAAACTGGGGAGTCCACCTCTACAAAGAGGCCAGTCACAAGTGAAGACCCTCACAGATCAGTCCTTGGACCACTCCTTTTTGGCATTTCCTCCTCTGAAGTCAAGCCCAATGTCAGTGGTCTCTGGCTGACTAAATTTGCAGATGATTGCAAATCAGAAGCTGTCATTGAATCCCACACCAACACAAATGTTCTCCAGGAAGGGCTGACACAGATAAACAACTGGTGTCAGGCCCATGGACTAAAACTAAATGCCAAGAAATGCATAATATCCTATGGTAACTATCATATTGACAACACACACCTTAGAGTTGACCCAGTAGTCAGGAACTTGGGGACACATATAGAGTGTACTCTAGTCTTTGACCATCATGTGTTTACAGTAATGAGCAAATAATTCTATATTCCACAACTTATAAACAAAGGTATAACACCTAGGTCCAAGGAAGTCAGTGATCCACTGTATTTGGCATTCATCAAACCTAGCATTGAGTACAGTGTCTCCTTTGGTATGTACCTAACCAGGCTTATCCAACAAATGGAACGTCCACAGAGATTCTTCACTAAAAGAATACAGGCCACAAGTAAAATGTCCTATGCAGACCACCTCAAGGTCCTATCCCTGTATTCTGTCTCCTACAGGCTGTTGAGGGGAGATCTATGCCTGGCATACAGGGCATTGTCAGACCCCAGTCTGATGGATCTCCTGTATATCAGCAAAAGAAAACAGCACCAGAATTACCCACTCTAAAGACCTAAACCTTGCCTGTGATATAAACAGGACCTGATGGACAGAAATGTATGTATCCCAGAGACTACCCCATCTCTGAAACAGGCTCCCCATCCATGTGAAGCAAAATTCCTCCCTAACCCAATTCAAGTTTAACTTGGACAATTGGATGGGAACAGAAAATTCATCCCTGGCTTGGCACCTATGCCTCTAATGGACACAGGCAATCTGTAAATGGTTCATCTTCCAGGCCCCTGCTTGCAAATGTTTCATCTTCCAAGCTCATGCGTAAACTCATCAAGGGTACCAGAACTTGTCAGAGATTTGGGATGCATGGATAGGCTTAAAAAGATCCTTGCAGTCATCTGCCTAGTAAACACTTTTGAACCTATGTAGATGATGGCTTGAAAATAAAATGGAGGTGTTACTTCTTCAGATGTGTACATGGATAGACAGTATGACGTTTGGTGGGGTCTGGATGTGGTGAAGTTTGTATTAGTCAGTTGACTGTTGAAGCATCCTTCAGGGTAGAAGAGAAGCAATAAAGGTTTTAAATGCTAGAGACAGGTGCAGAGTTGCTGGAGCAGAGTTTGTCTATATATGTTCTTTCATTATTCTACAGAACAGCCTTGGTTCTGAAGGGACAGCATTCTGCTTTGTACATAGTTGCTTTTGCTTCTTATGCATTAGTTATGCATGCTGTCAAAGGTCCTGGAACTATTTTGCTGTTCTAGGTTACTGCTTTCATCCCATGCATTCTTGGCCTTATTTGATCATCTCACAAGAGTTTTTTTTTTTTTAAATTTTGAGGGTTATCCATGGGCAGTGGCGTCCTTTCAGGTGACTTACATTCAAAATGAATTTGTATCTAGTACTGGAAGTACAGCAGCATTAAATGTGGAAAGGGGGGTTATGTGACTGGTAAACTCTCGACCACTGTAGATTGTTTAAACTATTTAGTGGGTGGTCTTTTGATTCATAAAAAAAAAACCTTGTTATTATGTTAGGAACTTATGTTGACTTGAAAGGACAAGTGTGGAGAGGCAACTGCTTAGTGTGTTTGTCAGGCTCGTAACATTCATAAACTTGTGTAGGAAGTTTGTAATAAGTAGACGAAGCACAGAACTTTTGTTTGTTGTCAGGCTAGGTCTTGCACGACACACTGCATTAAGTTACAACTGGCTGCATTGGCAGAAAAAATCATTAACTTGTTTTTGAGGGGGCTTACTGAATTAATACTGAAGTTCTGTAAGATTCTGGGATTGTGTTTTTGCACATTTTTATTATGTACTACACTGTTGTTTCTAGTGCTGAAGAGTTGTAGCATGACTGGATATATATTACAAGTTTCACTGCTGACAATTAATTGAGAATTAATCCAATTTAGTGAATCTTCAATGGTTGTGGTGTTCTGGCTAAGTGACTTCGTTACTACCATGTTTTCCCCTCTTATTTATTTATTTATTTGTTTATTTGTTGTAAGAGTATGTAAGAGTGGTACAGGATATGTACGAGGGTAGTGTGACAGCAGTGAGGTCTGAGGTGGGAGTGACGGTTGCGTTTCAGGTGGAGATTACATCAAGGTTCAGCTCTGAGCCCTTTCTTATTTGTAATGGTGATGGACAGGTTGAAAGACAAGATCAGACAGGAGTCCCCGTGGACTATGATGTTTGCAGATGACATTGTGATCTGTAGTGAGAGTAGGGAACAGGCGGAGGAGACCCTGGAGAGGTGGAGATATGCTCTAGAGAGAAGAGGAATGAAGGTCAGCAGGACTAAGACAGAATATATGTGTGTGAATGAGAGGGAGGATAGAGGAATCGTGAGGATGCAGGGAGTAGAGGTGGCGACGGTGAATGAGTTTAAATACTTGGGATCAACACTTCAGAGTAATGGTGAGTGTGGAAGAGAGGTGAAGAAGAGAGTACAGGCAGGATGGATTGGGTGGAGAAGAGTGTCAGGAGTGATTTGTGACAGACTAGTACCAGTATGAGTGAAAGGGAAGGTCTACAAGAGTGTAGTGAGACCAGCTATGTTATATGGGTTGGAGACAGTGACACTGACAAAAAGGCAGGAGTCAGAGCTTGATGTGGCAGAGTTGAAGATGTTAAGATTTGCACTGGGTGTGACGAGGATGGACAGGATTAGGAATAAGTGTATTAGAGGGTCAGCCCAGGTTGGAGGGTTTGGAGACAAAGCCAGAGAGGCAAGATTACGTTGGTTTGGACATGTGCTGAGGAGGGATGCAGAGTATATTGGGAAAAAGATGCTAAGAATGAAGCTGCCAGGTAACAGGAACAGAGGAAGGTCTAAGATAACATTCATGGATGTGGTGAGAGAGGACATGCAGGTGGTTGGTGTGACAGAGCATGATGCAGAGGACAGGAAGAAATGGAAACAGTTGATCTGCTGCGGCGACCACTGATGGGAGCAGACGAAAGAAGAAGAAGAAGAAGACTTGTTTTTTTTTTGTTTATTTATTTATTTTGACTAGTGGCGCAGTTCTGCCTCCATTTCCTTTTTGGTCAGGACTGTACTGAAAGATGCAAGATTTGTTCTGAATGAAGGAGGAGGGACATTGGCTACCTCTGACTCATGGATTACTAATAATATAGCTCAATTAAACAAATGTAATTTTCTTATCAGAATAAAAGCATTAGCAAAGCTACTCAAATTTTTACCTAAGTGGATCAGAAAATAGATCCTTTTCTACAGTTTTTTATTAAAGTTTAACATTGTGGAGACTTCCAAGATGGCTGCACACTGATCAATAGCTTAATTTTAGTTCTATAGTCCTCCCAGTGTGAAAAAAGAAAATGAGAAATAAGAGCCAATAATTCTGTTAGCTTGAGAAAAATGCAGCTAATGGCTTGTAAGTACACTGCCTAGATGCCAGTAAAGAAGAAACGCAGAGAACCTGAAAGACAACCAGCTAGAAAAGGTGAAAAGAAAGCACCAACAGGGAAGAATCCTGCAGCTGTTCAGCAAAAAAGCAGTTCAAATTCCAGCTTTGGCACAAGAGAGGAAAATAAATTAAATGCAATCAGAGCTGATTACAATAAATGAAACACTCAATGAGTGTGTCAACTCATCTAACAAAAGAATGGGAAAAAACAGAAGCTTTAACTAGCTATTCAGATGAGTTGAGAAAAATGCAAAAAAAAGATGTCAAAATGAAGAAAAGGATGGCTTGAGTATGACTGCTCAAGAAGAGCTGTTTCAAAAATGGTAGAGTTACAGGACAGAGCACACATAGAAAATGTGAGATTTTCTGATGTACTACAGAACTGGAAAAAGCAGACTGTATTAATTTTATGAAAGCACAAATAAATGGATTGGTATTCCACAGCAGGATTTGTTAAGTTAAAGGGCACTTCAAGTGTATGCTCTAAACCTGGTCATTTGAAAACAACCAAGACCTGTATTAGTAAGATGCATTCATACCAACAGATAGAGTTGATCCTGACAAAACTGTGGCAGAAAGGCAATGTATTAAAATTTGAAGACAGTAGAGTATTTGTGGAAAATGATTATTCACTGTGCCTCATGCAGAACAGAAGCAAATTTATCCCAGCAATCAGGGAATAGAGACAGGCACGTGTGAGATTCAAGCTGCTGTATCCAGCTATCTTTAAAATATTTTTATGGAGGATCAAAGGCATTTTTTATGCAATGCAGGCTAAGGAGAAAATATAAAAGTTCATCCAACAGAAAATGAGCCATCAAACAGAAGAGGACTCTGCTTCTCATTCTTCTGACAATAAAACTCATAGAGAGACTTTGCCAGTAAAACCTTTTCCAATGTTCCAAAGTAAACTGCTTGAGAAACAGAAAAAAAAGAAACACAGGAGTTGACTAGAAGAATTGGGAATACCTGGCCTTGAACCAGAGCCTGATTGGGATAAGGAGATGAAAAGGAAGAAGACCACAGCACTGAAATTAGTTAATAAATGTGAGATTATAAAGCATCAACCACATTTAAAAAATATGGCTTTGCAAGAGAAAGTGGCAGAGAAAGACTGGGAATGAAGTTTCATTTGCAACAGTGAGGGTGTATCTGTATGACTAGAGGGGAAAATATAACAAACGAGGATAGACTTATGAAGAAATACATGAAAATATCTCATATGGAAAACATGAATTCATTAGTAGAAACTCTGAGGGAATTTACTTATTATTTCCCAAGGTACAATAAAGTACAGTTGTGAACACTTACCATAAATGTAGATGTTCAACTGTATTCACTGTTGCAGTCATTACATTTGGGTTATCTGCTTGCAGGTAGCCCTCAGTTGGTCTGATTATCAAAGTCTTGGGTTCTGCATCGGTTGCTGTCTCATCTTCCATGACATCAGGTAGTCAAGGGTATAAAGCATGCAGCCGACGCCATTACATCAGTTTTTCTTGCCCCAGATGTCAGTTGCCCCCATAATGGGAAGCAATTATATACAAGGTTACACCTCCAACAAAAAGCAAATACACCAGAAAGCTTTAAGCATAGTAAACAAGAATAGAGGTATAGTTAATAGAAGTCAGGGGGCTGGAGGGAGGGTAACCAGGACTGCAACAGTGAATACAATCGAACATCTACATTTATGGTAAGTGTACACAACTGTACTATGTTCTTCATGTTTCACTGTTGCAGTCATTACATTTGGGTAGATTCCCAAAGCTAAGGAAGGGAGAAGGCAATTAGATAGCATTAGGACCAGCTATAAAGCCCTGCAAGACTGCAGTGGTAAGACCAGCTCTTGATTTAGAAAAAAAATGGCAAGTGGTAATGCTTGGTGAAGTTATGTACAGAACTCCAGGTAGCAGCTTCTAGGATGTCCCTGGTAGGGACACCTCTGAGAAAGGCTGCAGAGGTAGATGCAGCCCTGGTTGAATGTGGTCTTATCCCCTGTGGGGTAGATTTCCCATGGTGCTTATAGCAGAAAGGAATGCAATGGCCTTTCCACTTAGAAATGGTTTTCTTTGAAATGGCCTTCCCCTCTGCCCCTGCAGCAAATGCAACCAGCAGCTGTTCGTATTTCCTGAGAGGCTTAGTCCTGTCCAAGTAAAATCTAAGTTGTCTGTGCAAGTCCAAGGAGTGCAGAATTTGTTCCCTTTTGTTCTGTGGATTAGAAAAGAAGGTTGGCAAATGAATGTACTGATTAAGGGCCACACTGGATACCACCTTGGGCATGAAGGAGGGACTGGTCCTGCGGGAAAGATGATGAAAGGCTCCACTGCCATGAGGGCTTGTAATTCAGACACCCTTCTTGCTGAAGTGATGGGTAGAAGAAAGGCTGTTTTCCAAGAAAGGAATTTCATCTCTGCATTTGCAGCTGGCTCAAAGGGGGGTAGAGTGAGCTTTTCCAATACAAAGTTAAGGTCCCAGGCTGGAGTAGGGGCTCTCCTGGGTGGTCTTAAGTTTTTGGCCCCTCTGAGGAATTGCTTCAGCAGTGGATGAGAGAAGAGGGGTGGCTCTGTATTATAATGAGCTGAAATGGCCGAGGCATCAATTTTGATGGAAGAAAAAGAAAGGGCCTTGTGAAGCATCTCTGTTAAGTATTGAAGAATGTGCAATAAATTGTGCACAGTTGTGTCCATCCCCTGTGTTTGGCTCCAGGAACAGAATCTTTTCCATTTTTCAGCATAGGATTTTCTAGTACTAGGCCTCCTTGCCTCCAGAATGACATCCGTCATTTGTTTACTGAGGGATGGGAACAGAGAGATCATGTAATTAGCAAGGCTGCAAGGTTCAGGGTTTGAAGCTGTGGGTGTGGAATCTGGCCCTCCTGCTGGGATGGCAGGGCAGGGGTTTGAGGCAGAAGCCATGGTTCCAGAAGTGACACAGTGAGCAAGAGGGGGGTACCAGTGTTGGTGTAGCCAGTCTGGTGCAATAAGAATTGTCCTTGGTTTGTCCTGTTTGATCTTTAGTAGCACTTTGGAGAGGAGAGGCAGAGGGGGAAAGGCATAAACTGATAGATTTTTCCAGTTGAAGGACAGGGCATCCACTTTCCAAGCTTGTCTGTGGGGAGTCCTTGTGCAGAATATGTCCGATTTGTAGTTCTGAGGGGAGGCAAACAGGTCTATCTCTGGGCTCCCCCATTTGTTTTTCAAAATGCTGAATATCTTTGGTTCCAGTTTCCACTCGTGTGGGTCCATGGGATTTCTGCTTAGGTCATCTGCCAGTGTATTTAGCTTGCCTGGCAGGAATTGAGCTTGTAGGTGCACTTGGTAGCTCAAGGCTGTGTTCCACAGAGCCATGGCTAGTCTGCAGACAGGGTATGAGTGGGTTCCCTCCTGCTTGTACCACATAACAGTGGTGTTGTCCGTCTTCACCAATAACTGTTCTGGAAGAATGTGGTCCTTGAAGATGTCAGAGCATTCTGTATGGCTTTTCTTTTTGACTGATATGCAGGTGCATTTGACTTGGGTTCCATTTGCTCTGAATGCACTGCCCTGTCAAGTGAGCCCCAATGCATTGTCTGATGCATCTGTTGTAGGGTTTGGGTGGAAGGGGGTAGAGTAAATGACAGCCCCTAGTTTTGGTAGCAGGCCTCTGCCCACCAAAGGAACTCTGTGTTTAGACAAGGTATGAAAGGAATCATTGATTCTAGGTCCTGAGAATGTTGACACCAAAGGCTTTTTAGATACCATTGCAGTTTCCTCATATGCAGTCTTGCATATGGAATTAGTAGAATGCAGGAAGCCATGAACCCCAGGACTTGCAGTATTTTCCTTGCAGATAGCTGGGTCATTGTGGCCAATAGTTTGAAATAGGCTTTCAAATTAACTTGTTTCTCTGGCGTGAAGTAGGCCATCTGGGAAGATGTATTCAAGCTTGCTCCCAGGAATACAATTTGTTGGCAGGGTACTAGATGTGATTTCTTTTTGTTTGTGGTGTACCCCAGAGAAGTTAGTAATTTCTTTACAAATGCCAGATGATTTAATAGTATGTCCTGGCTTTCTGCCTGAATTAGACAATCGTCCAGATATGGATATATTTGAATATTTCTTTGCCTGCAAAATGCAATGACTGGAGCAAGGCACTTTGTGAATACCCTGGGCGCAGTAGATAAGCCAAAGGGCAGTGCAGAGAACTGACAGTGCATGTAGCCTGCTCTGAAGCATAGGTATCTTCTGCAAGATTCCCTTATTGGGATGTGCAGGTAAGCTTCCATTAAATCCAGTGTTGCCAAACAGGCATTTTTGCCTACCATGGGAAGCAGCTGATGAAGAGTTAGCATTTTGAATTTTGGGATTACCAAAAAAGTGTTTAGGATAGACAGGTCCAAGACAGGACACCAGAAGTTGTCTTTTCTGGTTACCAGGAAAAGTCTTGAGAAGAAACCTTGGCCCCATTCTTCTTCTGGGACAGGTTGAATAGCCCTGATGCTTAGAAGAGAGAGAACTTGCTTTTGAGCCTCTGCCCACTGATTTGTGGGTAGGTATGGCCAACCGTTTGAGGTTGATAAGGAGTGGCAGTGGATTGGGAAACTATATTTAAAACCCATTTGTCTTGGGTAATGAGTTCCCAGTTTTTTGCATGCAGGGTGATCTTTCCCCCTAAAGGAACAGTCAGATGAGCAGGGCTTGGAAGGTTTAAAGTTAAGTCATTGTGACAGTTTACCATACGGAGATGTCTTACTACTCCCAGCTTTGGAAGTGGGAGACCCCACTGCTTATGTCTCTGAGTACCTTGGAACTGAAGCCTGGGTGTTCTGCTGGTTCTGGGTTTGGACTGAGAAAGCCTAGAAGAGGCAGGAAAGGACCAATTCTTAGAAGGCCAGTGCCTACTAAATCTGGGAGTCTGTACTTGCAGGAATTCTTTAACAGTTTGCATAGATTTAGCTTTTTCCTCCATCTTTTTAAGTACTTTTTCTGCTTTGTTGCCAAACAGGCAGTCTTGGTTTAAGGAAGCATCCAGTAATTTAGCTTTAACATGATCTGGCAAAGATTGCTCCTTAAGCCAAGCATGCCTTCTAAGTACAGACCCAGTGACAGCAGCCCTGCAAGATGCCTCTAATGAATCAAAACCACATAGCAAAGTATGTTTTCCAGCTTGTTCAGCAGAATGCATTAAATCCTGTAATTCTTTATTTTCAGCACGGTCAGGAATTAACATCATTTTCTGTTTAAGCAATCCAATATTATACTGCTGATATTTTAACATATGAAACTGGCAGTTTAAGGCCCTAATGGCCAAAGTCGAAGATGTGTATACCTTCTTACCCCATCTGTCCAGGGCCCTGGAATCTCTATCAGAGGGGGTAGAGTTTTTGCCAGTAGTAGCCTTAATGCCTTTGAGTCCCTGTGAAATGGTCTCAGGATCCAGAGTAGGATTCTTAAAGAGGAACTTGTGTGAGTCAGGTACTCTGTAATACCAGTCAGGTTTTCTGGGAGCCAGAGGTAAAGTGTCAGGGGCCAGGCTAGATTCCAAGAAGGCATCATCTACAATGCCCAGTACAGGAGGAATAGCTAAAGGCCTGTGTTAAGGTAGGAGTAAGAATTCCCTAAGCCTCTTTTTGGAGTCAGAGTAATCCTGGCTTTCCCAGAGGAAATGCTCCCTAAGAGTATGCAAGGTTTCACCAAAAGAGAAATCCTCTGGAGAGGAAGCAGAGGAAATATAGTCCTCTGCATCAGAATCCTCATAGGTAGATAAGGGCAACTCCTGGTCATCAGAGAAAACAGAAATTTCAGAATCCTGATCAGAAGAATCAGAAGGAAAATCAGTTCTAGGTCTCTTAGAGGGAGAAGGGTGGCTTCCCCTGATTAGCCTTGAAGAAGAAGATAGCATTGGTTTAATATGCAAGTCAGTAGGCCTGAATACACCCTCAGAAGCCGGTACCTGCACAGAGGCTCTGGACCCATCCAAAGTAGAGACATCCGCAGGTTCCACAGTCGAAGAAGCATCTCGCGGCATACCGGACTTTGAATGGGACTCAGTAGAGGCCTGCGAATCTGAAGTAGTGGGTATCAGGGGCTGCGAAAGCACCTCACTGAGTACTGGTGAACTGGGGGCTAGCTTAGGAGAAGCGTCGTTGGCAGCTTTGGACCTATGCGGTCTGTCTCTGTCTTTATCTTTGCACTTTTTTGGAATGCCGGTAGTCGGGTGGCTTACCGAAGCCATTTCTGGATAATTGAACCAAGTACCAAAATATTTAGAAGCGGAAATTAACCGACGATGAATAGTTCGAGGTTTGAATAAGGCACAAAACCGACAGTTAGGTACGTCATGGTTTGGGCCTAAGCAAGGAATACAGTACGAATGAAAATCTTTATGAGGTATTTGCTTTCCAAAACAGACCGGTTTTGGCTTGGATTTTCACCTAGCCTTCATCAGTGTAATGTTGTAAAAGACAACTGAAGCCAAATATACCTTATAATTAATTGAAAACAAAAAGTGATTGGACATCTCATAAATATTAATACAACAATTTATAAATATTCATTATTATTCATAAATGTTCATTTAGTCCAGGATAAAAAAGACCGCCTAGTTTAACAATCCATTTTTCCTCCTTAATATTTAATTCATTATGCCAACCAGATTTAGGTTCATAGGTTCATAGGTTCATACTAGGCTATCTGCCCTAGGGCATTTATAAGCCTAGCCAGAGTGTGTGTGGCTTTCACCACCCCTTAGGATGAGAATACTATACCCATTAGTTTGCTGTGCCTCTGTCCAGCAGTAACACAGAGATGATTCCCAGGGTAAACCTACGATCTCCCATCCACTCGTCAAGATTTCTCTTGAACAGAGTCAGTGAGGGGCTCTGCCTCACATGGACTGGGATTCTGTTCCAAAGTGTAGGGAGTCTCTGGGTGATGAATCTGTCCCTCCAGCACGTCCTATTTATATCCGTGTTGAGGTTTAAGTCTCTTGCTCTCGTGGCTCTGGTGGATTTGGATTTTTGAGGTGGAGCATGTCCATTAATTCCGGGTTGGACATGGCCTTGTATGTCAGGCACAGATCACCTCTGAGCAGATGGTATGCGTCTGAATAGAGCTGGAGTTTCTTCAGTCGGGCAGCGTATGACATATGTTTGAGCCCCTTTATCCTTTTGGTGAGGAACTTTTGGGGTCTTTCCAACTGCTGCAAGTGTCGGGTAAGGTACATTCCGAATGGGGCGTTGTACTCAATCATTGGTCTGATAAGTGAAGAGTACAGGGGTACAATGACCTCTCCTGATCTGGATGTGAATCCCTTCATGATCAGGTGGGCAATGTAGAAGGTCTTCCTAACCACTTTGGCAATGTGAGTGTCAAAAGAGAGGTTACTGTCAATTTGGGTCCCCAGGTCCCTGATAACTTCTTCCGTGTTTAATGGATTACCACCTTTGTGGTAATTAGGGGTTACCTTGTTTTTCCCAAAGGGTATGACTATACATTTTTTGGCATTTAGCTTAAGGCCATGGCTCTGGCACCAGTTATCCATTTCTATGAGACCTCCCTGGAGGATGTCTGTGTCTGATGGAGTGTCAATTATGGTGCCCAGTTTGCAGTCATCTGCAAATTTTGTCAGCCACAATCCCCCTATGTTTGCCTGCACTTCAGAAAAATAAAACGATCACCAATAATTTTATCAATGATCAATAAAGTGTTTAAGTGTGTGTTTATAAAGTGCATTACTGGTTCTTTTACATTTATCTCGAAGTTTGACCGACATAAAAAGCATGACAACTACAGCAGGCCATTTAGACAATCCAATCAGAGTTACAACTGGCAAAAAACTTAATATCAAATACAATACTGCTACTATTACTGGAAAACTGTTTGGTTCTCAGTACATATTTACAATTCAGCCAACCAACTTATCACCAGTAATAGTAGTCTGTGCCAACTGTAAATGCATGGAGTCAGAATGGTGTTTATAGTGATTAAAATAAGCTCCCAAATTCTTGCCCTTCCTGAAAGAAAAAGAGCAAGTTGGAGCTATAATGGAAGACAAAATAGGATCCGTTGAAAGAATATTCCAATTATTTTTGATAATATCAATAAATTTGTTAGTGTTTCTACTATAGGTAGTCGTAAGACGTAAGATGTTAGATTTAATTACTTGTTTACATTTATATTTAAGAAGTTCATCCCTGGGTAAATGTGATGCATAATTCCTGGCAGTAGAGACATATCCTGAGCTGTAACCCCTATTCCTAAACCTTTCAGTCAAATCCTGGCTGTATAATTGAAAGGTGTCATTGTCAGAACAATTCCATCTTACCCTAATAAACTGTGATTTAGGGATGTTTCTGGCTATGTGTTTTGGATGAAAGCTGGATGCGTGGAGCAAAGTGTTATAATCAGGAAATTTTCGATATATTTCAGTGTTTAGTGTATTATCAAAATTCCTGGTTATCAGAATGTCCAAAAAAGTAATCTGATGTTGATTATAAGTGATGGTAAAATGTAATCCCCATTTGTTGTCATTTAGATATTGAACAAACTCATGTAAATATTCAATATCTGCTCTCCACACCATCCATCAATCATCCAAATATCTACGCCAGATATCAATCTCTGGTAAATAAAGATTGTGTGTGGCATCATAAATCGGCATAAATGGGGGCAAAGGATGCCCCCATAGCTGTTCCCTGAATTTGAAGATAACATTGCTTATCATAAAAAAACACATTTTTTGTAAGCACATGTTCTGTCAAGATTGTCAAAAAAGTGTTAAAACCAGGTTTGTATACGTTGGATTTTATAAGTCCTCAATAGCATCCAAACCTGCCCAATGTGGAATATTCGTATATAACGAGGTCACATCTAGGGTGCATAGCCACCAATCATTCTCAATCTGCATTTCATTGATAATACCCAGAAATTGTGTAGTATCCTGTATTCTGGATCTAACCCAGGATAATAAAGGTTTTAAGTATTTGGTCAGAAATTCAGATAGAGGTTCAGTTAAGGAACCAGTCCCAGCCACAATTGGTCTGCCCAGTGGATATAAAAGATCCTTGTGAATTCGGGGCAAAAAATATATATATTGCCTGATGGGGTCCTTAATAGTCAAATGTCTTAGAGTATCAGATGTTATAATTCCATTTTCCAGTGCTGAACTAAGAAAAGTATCAATCTGATGTTTAAACATGGGTGTTGGATCTATAGGCATCTTGGTATAATACCTGGCATCATCAAGTTGTCTATGTGCTTCAATATCATAATCAATCCAGTTCATAACAACAACTGCCCCTCCTTTGTCAGCATTAGTAATAACCAATTCCTTATTGTTCACCAATTCTGCTAGACATAATGATTCCAACTCAGAGATATTATTAAGCCTAGGTGGGGTGGTATTTGCTGAAAAATGTAGATCTTTGAGGACCCCATGTTGAAATAGGCTCACAGAAGGATGCATAGGTGGAGTAAAACTGGAAGGATGATATCTGAAATTATCAGAATATTGACACTGTTCATTGTTGTCCTGAAAATACAATCTTAAGTTTATTAATCTACAAAAAGCTATTGTGTCTTGTGCAAAAGTATCTTCTGACACAAAAAAGCCAGGTATAAAAGACATCCCTTTATTTAACAAAGCAATCTGTTGTTCAGTTAAAACAGTACTGGAAATATTACATACATTGTTATATGCAAAATTGTTTACTTGTTGGTCAGTAATTCCATGAGGTTGTGTAAACTTGTGACTTTTTTTGTGTTTCCTACCTCCCCTCTTGTATGGCCCAAAGGGGTCCCTAAATTGTTACGCTTAGGAGTTGGGGAGTCCGTAGCCTGCTGTGAGTCAATATCTGACACAGGAAAGGACCAATTTTTTGTAGGCCAGTGTCTACTAAACCGAGGTGGCTGTACTTGTAAAAATCTTTGACAGTTTGCATAGATTTAGCTTTGTCCTCCATTTTCTTTAACACCTCTTCTGCCTTAACACCAAACAAAGTATCATGCTGTAAAGGTGCATCTAGTAATTTAGCTTTAACATGATCAGGCAGATTTTGTTCCTTTAACCAAGCATGCCACCTTATTACAGAACCCGTAACTGCGGCCCTGCAGGAAGGAGGCCTCCAAAGAATCAAAACCACATTGCAAAGTATGTTTTCAACTTGTTCTGCTGCATACAATAAATCCTGCATTTCCTTGTTTTCTGCACATTCAGAATTTAACATTTTCTGTTTAAGCAATCCCATGACATGTTGCTGATACTTAATCATATCAAATTGACAGTTTAAGGCCCTTATAGCCAAAGTTGCAGATGTGTAAACCTTTTTTCCCCATCTATCCAGTGTCCTTGAATCTCTGTCTGAGGGGGTTGGGTTTTTTGCAGTGGAAGCCTTAACTCCCTTTGGACCCTGAGAAATAGTTTCTGGGTCAGCAGCAGGGTTTTTAAAAAGACATTTGTGTGAATCGGGAACCCTGTAATATCTGTCAGGCTTAACAGGAGCTGGGGGTAAGGAGTCAGGGGTTAGACTAGACTCCGAAAACACATCATCTACAAAGTCTAACACAGGTGGAATGGCTAGAGGCCTGTGCTGAGCTAGTAAAAGAAAATCCCTGAGCCTCTTTTTAGATTCTGAAAAATCATTGCTCTTCCAGTGGAAATGCTCCCTCATGGTATGCAAGGTTTCCCCAAAGGAACAGTCCTCAGGAGGCGATGCTGAAGGAATAGATTCTTCAGCATCAGAATCCTCATAGGGGGGAAGAGAATATTCCTGATCAGAAGAAGAATCAGAAGAAATATAAACCTGATCTGAAGATTCATAATCAGTGTCTTGCCTAGGCCTCTTATTAGGAGGGGGATGGGAACCCCTGATCAAGGTAATCAAGTCTTCGGCCATTTTGAGCATCTGTTTTTTGGGCATAGAGGCCTGTCCACGTGGCTCTTGAGTTTGTTTCCTTGCTTTAGAAGGTGCTTTAGTCTTTGCCTTGGCTGAAGTCGGTTTAATGTAAAGATGTTTAGGTCTGAATACACACTCAGAAGCCAGTACCTGCTCAGCGGCTCCGAACCCATCTGAGGGATTAGCGTCCGAGGCTCCAATACTTTGAGTATCCAGCGGCATGGCTGACTCCACGTGGGAGTCGGTAGCGGCCTGTGACTCTAAAGTAGCGGGAGTCAGGGGCTGTGAAAGCGCCTCACTGAGAACTGGCAAACCGGCGACTGGCTTAGGAGAAGCTTCATCGTCAGTTTTGGGTCTCGGTTGTTTTTCGCTATCCTTTTCCTTACATTTTTTGTAAACTCCGGTAGTCGGATGGTTATCCAATGACATTTCAGGATAATTAAACTGGCATCCAAAATAGTTTAAAGCAAAATCATACTGACGCTTAACAGTGCGTTGGTTAAATCTAGCACAAAACCGACAACCAGAAACATTGTGATCAGGGCCTAGGCAAGGAATACAGTAGGAATGAAAATCCTTATGAGACATTTGCTTTCCACAAGAAATACAATTATTAACTTTTTCTGACATTGGTCTGGAGCAAGAAAAAAGTTTCCCCAACGGGGTACTTAGCTTTATTGAAGACTTTGAATCTGAAACTTAAACACGAAAATCTCAAGAGTCGGCCGACTGGCACTTATGAACTGCTTCTGCTTCGGGCACCGCGCAGCAAGAAAGACTGAAGAAAATGGCATCGGCTGCTTCTTTTACACCCCTGACGACCTGACGTCAGGGAAGGGGTGACAGCAGCCGACACAGGACCTAAGACTTTGGAATTCAGGCCGGCTGAGGGCAACCTGCCAGCAGGATTACCCAAATGTAATGACTGCAACAGTGAAACATGAAGAACATCTGTTTTCTGATAACTCCAAAGCACAAAAAATTTTAGCATAATGACTTGGGCAACAGAAAGTAGAAATGATTGTTGCCAAACTTCGGCAACCTATAACAAGAAAAATAAGCAGAGATCGTGTAGATGTGTTAAGGGATATTTCAGAAATGTTGTGAAAATTTGTATAAAAAAGGCAGAGAACTGTGGAAATCAAGAAAGAGCACAAATGAAAATATTTACGAAAGACTAAAGCATGCCAAGGTTAGAGCTAGATGAGGCTCAAAAATTACAGTTAAAATAGGAAGAGATGAAATAAAACAATGATGTATAATCAATCTGCAAGAAAGTCTCCAGGAACAGATGGCATTCCTGTTGCAGCTTGGGAGTTTGGAGGGAAGAAAGTGATAAAGATATGGGCGGTTTTGTTTAACAGTATTTAAAAAGGACACGAAGCACCAACTTCTTGGAAGGCAGCTGTGGTGGCTGTAATACCTAAAGAAGGGTGGAATGGAGGGGGGTTTGCACACACTAAGAAGCATGCAGGATACTGCAGTTTTCCTTTTAGATACTGGTGAACCACCACTCATGCTTAGATGTGGCAGTGCAGATGCATTTAACACAGCTGTAACTACGACAGAGTTCTTAAGTACAAATGTAAACACCAAAGTTGTTGTTTAGATGCCCAGTGTGTGTCCTGTGAGGTATTTTAAGTGAGTATGACAGAACACTGTTTTAACATCAAGAATAAAAATGTGAGAAATGCTCTTTTTAAACATTCGTGTGCATGTGAGAACTTAATAAAATTTGTGTTTTTTATTTTAGCCAAGTTTGTCATGAGAGAATTAATCCCATATTGATCAGAAATGGAAGAGTTGATTTGGAAACTAAAATTGAATTCTACTAAGCTGCTAGGCATTAGTGAGCAAGTTTCTAGGCATCGCCTGTTTTAACAATGAAGTCTAACTTATAAACAAAAGTGTTTTTTTAATAGCACTCCAATATAAGTTTTTATAATTGATACATATTTATTGTATTCCAATGAATTTTTATAGCAATAACCCACGCCTGGGTGTGGGTAATGCTGAATCTACCCACGGTTGGTGTGGTTTGGTCACTAGGGCGGAGCCCGAGTGGCCAAACAAAGCCAACCGTGGGTAAATCCAGCATTACCCATACCCAGAAGTGGAGTTATTATACAATGACATTATTTAAGAAAAAAAATAATTACTTTTCTTAAATAATGGCATTGTATAATGCCTCCTTGCTGCTCTTTCGCAGCTGTCTGGTATTCTGCGGCAGTTCTGATGTACTGTGCATGCGTATGTCTACGCAGTACATCAGAGCTGTGAGCAAAAGCAACGGAGAAAGCAAGATCTCCGTTGCTTTTTACAAACTGTTTCGCTATGTTAAATAGGTTTAACATAGCGAGACAGCTTTAAAAAAAGCAACGGAGAATCTCTGTTGCTTTTTTTAAAGCTGTCTCGGTATGTTAAACCCATTTAACATAGCAAGACAGTTTTGAAAAAAGCAACGGAGAAATCAAGATATCCATTGCTTTTTACAAACTGTCTCGCTATGTTAAAGGAGTTTAACATAGCGAGACAGTGTGAAGCAACAGAGATCTTGCGTTTTCCGTTGCTGTAAAAAAAGAGTTATAGTAATGGAAAAAGTCTGAGCGACCGGACCTTTTTCCATTACTATAACTCTGATTTCCAACGTGCACGCTGACCAATCAGCGTGCACATTTTTGAATATTAATAGGGGGTCGTTGTATAATTTTTGATTGGTTCATAATGATCATGCGATTATGTGTGTGGGGGTAACATGCTGACACTTGTAGTTATTCAACAGTTTTGACAAAGTTTGTTACTAATTTCATTTGAACAAAGTGTTCATCTGTTTTTTGTGATCAAAGCCTGGATTACTGATAACATCCCTGACATGTTAAAGTACAGATTCTGTATAGAGGGTATGGCCTGACTATGGAATATATGTGTGAGGGATCCTGGACTTGTACTGTTACATCATACAATACAATTATTATTATTACTATTATTATTATTATTATTATTTTTTTCAAAACAGGTTTATTGTTTTAACATATAAGAAAAATATCATAACAATTTTATACAAGTAATTAAAAATAGGTATTATTATAATATTCAACAAAACAACTAAAGTATTTACAAAGACATCCACTACAATCAGATCAATTAATTAAACTAAAATACCATGCTAGTGAAATTAAAATTTTTTTAACAAATTTTGTAAATTATCCCATACAATAAAATAAGATGTTTTTCTATTTGTTCTAGTCCTAATTGTGTTTATTTCCATATGGCACACAATATTCATAACATTTTTAAATTCATTGAACGAAGGAGGTGTATCTGAAATCCAATTTCTAGTTATTATTTTCCTAGCCACTGCTAGAATAGACCATAACAAGGGAAGCTTAACCTTTGTAGCACTTTGAGGTACAGGTGTGTTGAATAATATAAGAGATTTAGAAATAATGAAATTATCTGTAAAAAGAGCCTGCAAAAATTCATTAATTGACTTCCAGTATTCTTTCAATTTTATACAGTCATAAAACATATGAGCCCAGTCAGCATTAATTTCTACATTACATCTCTTACATAGATTATCTTTATTATTTATTTTATTCATCATCAAAGGTGTATAAAAGATCTATGTAAAAATTTCCATGTATAAAGTCTCCAGACAATGGAAGGCGTAGTTCTATAAGCAGATTCCAATATATATTGTTTATCTTGTTGATTTGGTGGGTCCCCATTAACAGAAGTGAAATAATTCCAGTATGAATCTACACTGTAAAAAGTTTCTTGTCTGATAACTTTATGTATGTATGAAAGTTTACCTTTATCAGAAACTTTATGTTGTAAATTTAATATCAAGTAATCAATCAGTGTTGGAATAGATTCTTTAACAGTTATAGACATTAAATCTATTTTATTAATGAGATGTTGTCTAAAGGTCTGAACCTCTAACCAGCAAGTTTCTCTTAGATCAAATTCTTGTTTTAAGAAATCTAGATTTTTAACTTTATTATCAGATATCAACTGATACCAATACTTTAGATCATTATCTATAGCTAAATGAGTTCCTTCAGAAGTAGATGACAAAACCTGAGTATACATTATAGGAAATACAATAAAATTCCATTCCCTATACTTAGAGTGCATGAATATAAAGTTACGATAACTAATAATAATATTTAATGGGTAACAAACCATATGTTTAGGTGTAATAGGTGAAGTACAAAATTCCTTTAGTAACCATAACATGGAGTTATTTACAATCATATTTTTATGTGTTAAGGAGATTTTCATGAAGTGCATACTAATTAGCTCCCAATAATCTTTCCATTTTGTGACATATGACTGATCTATTAATAAAGTAATAACTTTTACAATAGAAGAGATAGTATATAAATTAAAGTCTGGAAAAGAAATACCCCTTGAGACCAGCTATTAGTATGTTTCTTTAATGCAATCCTAGGTCTATTAGGTGCCCATAGGAAATTTAACATTAGTGTGTTCAGTTTCTTGATAATTATTTTTGTAGGTGGAAGTATTATTGATTGTATTAAGTATAAAATCTTGGGGAATATTATCATTTTAATAATTGTAAGTCTCTCCTCCATTGTAAAAAACATATTATTCCAGGTATTAAAAAGATTTTGTGTATTAAGAAAACAGGTATTATAATTATTATATATAATAGATTTAATATCTTTAGACAGTATTATACCTAAATAAGTTATCTGACCTGAATTGGGTACATATTTAGTAAAATCACTAATGAGAATATTTTTTCGTGTATATATAGGTAGTATTTTAGTTTTTTCTTCATTGAATATTAAACCAGAAATACTTTTACAATTCATCATGTTATCAAATAGAGACTGTATAGAAGAATTAGATCCTGCTGATGTAATTAGAACATCATCTGCAAAAAGTTGAATTTTGGATGTTGTATTTTCATCTATTTCAAAACCCTCTATGTCAGTACTGTTTCTGATCAAATTAGCCCAAGGCTCCATTACTAAAGTGAATAATAGTGGAGAAAGTGGACATCCTTGTTTTGTACCTTTAAGAATGGGTATTTTTGTGAAACATATGTTCCTACCTTAATATAAGCCAACGTTCCTTTGTATAAATGTTCAATTAGATTTACAAATGCATCTGAGAAGTTTGTGCACTTCATTAAGGTAAACAGATAGTCCCAACTTACTGAATCAAATGCTGAACTTATATCAAGACTAATAAGTGTTAAATCTTTCTTTTTCCAATTTGCAAAATCTATTAATGTTAAAGTTCTTCTTATATTATCAAAAGTATTTCTATTTACAATGAAGCCTGTCTGATCTATATCTATAATGCCGGAATGATTGTCTTCAATCTATCAGCAAAGATACTCATAAACATTTTATAATCAACATTAAGTAATGAGATGGGCCGATATGAAGAACATCTAGTTGGATCTTTATTAGGTTTTAAAATTGGCGAAATAAATGTATATTGCCAAGATGGGGGGGTTATTAACTCAGTTTGGGCCAAAATAAAAACCTTATGTATTAATGAATATGTATTTTTAGAAAGGATTTTATATATCTCTGGTATAATACCATCATTACCCGGTGCTTTGTTTGATTTAAGCTTATTTATTTGTGTAATAACTTCTGTATATGAAATACTCTTGTCTAATAGTTTAATCTGTTGTTTATTAAGCTTTTTATTCATATTTGTGGTTATAAACTCCTTTATTTTACCTTTAGGTTCCATGTTAATATTATTATGGTTAATTTTGTGAAAGTGATTTCTAAATTCATCTAGTATTTCTGGTATACTAGAAACATTCTTCTTTTTCCATAGAGAAAAGATTTCTTTGATATGGTTTTGTTTATTCAACCTTTTAGTTTTATTTTTAAGTCTATGTAAGTATTTGGGGCTTATTGAATAAGACAAAAACTTGTATTTCTCTAAAGTTATTTTAACTTTATGAGTTAACATTTCTTTGTATTTCTCATTTAGTTTGTTTATTTCTTCAATAATTTTCTTGTCCATAATATTTTCTTTATTATTATGTTTATAAGAGTCTAATTTACTTTGAATATCTAACAATTCCTTATCCCAAGATTTCCTTTTATTATTATACCATCTGATACTTTGTCCATATAGATATGATTTTAAGGCATCCCAAACATAAACAATGGAGACTTCAGGAGTATTATTTATGTCTAAAAATGTTTTACTTCTGAAAGTATATATTCTTTATAGTCTTTTAGTTGAGTTAAGTATGCTGGTATCCTTTTGATCTGAACATTATGAGTATTTTTTATCATGAATTCAAAAACAATTGAATTATGATCAGATATAGGACATGAAATGATTTTGGAATTAATTAAATATGCTACCATCTGGTTAGAAATAAAGACCCTATCTATTTTTGAATAAGTTTTGTATCTGTTAGAAAAAAAGGTGTATGGTAATGATTTTGAATCTATCTGATTATTAATATCATTCAAATGATAAGAATTAGCAAAATCATTTA